>NC_091373.1:842500-860000 GCF_038502225.1 Cherax quadricarinatus
ATGCAAAACTGTATTTCGTATGTGTAATAATACACATTACAAAATCATTGCATGACAGGTGGGGTCAGGGATGGGAGTAACTCCTGCTACCGTTAATGTCACACTCCCATTCTAACACTTCCATTGTAACATTTCCATTTAAACACTCCCAATTTGAAACACTCCCACTGTAACACTCCCATTGCAACAATCCCTTTGTAACACTTCCATTGAAACACTCCCATTGTAACAACAGATCACAATAATAATACAGACAGGCTCTGCTTATACAGCAGGTTAGGTTCCGGGCTGCCGCTGTAAAGCGAAAATCACTGTAAAGTGAAGCATAGCCTTGTTTCATTTTCAAATGCATATAAAAGCCTGATAACATGTTTAGACTATCATATATTAAGTGACCAATAGAGCTAGACCTAAAAAATGCATATACAGTACACACATTACTTACCTTAAAATATTTTCGTACTTAGCTTATAGTGAGTGGTGAATAAATTTATTGTAGGAAGTCTCAGCAAATGAAGAATGGGTATAATTGAAAAGCGCTACATTAGCGAAACACTATAAAACCAAGCACTGTATAGCGGGAGCCCCTCCTCTATGTGAATAACCATAGCATGCATTACAGGTCAAAAAGATGCCGGATCAGCCGGGCTGTGGCTCGTACGTCGGACTGCGTGCGGCCAGCAGTAACAGCCTAGTTGATCAGGCCCTGATCCATCGGGAGGCCTGGTCGTGGACCGGGCCGCGGGGGCGTTGATCCCCGGAATAACCTCCAGGTAACCTCCAGGTACAGTATATCTTAGCTGTTTAGGGAGGTTGGTAGTTCAGATCCCCTCCATATTAGAAGCTTCAGACCCCCCTCTCCATATTAGAAGCTTCAGATCCCTGCATATTAGAAATTTCAACCCCCCCCCTCTATATTAGAAACCTCTCATATTAGAAACCTCTGACTCCTCCATATTAGAAACCTCAGATCCCCTCCATATTAGCAGCAGTACTCCATATATATATATATATATATATATATATATATATATATATATATATATATATATATCTATATATATATATATATATATATATAGACAAATTCTTCACAGTTATTAACCTCTTCATATAGCTAATACAACCCCTCATTAACAGTAACAACCCCTCCATATTAACTAACACCACCACTTCAATATATGCAGGAAACTCATATTCACAGCAACCCATCCATAGTAGCACTAATAACACCAACTACATCCTCTATATTAACAGCAACAACTTCATATTAACACCAACAACCACTCCATATTAACAGCAACAACCACTCCATATTAGCAGCAACAACCACTCCATATTAACAGCAACAACCACTCAATATTAACAGCTATAACTTGCCCATATTAACAGCAACAACCTTCCATATTAACAGCAATGACAATTACCTATTAACAACAACTACCCTACAAGTGTAACAACTGTTCTATATTAACAGCAACAAGCCCCTCACACTAACATACCTGTGACGTGTTTCAAGGGTTTTACTCGCGCAGCTCGGCCGTCGATTAGGCTTCTTCGCTGACAGATTGTTCAATCAGGCTGTTGGTGCTAGTGGGCTGCAGGCCACTAGCACAGCCAACAACCTCCCTCCATAGTAACATCAATAACCCAACCATAATACATCAACAATCTCTTCATATTAACCTCATAACCCAGCATTATAACCAACAATGTATCAATATTAACATCAATATTACAAATATAATAACAAGAATTTACCCTTAACATCAATAACCCAACCATGATACCAACAACCTCTTTATATTAATATCAATAACCCAGCCATAAGAACATAAATAGCCTCTCCGTGCTATCAAAAATCTCTTTACACTAACGGCTTCATTAACGTCTAAAACAACTTAAAATGAACTTCTTCAATTCTTTATTTGCATGAGAGTACAAATGGTTTATGTATACCGACAATAAATTTTGTTAAACGGACACATTTGTAAGTTTGGGTATTTTATTTAGGATGCGTTTCGCTGTGACCTCAGTGAATCAAGTGAGGTTAGATTAGGTAAGGTGCGTCAGAAAACAGGACAAGTCTTCCCTAACGGGGGTCTTAGTTCATATGACCCGCAGCTGGAGGAAGTGATGCTTCATAAAACTCAGTAAGCGATACGTAGTTAGGTCTCAATATCCAAATCCTGTAAAAGTGTTCGTTTACGTAAATCTGTTGAAAATCCTCCATGTTAATAAATACTATTGGTGGAGAAGCACTAAACCCGTAGGGGTCATGCAGCACCAAGGTAATAAAACTTATAGGTTTAAACCAAGTAGGGGAGGTCCAATTTTTTTTATCAAGAGCCCTCACCGGCGTTAATTAGCCTCTCTCCATGTTAAAAGTTACTCGTTATGAATAATAACATTAACGACCAAAGCTATTCCATTCTAGCTGAAGCAAACCTTCAGTATAAAGCAACACTCTTCACAACACTTTCGTCTTCAAAAAAGCCTAAAATGCCTTAACATTGCCTACTACCCTCTGTGTTACCTACAACCATTACATAAAAACAACACTAAAATTACAACCTTGTGCATACCAATTGCCACAACAGGCCTGCGTGATGAGAAATTTCTTGCCTTCCTAAGTTTTCCTACTCCTGTAAACTCACGAAACCCATCCAAGTTACTGTATACAATAGGCTTTAGTGGCCGTGATCAAGTTTTGGTGACTGGGGCAACAAGCGGGCATAATGATACACGAGTGTGATACGTATATGCCGTGCCGAATAGGCAAAGCTTGCGATTTTGGTTAAAATAGCAACGCTCTTCTTGCCGAATAAGGCAAGCGAAAATTTGTGTATGCAGTAATTTCGCAAAAATCATTCTGAACCTAACGAAAAAAATATATTTTATTGTGTCTGTTTATTATTAAATTACTGTAAACTTATGTAAAATATATTTAGTTGGATTAGGCTAAATGACACTGCGTTTGTTATAATAAGGTTAGGTAAGTTTTTTAAGGTTCTTTTGGTACAAAATTATTAATTTTTTACATTAATATAAACGATTCTTTCTAAATGACCAATTTTACCTATTCGGCACGACATGTACATGCAAAGCAAACCTTCGTCTTAAATGGCATTTCCCTCAGGATTGAGGGAGCCTTTATAAAGACATAGGTATAGAACTAACTTTTATGACAATATTTCGTTCTGTATAGAGCATTATCTTATTTTTTATAAACCTGCGTAGGTCATCCAGCGGAAGGACTGGAGGCTCGATCCTCAGTCAGCTAATCATGAGACAGACGCGCTAATCTTGCAGGCAGCGAGGCTCAGTAAAGAATAGCAGAGCTAAAGTCAGTGACAGTGACAAACAGTAAAACAGTACAGTAAAATGGTGTCACAATTTTCAAAAATTTCATTAGTGTGGGCCTTTATACCTTTGATATACATTTTTCATTTCATGAGTTCCAAGTTTTTCTACTCCCGGAGCCCGGTTATGGCCCAGGCAACAATAGCCTGGTCAACTAGGCTGTTGCTGTTGCTGATCCGCAATACGCCTTTCTACCAACATGATAAATCTTAATCCTGGGCGAAATGCTGAGCGTGTTTCCTTCCACCTACTGTCCCTCTTCACCCAGTAGTAAGTAGGTACCTGAGTGTTAGTCTACTGGTGTGGGTCGCATCCTGGGGGACAAGACTGAAGGACCCCAATGGAAATAAGACAAAGTTCTCGATGACGCACTGACTTTCTTGGGTTATCCTGGATGGCTAACCTTCCGGGTTAAAATTTCAAACAAATCTTATCTTATCTAACCAACATCAATGGAGGATACAAAAAACCCATATATTTGGCAGACTCCTCATCCAACTATTTACATAAATTTTTAGTAGACAAGAGACAATTACAGTAATCGATAAAAATAATGACTGCTCTGAAAGTAAATATACGAGTGTCACCCGTGATATAAAACACCGTTCTCATTAAGGTGGAAGATTCTTTAAAATGAAAATCCTCGATATTTCTGATGGCAATCCCACTTCGTACAGCCATGATGCTCTGTATAATACATATTTCTTTAGATTACTCAATGGGCACAAAATAACTAGTATTTCAGCTTATTTAAGAATTAATTAGACAAGACTCACCACGCTTGCACCATTCAAGAAGTCCCCCTCATCTCCCATGGTAGCATCGGAGGTGGGTGTTAGGGCATCGGAAGGCGGGCTAATAGTTGCGTTGGTGGGTGTGGCGGCCTCGTCTGTGGGCGTTTGGGGGCTTACACCCTTGTCGTTCCCGCTCTTGTCGCCTGCTGCAAAATGAAATAAAATGTGAATGTAACATTGAAACACTGCAACGGAAGAAAGCCTAGGCAGTAAAATACAAATGATAACGACTAACATGAAACGCTCCCAAAATTTCCTTGACTATATATTATGTTGAAAGAAAGTTTAATACAAATGACAAAGGTAGCAATTAAGACTCAGTGCTACATTATAAGTATTCGTTGAAGAACAAACAAAGGTTGCAGAACTAGCTTTTACTGGGAAAACGTTTCGTATGCTATTTTACCATACGAAATATTTGCCATGAGACAGCATTACAAAAACTAATGGAAACGAATAGCCTTTACTTAAAATTATTTCATGTTACAGTAGTCATGCATCGTTACATCATGCATTAGCTGTATCTGTTCGTACAGCATTTGCCACCCTGCTGGGAACCCCAACATCGGGTAAGGTTGCCTCATGTAACCAGAGCATTTACTAATCTTTCTGCTCGTTACTATTCAAAGATACATCAAGACGTGTAAATAGGTGTCTTAACATAACTTTCGTGTAAATAGGTGCCTTAACATGACTTTTTACCACGTCATGTCGATAAAACTACATAGATCGAAACGCTCTCCCACTAATAATTGGTACAACAGCTTATATCTTCTCTTCCCTATTGTTGGCAGTGTAGAACACTTCAAGAGGTAACTGGACAAGTAACTCCACTAAATGCCAGGTCAACCAAGCTGTGATGAATATGTGGGCCAGTGGGCCGCCAGAAGCAACAGCCTAACTGACCTGGCAAGCACCAGACAAGCCTAGCACAGGGCCGGGTTGCGGGAGTAGGAAAACTCAAAACCCGTCAAAGGCAAAGTAGCACACCATTTAGATTAAGCAATGGTAAATCCCCCCCCCTTTTAAAACCAAATTTGTTCCAGTATGAACGACTTTCATTTCAGGACGTCAAGAGATAGACACAAATGCGGTGTGCTGTGTAAAACTACATGATTTGAAAAGCCCGAAACGTTATTAATAAAGAATCGCACTGTACTGCATATATTTTTATTCATCGTGTCGGTATTTTATAACATTTCTCTCTAAGGACCTCAGTGGCAATATGCTCATATTTTTTATGGTGCTAGGAGGGTTGACTGTTGGTTAAATCATGATTTATCACTTGGCTTTGTAGATTTAGATGTATATCGGATACGAGTCAAGGATGCAATTCGCATAGACGCTAACATCAAGCATACTTTCATTCCAAAGACTAAGTAAAACAAACTCTTAGTGCATATATTCTGAGATACCTCAGTCTATGTAACCTGTCACTATTTAACTTTAAACCCCCAATCCACATAGATACCAATCCCAAGAATACTTTATCCCCGAAGATGGAGATTAAAACCGAGTGTACATACTATGGCATAAAACCTTGGTAACTGATACCGACAAACTGGTTTAAAAAGACATGTAAGCAAACACTTGGATATATTAGAAAACGTTTCGGTCCTGGGACTTTGTTCACTTTTAACACAACACAAATCACGTGACCTCACTTTATCTGACTTTATCTCAAATAAGTTTCACTTGCATTTTTCAGGTCACTGTCATTCACACCCCACTCTCTGCCTATATTTACTATTACTGTCAACTTCTGTTAGAAGTGATCAAAGCCCCAGGACCGAAACGTTTTCTAATGTTCAAGTGTTTGCTTATCTTTTTAAACCAAACACTACTATACACCCATTGATGTACATACCCTGTTTGTGGTTAGTGTGTTAAATTTAGGCTTATCGACAACTGACACGAACATTAATATCTAATTTTCTTTCCAATAGATTAAAAAAATATACTGCGGAAAACTAACATATACCACATACCAAAAATCTATAACATGAATAAAAAAAAAAGATGACAATAACCTAGTCAATATACTGTTGCTGACTGCCATATTCACGGGAAAGAGCTAAACCTGTAAGGGTCACTTAGCAAATAGGGAATGAAGGTAATACAGTAGAAAAACGGGGGGGAATCAAGAGCCCTTCACAGAAATCAAGGCCCCCCTCTTAAGTGAATTGTTGAAAAATACGGCGTTGCTTATCAAATACACTAAAACAGCTAAATGCGAAGACTGCACAAGATAGCTAGCAGCAACAGGTGACAAGAAATCAAAAAGTGCTCTTTCCACTTTTTATAACGAGGAAAAAAATAGTTAAATACTATATATGTGTGTGTGTGTGTGTGTCGTGCCGAATAGGCAAAACTTGCGATTTTGGCTTAAATAGCAATGCTCTTTTTGTTGAACAAGGAAAGCGAAAATTTGAATATGCAATAATTTCGCAAAAATCATTCTGAACCTAAAGAAAAACTATATTTCATTGTGTTTGTTTATTATTAAATTACTGTAAACTTATCTAAAATATATTTAGTTGAATTAGGCTAAATTAAATTGCACTTGTTATAATAAGATTAGGAAACTTTTCTAAGGTTCTTTTGGTACAAAATTATTATTTTTTTCATTAACATAAATGAAAAAACACATCTTTAAACGTATAAGAGAAAAATTAAAAAAGGACTTAATTTTAAACGAGTTCTTGCTAATTGGCCAGTTTTTACCTATTCGGTCTATATATATATATGTCGTGCTGAATAGGCAGAACTTGCGATCTTGGCCTAAATAACAACACTCATCTTGCCATGTAAGACAAGCGAAAATTTGTGTATGTAATAATTTCGCCAAAATCATTCTGAACCTAACGAAAAAAATATATTTCACTGTATTCGTTTAGTATTAAATTATTGTAAAGAAATCTAAAATATATTTAGTTGGGAAAGGCTAGAATAAATTGTTCTTGTTATAATAAGGTTAGGTAAGTTTTCCAAGACTTTGATGAAAAATTATAAATTTTTACATTAACATTAATGAAAAAAATATATCTTTAAACGTATAAGAGAAAATTTTAGAAAGGACTTAATTTTAAATGAGTTCTTGCTAATTGACCAGTTTTACATATTCGGCACGACATATATATATATATATATATATATATATATATATATATATATATATATATATATATATATATATATATATATATATATATATATATATATAATTATAATTATAATTATAATTATATATATATATATATATATATATATATATATATATATATATATATATATATATATATATATATATATATATATATATATATATGTCGTGCCGAATATGTAAAACTGGTCAATTAGCAAGAACTCATTTAAAATTAAGTCCTTTCTAAAATTTTCTCTTATACGTTTAAAGATATATTTTTTTCATTAATGTTAATGTAAAAAATTATAATTTTGCACCAAAAGTATCTTAGAAAACTTACCTAACCTTATTATAACAAGAATAATTTGTTTTAGCCTAACCCAACTAAATATATTTTAGATTTGTTTACAATAATTTAATAGTAAACAAACAGTGAAATATATTTTTTTCGTTAGGTTCAGAATGATTTTGGTGTAATTATTGCATACACAAATTTTAGCTTGTCCTATATGGCAAGATGAGCGTTGCTATTTAAGCCAAGATCCCAAGTTCTGCCTATTCGGCACGACATATATATATATATATATATATATATATATATATATATATATATATATATATATATATATATATATATATATATATCATGAACTACAACACATGTAATTCATCAGCTGTGTAACTGTATTTATGCGTTACTTAACTCTTAAGTAAGGTTTAAGCAACTAGCATCCCTGGGAGGTGAACGGGCATGTTGGGTTACTCTCCCATAGCGTCTGAAGTTACAGGATGAGCTGCTGGTCCCAGGTGAGGCACGCAACCACCTCTACCCCCTCCCCCCCAGATACGTGCCCAACCGCTCTCACCTGGGTATTACACCACCCACAACGTTCAACATGACATATCATTTTTTTTATACTTGAATTAAGAAAGGAGAACCGGTTGTGGTTTATTGCGGGCTGGCTCCACTACCTGAATTCGTTTTTCATAACGATTCGTGACTTGCGCTTTGTCAACGCCCGAGGGCCGCTAATCTTTTCCGGGACGTCAAGCGTCAAGACACTGCAGCTTTATCCTGGCCCCTCTGTCACGCTCCCCTCTCTCCGTGTCTTTCTCTGCTCTGCCATTCACTCACTCACTCCCTTTACCCTTGTTCGTACTACGTTTTACGCCATGTTCCTCTAAAATTTGTATTAGGATCTGATCCCCTGGCGAGTCGAGAGGGATGAGCAAGTCACTCTACACCTGCTGACCTTATTCATCTAGCAGAAGATATCTATGAAGAGCAAAGAGCCCCAACGGAAATAAGTCACACTGTTTGGCTTTCTTGGTTATCCCTCCGGTTAAATAATTAGAAGATACTTCTGGTATTCATTCGGCTTATTTTACCTCCTCCCTCTCGTTCTTTTATCCCCTTTCCCTTTATGCAAGTCATGTGGAGAGAGGATTAAGGTGTTCGCTCCCTTCGGGTGAACAGGCTCCCCCTGCTCTCCCTGTTTAAACCTGGGTGTCTTGTGAGTTTCCTCTCACTGTCTCCCGCAATGACTCACATCCCCGCTGGCCCAGAGAAAGAAAAGATTCGACGTAATTTACATTTTACGACGGCATCATACGTTGGAGGTTGCCGCTGAAATTGGGTTGATAGTTGATGTAATCTTAAATCTATATTCTGGACCTCGCTTGACCTACCTCGACGCCAGAATTATCTTCCCGCTCTCTCTCTCTCTATCTCTCTGTCCCCACTACCAACGGTGACATGTGACCCTGACCTGGCGATCGATTAGATGAAGAAAGGACCAATCGAAAGGGGTCGTGGCGGGAGGTGGTACTGAGAGCTCCTGAGGGGAAGGGGGAGGGGATAATAGGCGAAACGGCTGACGAAGAGGAAAGGGTCGTGTGTAAGGGGAAGAGGGAGGGAGAGGTCGGTGAAAGCCAGGGGAAAAGAGGTGGTAGCAGAGTATCAAATACATCGGATACACAATTAATATGGTGCTCGTACGGTGATTATTAGTAGTCAAGTTGTAAATTAAGTACTGACCATATATAACTAACAATCTTTATATAACAAATGAACCCCTACCTCCATCAGATCAGTGATGGGAATATCAGCCACTCTAAAGGGGTGATGTGAGAAGGTATGAGTTGAACCCAAAATGGCGATATTCCCCTTAATTCTCATCATCTGAACATTTCAGAAATCATTCTTTAGAAGGTCTACAGTCACACCGGGAAAAATATACACGGTTTTCAACATTATAATGCAATGTTAGCGCGGATATTAATTGTGGTAATTAATGTTGAAGACTGAGCGAGGGTTGGCTGGGTCCTTGGTAACACTGAGGGGATCGTCCGAGGGGAGCGGGGGCGATAATGGCACACGTGCAGCTGCCCACCGACGCCGAGGGGAACTCTGAATTTCAAATGCCCAGAGCAAACCCCGGGACAAAGGACAAGTTGATGATGCTGGAACAGAGGACGCCCCGACCACCACAGATACTGAATATTAAGAGCAAGAGTGGAGGCACCATAGAAGGTGATGTGCTCCTGCTTACTACAGCCAGGTAGATGAGGCTGTTCCTCACAGAGGCACACACGCTGACATGGAATCATGATTGATCTTAAGCCAGCCAGCACTGTGATCGCCCCTCGCTTGCTGCTCCACCTACCTCCCTTCCATCACTTGCCAACAAAGATGAGATCCAACTTTATATGTTGGTTTCATCATACGAACTGCTTGCCGTGAGAAACTATTACAAATCAAATAAAAATAAACGTCCTTTACCACAATTAGTTCATTACGGTAGTCATAAATTATTACATAATTATGTATTAGCTAGTCAGTTCAAACTATATTGCTACCTTGCTACGAACCTCCAAACAACGTGTAAGGTTGCCTTAGTAACCAGTACTTAATAATCTTGCTGCTCGTTATTATTCTGGGATAAATCAAAACTTGTGTAGATGTAGGCATTGTCATCCTTCTTCCTCATTATAGTTTATATAGATTATCAGGTTTCCTTACCCCCACCCCACTCGTAACAACTGTAGCTCTCACCTCTTATTCAATCTAATATTGTATACTGCTCTTATCATGAAATTATCTCGTCTGTGAAGTGAGGTGTGGCGTTACTCTTAGTGAGGTGTGGTGGTACTCTTAGTGAGATGTAGTGATCTTATGCTCACAAAGTTGTCTTGTTTGTGATGAAGTGGTGTGTGGTGGTGATCTTAGATAGCAGAGGATGTGGGCAAGAGTACTGGGCAAGACCGTCCCTCAATGTTGAAATTCAAGGTGAACAGTGTTGCCATTATAAAATGCTATGTTTTACTACTTCCCCTGGCAACAGCTTAAGAAAATTCATGAACATGCCTTCTAAATACATAAAGAGATGTAAGACTTTTTCGTGGAGAACAGGGACAGATAGGGCATTCGGCGCTCTATATCGTGCAAACAATTCTTTAACACATCTGTTCATGGGATCATCGCCCCCGCAGCCGGGTCTCAGGCCAGACCTAAATTGAGAATACAATACTGCAGAAATAAGAGCTAATGTACTAAAAGAAAAAAACAGGAACGCAAAGGTATGTAAATAAGTTTGTAAGATTTACCTGCCATCTTACATGTTCATACGGCAGAAAAATCAGTGCAAAACGTTTTACATACTTCAATTTCACTCATGACAGAACGGCAAAAAGCCTAATTAGCTTAGCTTGGCAGCTCCTATTTTTAGCCAACCATCATCAATCATGTAAGACTGAAGGGAGACGGGCTGTACATATTGCTTTACATCATTACATATGCTTTTCATATATATATATACATGTATATGTGTGTGTGTGTGTGTGTGTGTGTGTAGGCTGCATCTTGCACAAAATATTTCTGTACAACCTTTTTAATTATGTACGATACTAGCGGTTTTTGTCTTGCAGTTTCAAGTTTCTGTATTGTTCCGTATGCACACATCTTTACTTCCCCCTTCTTATTGTTCTTAATTTTGTAATATTTCCTTTTCAATCTACGAGGCCTGGTCCGAGACCGTGCTGTGATGATAATCTCCAGAACCACAAACTGAAACTAATACCCGCATTATTATTTATAGAACACAGAGGGCATACACATGTGCCAAAATGAGATATAAAACAATGAAACATTAAAAATCAGTCATCCTCACTGGCCGTGTTGGGTTATACTAAGTTATAAATTTATATCACTGCTCGCTGTTTTATGCGTATATTGATCATTTGTATACAACAGTGTTTAAATATCTATGTGAAAAATCTAGATGCATTTTTTAAAATATATAAATGTAAAAAAATGCTTAATAAAATTAACCTGAATAAACATGTCAGCCAAAGCTAGCAAATAAAAAGTTATAAGAGGCTTATTTTCAACCTACACGTATCCTTGAAACTTGCCAGTATATATACATCGCGTAACGCAGGTTTAGATTTTAACAATAATTGGCTTATGCATGATTATATCTTATTGTAAAATTTAAGCTTTCGTTCTGAAATTGCGGAAGAACGCAGCAAATGTATATTATTTCATTACTGAATATACGTTTATGTATGCAAAACAACCACGGGGGAGTAGAATGATAGTTCTAGGCCTTTCGTGCTGCAGACTATCTACGCGTTTCGTGTTGCAATCAACACGAAAGGCCTAGAGCTATCATTCTACTCCCCCGTGGTTGTTCTGCATCCTGTATCGCTTGGTTTGCGATATTTGCATTATGTCTATGTACCTGGAGTTTACCTGGAGAGAGTTTCGGGGGTCAACGCCCCCGCGGCCCGGTCTGTGACCAGGCCTCCTGGTGGATCAGCGCCTGATCAACCAGGCTGTTGCTGCTGGCTGCACGCAAAACAACGTACGAGCCACAGCCCGGCTGATCAGGAACTGACTTTAGGTGCTTGTCCAGTGCCAGCTTGAAGACTGCCAGGGGTCTGTTGGTAATCCCCCTTATGTGTGCTGGGAGGCAGTTGAACAGTCTCGGGCCCCTGACACTTATTGTATGGTCTCTTAACGTGCTAGTGACACCCCTACTTTTCATTGGGGGGATGGTGCATCGTCTGCCAAGTCTTTTGCTTTCGTAGTGAGTGATTTTCGTGTGCAAGTTCGGTACTAGTCCCTCTAGGATTTTCCAGGTGTATATAATCATGTATCTCTCCCTCCTGCGTTCCAGGGAATACAGGTTTAGAAACCTCAAGCGCTCCCAGTAATTGATATTAATATACTATATCAACAATAAGACAACTTTTAATAGAATAAATATTAGAAGCAATTAACTTACTTGAGCAGCCTAGCTAATACAAGCCCAGGAACATCGAAGTACTCGACTCAAAAATCAAAACAGCCTAATGGTTTCAGGCGAAAGAATTTCTAAGTACTGAACTTGAAACAAGAAATGCCACTACTAGCGAACGATTTTAATGTAACAACATATGAATGCACATTAACTGATGAATTTGTAAAATTTTTCATACATAACTAGAAAATATATACTTTACAGAGCTTTTAAAACCTTCTTATAACAACTGTTATGGATGGATGCATTACCAAAGCACTCACTCAACTGTACTCAGCACAAGAGCACTTAAAGATTTTATTCAGACAATTAACCTGAAAGGTTAGTAACCTAGGATAACCTATAATAAAGCCATTATGTCAGTAACCTAGGATAGCCTAATAAAGCCACCATGTCAGTACTCTTACGATAATCTAATAAAGCCAATGTCACTTATTTTTACTGGGGGACCCTTGCTCTTCTCCAGAATGTGACCCACAATAATCGCCTAATACCCAGGTACCTACTTACTACTAGGATACCCAACATTTCAACTTGCGCTTCGATCGAACCCCCTCTCCAACCCCCCCTTTTTTTATACGAACCGAAGACTGTGCATGAGCACCCTGCCCAACTTTACGCATATTTCATTCAACTTACTATGACAATCAGACAAACACCATTATTCCCCCCCTCGCGACATTTCACTTTAAGCATATTTCATTCAACTTACTATGACAATCAGACAAACACCATTATTCCCCCCCTCGCGACATTTCCCTTAGTGGGAATGGTGTGGGGAGCTGGGCTGACAGGCTTGGCCAGAATCAATGCTACATTAACATAATAAGCACGATATCACCCCCTCACAGCCTTGCCCTTCCCTCTAACCCACACATTTCTAACTTTATATTCAAAGAAACTATAACCGGGTATAACGATAATACGAAACGCATTATGTTTTATTGAATATTACTTTCGCGTCTTAATAGTAGAAGAAATTATATATATATATATATATATATATATATATATATATATATATATATATATATATATATATATATATATGTGTGTGTGTGTGTGTGTGTGTGTGTGTGTGTGTGTGTGTGTGTGTAGCACAGCTTACAGGTTTAGACGACATTCCGGAAATGCGTGGTAAATTTTAAGATAAATGGAGACACGAGAGGGTTATAACAGAATAGTTCAGGTAACTTGAAAAAAATGTGTTATGATCAATGTTTGTGAATAATGAGAAGTCTAGGGGTTTAGTACCGTTTGGAATTTTTGTAAAATCATTTTGAAGCTTATTCTATATCGCAGTTACCGTCTTTGTAATATAAAATTATATTAAATCATACATTTCTTTGAAGGTTTTAACCACTGATCTCTCGCAAGTGGCTATATAATAGTTTCTTGCATTATTGTAGCTCGAAGCCCCATCCTAACCTGCGTTGGATTCTTGGCAAATCCTTGGCATTTCTATACTCGACGAAAATACAATAAATGTTATGTTTAGGTGAGCATCGTAATATCCTATTATCTCTTGGGTCACCTTGCCTTGAAATTCATCTTATCATAATACGTTGTCAATTAGTATTTCCGTTGGTACAACAGAACTCTAAACTCCTTACGATAGCCTACAGCATCATCGTCGCATTTGTACTCGACACGTATCTTGACGAAAACCAGGCTGTAACAAACGTGCTCATGAACAAGATGGACAGTTCACAGGTGGGTCCCCCACACGCTCCCAAGATAATAGTGTAGTGATGTACACCAGAGGCTGGCAGCCGGCGAGGGCCTGCCTGGAGGGAGTCAATACTCAATGTGTGTGTGTGTGTGTGTGTGTGTGTGTGTGTGTGTGTGTGTGTGTGTGTGTGTGTGTGTGTGTGTGTGTGTGTGTGTGTGTTTGTATGGGTGTGCGTGTTTGTATGGGTGTGCGTGTTTGTATGGGTGTGCGTGTTTGTATGGGTGTGCGTGTATGAGTGCGTGTGTGTATGGGTGTGCGTGTGTATGGGTGTGCGTGTGTGTATGGGTGTGCGTGTTTATGGGTGTGCGTGTGTGTATGGGTGTGCGTGTGTATATGTGTGCGGGAGACAAGACAGGAGATAGGTATCGTAAAAGTTGGGATAGTATTAGTTTGCTAACCACTGCAACTATTATGGGCAAGTGTATACCGTAGACTTTAACATGGACTAGACAGTTATACTCAGATGACGTGCCCATTCATAAAAGAAAAGAAATTTGCTTAAACCTTCAAATGTTGAATTAAACATCAGGAATATAAACACGTGTTCTGTATTATTAAATACTCATCGTTCGAATTTACCATTCCTTGTATATTTACCGCTTAGAACAAGTGTAAACAATCTGGCGCCGAATGTAAACAGCAAACAGTAAATAATAACTGCAGGATTATATGGTAAAATTGAAATATAATCCAGGTAAAATAACCCACGTCAACCTTTACAAAATATATATTCCTGTAAGGTAACTAAAGCAAGGTCTTACTAAAAGATCGTAGACGTATTTACAACTTACAGAGGTAGTTGAAGGCGCTGGCAATATTCCAGAGTCTGATGGAGTCGGTGTAGGATGATGGGGCGTACATGGTGCTAACTCCAGCCATGATGCTTACAACTCCCCACTAGTTAATGTTCACTACCTTTACTAAGCGGTCCACATGTCCGACGGCACTACAGAGCGCACTCTACCGCCACCACAACTTTAATGATCCAACCAGACGTCAGTTAAGCATTCACCGGAACACACGTCGTTGCATGTGACCTGAGCTACCTCCTGGAGGGGGGTTAGGGGGTCACTTAGGCTGCTTCAAGGTCGCCCCAAAAGGCAAAACAGGTCAGGTTTGTAGGGGCAGCCGAGGTGTGGAATTGACACAGGAATATGATACGCAGCCACTTCAGGTCAACCAATTTGGCAGTGTTGTAGAAGGCTGGACAGGTCACTTTGGGGCCGCTGGAGTCTAAACTAGGATCCAATTGTACACAACAATGGCACTTAAAATTCGTTTGAGTTCCTGTTGGGAATCTGCAGTCTTGAGTACAGAGTTAACCGTCGTTCCAGGAGGGTTCGTTGTTTGGGAAAAATGTTAACACTGAAAAATTTCTGTTACACTTGATCACAGTCACAGAAGCGTCTCCGCTAAATTCCAATGGAGTTATGTCGCTGTAGTGTTTTACACGCTTCACTGCAGTACAAAAATGCTCCACGCGAAATCTACACTTAACTGTAGCATACGTAATGTTAGTGACTAAGTAGGTAGCACCTTGAGGTTTCAAATGAGGAGCGCGAAAAAATGCGTGCTATCAAACTCGCGGCTCCTACATGACTGAGGGAGTGAGGGGAGTTGAGAGAGCCTCAGGTAGGGGACGCTGGACTCGCCGCTGATTGGCTACTACCGTTTCCGACGCCACGCCTCCTCACGCGTACCGTACTAGACACCTTCACACAATTAACTTTTACCTATTAATACCTCTTCTTTACACTCTATACATCCAAAGGAAGAAAATCCAACGTCACATCACAAATTTTTAAGGCAGAAGAGAGGGATAAAGTCAAGAAACATGAGTTAGAGGGAAGTGAACTGAGGTGTGTGTGTAGAGGTGTATTCACCAGCTCGCAGGCACACCACCTACCATGGTTGAGGATGCTCAGTATAGCGCGAGATGTCCATCTGTTCAGTTGCTCTCCCGCTGCGGAAGCTGCACACGCAAGGCGCTCTGACTCTGCGGTTTCTGGGTTCAAAGTTTCATTCTGGGTTACTTAAAATCGTCATCAATTATGTGCGCTCTTTGCTTATAACAATGTGCTTAAAGCAACCATTCTAGAAATTTAATACGGCCGTCTGTATTAAAAAAAAAACACTGATTTAAATAAACCATCAGTATCTCTTAGTGGGGCATTAATAAAAAAATATAGTCATAAAGATAAATGCGCGAATATTTAGATAAAAAAGGAACTTTATAATGAATGCAATAGGTGTGTTTGTTTTCCATGGTCTACTATTCTTGACATATCTCATTACGGAGATACGGCAAAATATCCTCGCATCAATCGTGCAAATCTGAACGTTATCTGAGCTTGAGCGCACACTACTGCCAGACGTGTTGCGGCCAGTTTCTGATTAACATATAAGTGGTTAAGTTACTGTTTTAGAGATTTAAATTTAGGTAACGTAAATGACAAAATTATTATTTCTAAATGGAACGTTTATAAATTGACGCTGTTTAAGCGAGCACAAACAAATCGAAAGTTTTGCGACTAAAACAGGTTGCGACTAATTACTTAAAGAACTGGTATAAAATAATATTTATTAGAAATGCATTAATCAAACCCTATGAATAAACAAGATATGTATAAAACTTGGTTTAAATATCAAGATTCTATTAACTTCATTATTATTATTATTATTATTATTATTATTATTATTATTATTATTATTATTATATTAATTATAATTATTGTGGTTATTATTATTTAATGTTATTATTACTAGGAAAAATCAGTTTACGCTATTTTATCAGGTTATATTTCACCTCATGAGCAGCCATGAGTGTTGAGGTGACAATAAACACACAAACGTTGTAGCTGGTATCAAGCAGCAAACACAGGCACAAATCAGACACTTGTTTGAAGCTTTATCAAGCTGACACCCGGAAAATTCGACAATAACGACAAGAACAACACCGTCAGTTGCGGGAGGCGGCGCGGCTGCCAGCGGCACGACCACCTCCACTTCTCCTCCAGATAAATTAACCACACGAACTACGCGTAGAAGTTACATGTCCCAAATTCGTCTTTTATATAATTGCAAAAATAACGCCCAAACTACACACGTATATCATCAAGTAATGATATAAAAAGGGTAAGTTTAGCATCGTACATCACAGAGG
>NC_091373.1:865000-970000 GCF_038502225.1 Cherax quadricarinatus
AGTTTGAGAGGCGGATCTCAGGTGCACGAGGTCACAGCTGGAAGCTAAAAATACAGAAGAGACACAGGGATGTTAGGAAATGCCTCTTCAGCCTTAGAAGTGGAACGACCTAGACAGCGATGTGGTGGAGGCACAATCCACACATAGTTTAAAGAGTAGGTATGATAGGGCTCACACAGGATGGAGGCGAAACCAATAGTGGCCAGCAGAGAGGCGGGGTCAGGAGCTGAGACTCGATCCCTGCAACCACAATTAGGTGAATACACACACAACGTACTAGTGCCATATATATATATATATATATATATATATATATATATATATATATATATATATATATATATATATATATATATATATATATATATATATATTATATAGAAGTAGAGAGCCAGGGGAGTGAATAAGTGTTAGTGTCAGTCCAGGGGCCGGAGATGAGTCTGACTCACTTCCTGTCACTCATCCGGATTTGGCATAATTCATGGCACATATTCACGGGCATTTACCCCTATTCAGCTGGCATGCGGGCGAGGGGAGGGAAGAGGGGAGGTAAGGTAAGTAGCGAGGTGAGGGAGAAGTTGATGCGGGTGGGGACTTTCTGAAATGAATTTTTATTAGTAGTAGTAGTAGTAGTACATTCATGAAGAAGCACTAAACGTGTAGGAGTCATATAGCGTGTGAGAAGTAATCCTGTCTGATTCGAGGAAGGGGAATATAGCTCTAATCCCTTTGATCAGGAGCCCTTCAACATCAGCGGAGGCGTTGACCCCCAAAACGACCTCCAGGTAGGCAGGTAGTGGCATTGAACAATCAATGTTATCTGGAAACGATTTCTGGGGGTGAGCCTCCCAACGGCCCGGTCCCAGACCAGCCTCCAACGCAAGAGGTATGGCAAGAGAAAAAGGAGAGTAGCAAGAGAGCAAGAAATTTCTATTCAAAAGGAAGAAGAAAACCTGAGAGAAAGAATTTCAGAACGACGCAACATCAAAAAGAAAGTAGAAACGAAACTGCTTGACAGTTATGACGAAACTGCTTGACAGTTATGACGAAACTGCTTGACAGTTATGACGAAACTACACACAGTTATGACTGCTTCACAGTTATGACTGCTTCACAGTTATGACTGCTTGACAGTTATGACGAAACTGCTTGACAGTTATGACGAAACTACTCACAATTATGACTGCTTCACAGTTATGACTGCTTGACAGTTATGAGGAAAATACTCACAGTTATGACTGCTTCACAGTAACGACACAGCAGTGACGTCTCTTAATAAAATTAACCACTTGCAGCAGGCCGTCAATAAATGTATTACCTACATTAGAGGCGACAGAAACTTCTGCAGCGCAAACAAAACAAAACAGAGACGCAGGGAGCGCACTCTACAATACACAGTCGGTAGTGTGACTCGCAGGGAGCGCACTCTACAATACACAGTCGGTAGTGTGACTCGCAGGGAGCGCACTCTACAATACACAGTCGGTAGTGTGACTCGCAGGGAGCGCACTCTACAATACACAGTCGGTAGTGTGACTCGCAGGGAGCGCACTCTACAATACACAGTCGGTAGTGTGACTCGCAGGGAGCGCACTCTACAATACACAGTCGGTAGTGTGACTCGCAGGGAGCGCACTCTACAATACACAGTCGGTAGTGTGACTCGCAGGGAGCGCACTCTACAATACACAGTCGGTAGTGTGACTTGTCAGTCACACGACCGACTGTCTTAGCTACACGGAAATAATGAATATGATTAAGAATGTGGAATGTTGAAAGACGAAGCCTTAGGCCTACAGACTGTAGAAGTATTCATCAAACACAACAGAGAAGATAGGCCGGCAGCTTAACATGTTAAAGGGAGACAAAAAATAACAAGAGGGAGATAACACGAAAAAAAAAGAAGAAAACGAGTACTAGAGAAAACACTATATGGCAAAGTTGGTTCACAAGGAAAACACTGAGACGTAAAACCTAACTTCACAATATTTGTACAAGAAAGAAGCGGAGTCACTGTAGCAGTCAGTTACAAGCTTATTCAGTAAGTGACCAGACACACGCGGGTATACCAGCTGCTGAAATAGTGCCACTATAAACTGAGGGGATAGACAGCTGGCACTGAACTGCTTACTGGCTAGTATCTCTCTGCTGACTAATGTTCAAAGTTCCAGAGAACTTCGGCAAGAGTGTGTTGGAACACTGGCAGAGGAAGAGTGTGTTGGAACACTGGCAGAGGAAGAGTGTGTTGGAACACTGGCAGAGGAAGAGTGTGTTGGAACACTGGCAGAGGAAGAGTGTGTTGGAACACTGGCAGAGAAAGACTGTGTTGGAACACTGGCAGAGGAAGAGTGTGTTGGAACACTGGCAGAGGAAGAGTGTGTTGGAACACTGGCAGAGAAAGACTGTGTTGGAACACTGGCAGAGGAAGAGTGTGTTGGAACACTGGCAGAGGAAAAGTGTGTTGGAACACTGGCAGAGGAAGAGTGTGTTGGAACACTGGCAGATGAAGAGTGTGTTGGAACACTGGCAGAGGAAGTGTGTGTTGGAACACTGGCAGAGGAAGAGTGTATTGGAACACTGGCAGAGGAAGACTGTGTTGGAACACTGGCAGAGGAAGAGTGTGTTGGAACACTGGCAGAGGAAGACTGTGTTGGAACACTGGCAGAGGAAGAGTGTGTTGGAACACTGGCAGAGGAAGACTGTGTTGGAACACTGGCAGAGGAAGACTGTGTTGGAACACTGGCAGAGGAAGAGTGTGTTGGAACACTGGCAGAGGAAGACTGTGTTGGAACACTGGCAGAGGAAGAGTGTGTTGGAACACTGGCAGAGGAAGAGTGTGTTGGAACACTGGCAGAGGAAGAGTGTGTTGGAACACTGGCAGAGGAAGACTGTGTTGGAACACTGGCAGAGGAAGAGTGTGTTGGAACACTGGCAGAGGAAGACTGTGTTGGAACACTGGCAGAGGAAGAGTGTGTTGGAACACTGGCAGAGGAAGACTGTGTTGGAACACTGGCAGAGGAAGACTGTGTTGGAACACTGGCAGAGGAAGAGTGTGTTGGAACACTGGCAGAGGAAGACTGTGTTGGAACACTGGCAGAGGAAGACTGTGTTGGAACACTGGCAGAGGAAGAGTGTGTTGGAACACTGGCAGAGGAAGAGTGTGTTGGAACACTGGCAGAGGAAGAGTGTGTTGGAACACTGGCAGAGGAAGAGTGTGTTGGAACACTGACAGAGGAAGACTGTGTTGGAACACTGGCAGAGGAAGACTGTGTTGGAACACTGGCAGAGGAAGAGTGTGTTGGAACACTGGCAGAGGAAGAGTGTGTTGGAACACTGGCAGAGGAAGAGTGTGTTGGAACACTGGCAGAGGAAGACTGTGTTGGAACACTGGCAGAGGAAGACTGTGTTGGAACACTGGCAGAGGAAGACTGTGTTGGAACACTGACAGAGGAAGAGTGTGTTGGAACACTGACAGAGGAAGAGTGTGTTGGAACACTGACAGAGGAAGAGTGTGTTGGAACACTGACAGAGGAAGAGTGTGTTGGAACACTGACAGAGGTAGCAGTTGTTCAGAGAACAGCAGCATGGATTCGTGGATGGGAAATCCTGTCTTAAAAGTTTACTGTAGTACTGTAAGGTTACATGATTATTAATAACGAGAGAGAGAGACAGGAAGGGGGGGGGGCAGAGACTGCACACTCCCAGATCGCAAGAAAGATCTTGACACAATTACCAATAGAGAGTAATGTACAAACCAGAAGAGCAGGCGGTGGGGACACGAAAAGTGTTGCAGCAGATTAAGGAATATACAACAGTAACTGTACCGGAAGCGTTAGGATGGAGGAGGTATACCAACTGGGGATACCTCAAGGATCAGTGGCTCTAGGACTATCACATTTACCTGAGTTTGGTAAAGGATCTATCAGAAAATATAATTTAAAGGCACAATACCGTGACTGGAACAATACACAAATAACCGGCACTTAGGAGAAATGAAACTTAAGATATAAACCAAGTCTTCCAGTGCACCACTGTAAACAATGTGACCTATGAAACAGGTCTTCCAGTGCACCACTGTAAACAATGTGACCTATGAACCAGGTCTTCCAGTGCACCACTGTAAACAATGTGACCTATGAACCAGGTCTTCCAGTGCACCACTGTAAACAATGTGACCTATGAACCAGGTCTTCCAGTGCACCACTGTAAACAATGTGACCTATGAACCAGGTCTTCCAGTGCACCACTGTAAACAATGTGACCTATGAACCAGGTCTTCCAGTGCACCACTGTAAACAATGTGACCTATGAAACAGGTCTTCCAGTGCACCACTGTAAACAATGTGACCTATGAACCAGGTCTTCCAGTGCACCACTGTAAACAATGTGACCTATGAAACAGGTCTTCCAGTGCACCACTGTAAACAATGTGACCTATGAAACAGGTCTTCCAGTGCACCACTGTAAACAATGTGACCTATGAACCAGGTCTTCCAGTGCACCACTGTAAACAATGTGACCTATGAACCAGGTCTTCCAGTGCACCACTGTAAACAATGTGACCTATGAACCAGGTCTTCCAGTGCACCACTGTAAACAATGTGACCTATGAACCAGGTCTTCCAGTGCACCACTGTAAACAATGTGACCTATGAACCAGGTCTTCCAGTGCACCACTGTAAACAATGTGACCTATGAACCAGGTCTTCCAGTGCACCACTGTAAACAATGTGACCTATGAACCAGGTCTTCCAGTGCACCACTGTAAACAATGTGACCTATGAACCAGGTCTTCCAGTGCACCACTGTAAACAATGTGACCTATGAACCAGGTCTTCCAGTGCACCACTGTAAACAATGTGACTTATGAACCAGGTCTTCCAGTGCACCACTGTAAACAATGTGACCTATGAACCAGGTCTTCCAGTGCACCACTGTAAACAATGTGACCTATGAACCAGGTCTTCCAGTGCACCACTGTAAACAATGTGACCAATGAACCAGGTCTTCCAGTGCACCACTGTAAACAATGTGACCTATGAACCAGGTCTTCCAGTGCACCACTGTAAACAATGTGACCTATGAACCAGGTCTTCCAGTGCACCACTGTAAACAATGTGACCTATGAACCAGGTCTTCCAGTGCACCACTGTAAACAATGTGACCTATGAACCAGGTCTTCCAGTGCACCACTGTAAACAATGTAATGTTCAGTGAGGACAAATTTTAGCTACTCTTCTATCTTAAAACTGGTGACATGAAGACTAAATAAGAGCACAACACAAACTGGTGACATGAAGACTAAATAAGAGCACAACACAAACTGGTGACATGAAGACTAAATAAGAGTACAACACAAACTGGTGACATGAAGACTAAATAAGAGTACAACACAAACTGGTGACATGAAGACTAAATAAGAGTACAACACAAACTGGTGACATGAAGACTAAATAAGAGTACAACACAAACTGGTGACATGAAGACTAAATAAGAGTACAACACAAACTGGTGACATGAAGACTAAATAAGAGTACAACACAAACTGGTGACATGAAGACTAAATAAGAGTACAACACAAAGTCAAAACACTTGATACATAAGCGGTGCCACCGCCGCCCCTGCCAACCTAAGTGTTTAAAGCAACGGTTGACAGTGGTGGCGACGGCGCCAGCAACAACAGCAGCAACAGCAACGGCAGCAGCAGCACGGTCAGCAGCAGTAACAGCTGCTGCAGCAGAATATGCAGCAGCAGTAACACCAGCAGTTGCAATAGGGTCAGCAGCAACAGCTGCTGCAGCAGAATATGCAGCAGCAGTAACACCAGCAGTAGCAGCAGCAGTAACAACAACAACAACAACAGCAGTAACAACAGCAACAGCAGCAGCAGTCATATAACAGCTGTAAGATAATTGATGTCAAACGCTCCAGCTAAAAATGTTTTGTTCTTATACAAAGGTTAAATACAGCCATGTGTTGTGTTGGGGAGAGTAGTGAGCGAGGTGGGGTGAGTTGAGGAGAGTAGTGAGCGAGGTGTGGTGAGTTGGGGAGAGTAGTGAGCGAGGTGTGGTGAGTTGGGGAGAGTAGTGAGCGAGGTGGGGTGAGTTGAGGAGAGTAGTGAGCGAGGTGTGGTGAGTTGGGGAGAGTAGTGAGCGAGGTGTGGTGAGTTGGGGAGAGTAGTGAGCGAGGTGGGGTGAGTTGAGGAGAGTAGTGAGCGAGGTGGGGTGAGTTGGGGAGAGTAGTGAGCGAGGTGTGGTGAGTTGGGGAGAGTAGTGAGCGAGGTGTGGTGAGTTGGGGAGAGTAGTGAGCGAGGTGGGGTGAGTTGGGGAGAGTAGTGAGCGAGGTGGGGTGAGTTGAGGAGAGTAGTGAGCGAGGTGTGGTGAGTTGGGGAGAGTAGTGAGCGAGGTGTGGTGAGTTGGGGAGAGTAGTGAGCGAGGTGGGGTGAGTTGAGGAGAGTAGTGAGCGAGGTGTGGTGAGTTGGGGAGAGTAGTGAGCGAGGTGTGGTGAGTTGGGGAGAGTAGTGAGCGAGGTGGGGTGAGTTGAGGAGAGTAGTGAGCGAGGTGTGGTGAGTTGGGGAGAGTAGTGAGCGAGGTGTGGTGAGTTGAGGAGAGTAGTGAGCGAGGTGTGGTGAGTTGGGGAGAGTAGTGAGCGAGGTGTGGTGAGTTGAGGAGAGTAGTGAGCGAGGTGGGGTGAGTTGAGGAGAGTAGTGAGCGAGGTGTGGTGAGTTGGGGAGAGTAGTGAGCGAGGTGTGGTGAGTTGGGGAGAGTAGTGAGCGAGGTGGGGTGAGTTGGGGAGAGTAGTGAGCGAGGTGGGGTGAGTTGAGGAGAGTAGTGAGCGAGGTGTGGTGAGTTGGGGAGAGTAGTGAGCGAGGTGTGGTGAGTTGGGGAGAGTAGTGAGCGAGGTGTGGTGAGTTGGGGAGAGTAGTGAGCGAGGTGGGGTGAGTTGGGGAGAGTAGTGAGCGAGTTGGGGAGAGTAGTGAGCGAGGTGTGGTGAGTTGGGGAGAGTAGTGAGCGAGGTGGGGTGAGTTGGGGAGAGTAGTGAGCGAGGTGGGGTGAGTTGGGGAGAGTAGTGAGCGAGGTGGGGTGAGTTGGGGAGAGTAGTGAGCGAGGTGGGGTGAGTTGGGGAGAGTAGTGAGCGAGGTGTGGTGAGTTGGGGAGAGTAGTGAACGAGGTGGGGTGAGTAGTGAGCGAGGTGGGGTGAGTTGGGGAGAGTAGTGAGCGAGGTGGGGTGAGTTGGGGAGAGTAGTGAGCGAGGTGGGGTGAGTTGGGGAGAGTAGTGAGCGAGGTGGGGTGAGTTGGGGAGAGTAGTGAGCGAGGTGGGGTGAGTTGGGGAGAGTAGTGAGCGAGGTGGAGTGAGTTGGGGAGAGTAGTGAGCGAGATGGGGTGAGTTGGGGAGAGTAGTGAGCGAGATGGGGTGAGTTGGGGAGAGTAGTGAGCGAGGTGGGGTGAGTTGGGGAGAGTAGTGAGCGAGGTGGGGTGAGTTGAGGAGAGTAGTGAGCGAGGTGGGGTGAGTTGAGGAGAGTAGTGAGCGAGGTGGGGTGAGTTGGGGAGAGTAGTGAGCGAGGTGGGGTGAGTTGGGGAGAGTAGTGAGCGAGGTGGGGTGAGTTGAGGAGAGTAGTGAGCGAGATGAGGTGAGTTGGGGAGAGTAGTGAGCGAGGTGGGGTGAGTTGGGGAGAGTAGTGAGCGAGGTGGGGTGAGTTGGGGAGAGTAGTGAGCGAGATGGGGTGAGTTGGGGAGAGTAGTGAGCGAGATGGGGTGAGTTGGGGAGAGTAGTGAGCGAGGTGGGATGAGTTGGGGAGAGTAGTGAGCGAGGTGGGGTGAGTTGGGAAGAGTAGTGAGTGAGGTGAGGTGAGTTGGGAAGAGTAGTGAGTGAGGTGAGTTGAGGAGAGTAGTGAGCGAGGTGGGGTGAGTTGGGGAGAGTAGTGAGCGAGGTGGGGTGAGTTGGGGAGAGCAGTGAGCGAGGTGGGGTGAGTTGGGGAGAGCAGTGAGCGAGGTGGGGCGAGTTGAGGAGAGTAGTGAGCGAGGTAGGGTGAGTTGGGGAGAGTAGTGAGCGAGGTGGGGTGAGTTGGGGAGAGTAGTGAGCAAGAAGGTGGGGTGAGATGGGGAGAGTAGAACCAGGAAGAGAAAGAATGGGGGGGTTGGGGAATGTAGGGATGATGGGGGATGGGGAGGAGGGTGAGATGGTGGAAAGACAGAATGGGGAGGATGGTGGGATGATGGGATAGGGAGGATGATGGGATTGGGAAGATGGTGGGATGATAGAATGGTGGGATGGGATGGGGAGGATGGTAGAATGATAGGATGGGGAGGATGGTGGGATGATAGAATGGGGGGGGATGGTGGGACGGGAAAGATGGTGGGATGATGGTTACCTGGAGGTTATTCCGGGGATCAACGCCCCCGCGGCCCGGTCCATGACCAGGCCTCCCGATGGATCAGGGCCTGATCAACTAGGTTGTTACTGCTGGCCGCACGCAGTCCAACGTACGAGCCACAGCCCGGCTGATCCGGCACTGACTTTATGTATCTGTCCAGCTCTCTCTTGAAGGCAGCCAGGGGTTTATTGGCAATTCCCCTAATGCTTGATGGGAGGCTGTTGAACAGTCTTGGGCCCCGGACACTTATGGTGTTTTCCTTTAATGTACCAATGGCGCCCCTACTTTTAACTGGGGGCATTTTGCATCGCCTGCCCAGTCTTTTACTTTCGTAGGGAGTGATTTCTGTGTGCAGATTTGGGACCATGGTGGGATGATAGGATGGGGAGGATAGGTTCAACGTTAGCACTAGTGGTAGTATATGGTAGTTGCAGAATCAGCAGGAGAATCATCATCAGAATCAGTAACAGCATCAAGATCAGCAACAACAATAACATCAGAATCGGCAGTAGGAGGATCAGGAGAAGCAGGATGAGCAGCAGCAGGAGGATGAGCAGCAGCAGCAGCAGCAGTAGTAGTAGGATCAGCAGCAGCAGGATCAGCAGCAGCAGCAGTAGTAACAGCAGTGGGGACAGCTGAGCAGTATTCTCACAACAATAACACGGCCATCTTCCCCCAGCCAGGAGGTGCTCCCACAAAAGCCACAATTTGTCAGTCAAATTCGTACATTTCCCTTAACGTCTCGTCTGACGATGATTCTCAGGGCGGTGAATCGCTTCTAACGCTCAAACCTCTAACGCTAAAATAAACATTTTTACTCGGTTCTCGTTACAAATATCAACATCACTTCCGTCTCACGTGACCTAAAATTACTCATAAAAAATACGTCTCTTCGAAACAGAGGCGACGGTCCATTGAACGTTTAAACGTGAGACAATCAGAAATCTGAGCCGGGACATCGGTCATTGTGGGAGAGTTCAGGTCGTGTCCAATGGTACCTTGTTTAAATCGCTGCCGTAATGACGGATGGTATCGATTGGTACCACACGCGTGGACGGGAGGTGCAGCCGTTACCATTACCTAGCCTGGTACTGTTGTTACTGGTGGCAGTCATCAGCTGGTGTGGAGAGTAACACTACTTTAGCTTCCAGCTAAAACACTCCTCTCCTCATTACAACCTACTGCCTAAATCCCTACCTCCCCCACGCCCCATCTCTCTCTCTCTGTATATACACAAAGGTGCGCAGTATATATATATATATATATATATATATATATATATATATATATATATATATATATATATATATATATATATATATATATATATTTTTATATACACACACACACACACACACACACACACACACACACACACACACACACACACACACACACACACACAAACACACACACACACACACAGAGTTCACCTATTACTTGCTTAACAAATTAAATATTCTTGAATGGGAATATACAGGTTAATTACAGCCTTAGTGATCCATGATTACTATTATTATTGTGATGAATGGTTTGAAAAACCGACAAGTTGAAGATTGAGACACTTATGCAGCATATGGGAATCTTTATTCAGGGAACGTTTCGCCACACAGTGGCTTCATCAGTCCAATACAAAGAGGAAGGCGTAAGGAGAGGAGGAGTATGAGGTGATCAGTCCCTCAGCCTGGAGTCGATGTGTTCAGTCCATCAATCTTGTAGAATGTACAGCATAGGGCCGTAGACGTGGCTTATATACTGTAGTGAGGTGAGGTGAAGCAGCCGGAGGCGGGGTCATACCTGGAGGTTACCTGGAGGTTATTCCGGGGATCAACGCCCCCGCGGCCCGGTCCTTGACCAGGCCTCCCGATGGATCAGGGCCTGATCAACTAGGCTGTTACTGCTGGCCGCACGCAGTCCAACGTACGAGCCACAGCCCGGCTGATCCGGCACTGACTTTAGGTATCTGTCCAGCTCTCTCTTGAAGGCAGCCAGGGGTTTATTGGCAATTCCCCTAATGCTTGATGGGAGGCTGTTGAACAGTTTTGGGCCCCGGACACTTATGGTGTTTTCTCTTAGTGTACCAATGGCGCCCCTACTTTTTATTGGCGGCATTTTGCATCGCCTGCCCAGTCTTTTACTTTCGTAGGGAGTGATTTCTGTGTGCAGATTTGGGACCATTCCTTCCAAGATTTTCCAAGTGTAGATTATGATATATCTCTCCCTCCTGCGTTCCAACGAGTACAAGTCAAGTGCTTTCAAGCGTTCCCAGTAGTTAAGGTGCTTGACAGAACTTATACGTGCGGTAAAGGATCTCTGTACACTCTCTAGATCTGCGATTTCACCTGCTTTGTATGGAGATGTTAATGTACAGCAGTATTCCAGCCTAGAGAGAACAAGTGATTTGAAAAGGATCATCATGGGCTTGGCATCTCTCGTTTTGAAAATTCTCATTATCCATCCTATCATTTTCTTTGCACGTGCGATCGTGGCACTGTTGTGATCCTTGAAAGTGAGATCCTCAGACATTACTACTCCCAGGTCCCTTACATTATTTTTCCGCTCTATTGTATGGCCGGAGTCAGTAGTATACTCTGTTCTAGTTATTATCTCCTCCAGTTTTCCATAACGGAGTAGTTGGAATTTGTCCTCATTGAACATCATATTGTTTACCGTGGCCCACTGGAAAACTTTGTTTATATCTTCTTGGAGGTTAACCGCGTCCTCAGCAGATGACAGCCTCATGCAGATCCTAGTATCATCCGCAAAGGATGATACGGTGCTGTGGTGTATATCTCTGTTTATGTCTGATATGAGGATAAGGAATAAGATGGGGGCGAGTACTGTGCCTTGTGGAACAGAGCTCTTCACTATGGCAGCCTCCGATTTAACTCTGTTGACCACTACTCTTTGTGTTCGATTTGTTAGGAAGTTGAAGATCCATCTCCCCACTTTCCCAGTTATTCCTTTAGCACGTATTTTATGGGCTATTACGCCATGATCGCATTTGTCAAATGCTTTTGCAAAGTCTGTGTATATTACATCTGCATTCTGATTTTCTTCCAGTGCATCCAAGGCCATGTCATAGTGATCCAGTAGTTGTGGTACCATCCACTAGTCGAAGTAGGTCTTTGTCCAAAGGTTGAACAAGTGTTGAAGAAAACTTTGTAACAAGATCCCATGATGCTGCAGTGTCTGACAGTTGTGATGAATGGTTTGAAAAACCGACAAGTTGAAGATTGAGACACTTATGCAGCATATGGGAATCTTTATTCAGGAAACGTTTCGCCACACAGTGGCTTCATCAGTCCAATACAAAGAGGAAGGCGTAAGGAGAGGAGGAGTATGAGGTGATCAGTCCCTCAGCCTGGAGTCGATGTGTTCAGTCCATCAATTTTGTAGAATGTACAGCATTCAACCTTTGGACAAAGACCTACTTCGACTAGTGGATGGTACCACTATGACCCCGCCTCCGGCTGCTTCACCTCACCTCACTACAGTATATAAGCCACGTCTACGGCCCTATGCTGTACATTCTACAAGATTGATGGACTGAACACATCGACTCCAGGCTGAGGGACTGATCACCTCATACTCCTCCTCTCCTTACGCCTTCCTCTTTGTATTGGACTGATGAAGCCACTGTGTGGCGAAACGTTTCCTGAATAAAGATTCCCATATGCTGCATAAGTGTCTCAATCTTCAACTATTATTATTAAACTTTTAACGGTGGTGCAGCATCTGCGAGGTAATCAGGAGAGGCCAGTTCCAATTCCACCGATTAAGAGCCTCATTCACTAGCATCATGACCCTCCTATTCTACAACCCACTCACCTTATTCTACAACCCGTTTACCTTATTCTACAACCCACTGTAAGTCCCTCAATACCTCAGTACCCACTGCCCGCATTGGTACCAATTTCCCCAAATATCTACTACGAGATCTCAAGTGCTCTCTACTCAGTGCCCACTCCTTTCCTCACTACCCACTCCGGTTCCCACTACCCACTCCAGCTCTCACTACCCACTCCAGTCCCCACTACCCACTCCAATCCCCACTGCCCACTCCAGCTCCCACTACCCACTCCAGTCCCCACTACTGACTAGGGATTATCAAGACGATGGCAACGTCAGCATAAGTTCCTCCAGAGTGGTACAAGCTATTCCACCTGCACATGTTCCTCCAGAGTGGTACAAGCTACTCCACCTGCACATGTTCCTCCAGAGTGGTACCAGCTACTCCACCTACACATGTTCCTCCAGTGGTACCAGCTACTCCACCTACACATGTTCCTCCAGAGTGGTACAAGCTACTCCACCTACACATGTTCCTCCAGAGTGGTACAAGCTACTCCACCTACACATGTTCCTCCAGAGTGGTACAAGCTACTCCACCTACACATGTTCCTCCAGAGTGGTACCAGCTACTCCACTTACACATGTTCCTCCAGAGTGGTACAAGCTACTCCACCTACACATGTTCCTCCAGAGTGGTACAAGCTACTCCACCTACACATGTTCCTCCAGAGTGGTACAAGCTACTCCACCTGCACATGTTCCTCCAGAGTGGTACAAGCTACTCCACCACATGTTCCTCCAGAGTGGTACAAGCTACTCCACCACATGTTCCTCCAGAGTGGTACAAGCTACTCCACCTACACATGTTCCTCCAGAGTGGTACAAGCTACTCCACCTACACATGTTCCTCCAGAGTGGTACAAGCTACTCCATCTACTCATGTTCCTCCAGAGTGGTACAAGCTACTCCACCTACACATGTTCCTCCAGAGTGGTACAAGCTACTCCACAGCTACTCCACCTACACATGTTCCTCCAGAGTGGTACAAGCTACTCCACAGCTACTCCACCTACACATGTTCCTCCAGAGTGGTACCAGCTACTCCACCTACACATGTTCCTCCAGAGTGGTACAAGCTACTCCACAGCTACTCCACCTACACATGTTCCTCCAGAGTGGTACAAGCTACTCCACCTACACATGTTCCTCGAGAGTGGTACAAGCTACTCCACCTACACATGTTCCTCCAGAGTGGTACAAGCTACTCCACCTACACATGTTCCTCCAGAGTGGTACAAGCTACTCCACCTACACATGTTCCTCCAGAGTGGTACAAGCTACTCCACCTGCACATGTTCCTCCAGAGTGGTACAAGCTACTCCACCTACACATGTTCCTCCAGAGTGGTACAAGCTACTCCACCTACACATGTTCCTCCAGAGTGGTACAAACTACTCCACCTGCACATGTTCCTCCAGAGTGGTACAAGCTACTCCACCTACACATGTTCCTCCAGAGTGGTACAAGCTACTCCACCTACACATGTTCCTCCAGAGTGGTACAAGCTACTCCACCTACACATGTTCCTCCAGAGTGGTACAAGCTACTCCACCTACACATGTTCCTCCAGAGTGGTACAAGCTACTCCACCTACTCATGTTCCTCCAGAGTGGTACAAGCTACTCCACCTACTCATGTTCCTCCAGAGTGGTACAAGCTACTCCACCTACTCATGTTCCTCCAGAGTGGTACAAGCTACTCCACCTACTCATGTTCCTCCAGAGTGGTACAAGCTACTCCACCTACTCATGTTCCTCCAGAGTGGTACAAGCTACTCCACCTACTCATGTTCCTCCAGAGTGGTACAAGCTACTCCACCTACTCATGTTCCTCCAGAGTGGTACAAGCTACTCCACCTACTCATGTTCCTCCAGAGTGGTACAAGCTACTCCACCTACTCATGTTCCTCCAGAGTGGTACAAGCTACTCCACCTACTCATGTTCCTAACAGAGAAAGTACAGCACCCAAATTGGATGAACAACAGATTAAAACATTTTTGGGTAAAACACCTGTGTAGATGCGAATCAAAACATGAGAGAGTCACCTTATTTGTCTAATTTATTAAATTTAAGATAGAAGTCAAAAGACAGGAATAAAGTCAGAAGATATTACGAAACTGAGATTAGAAGGAAATAAAACACCAGCCTTCGGCGTTTTCTTCAGGTATAAAGGAATAAATTTAGGGAAGAGTTAGGTTCACTTAAGTGTAACTCACATCAGGTTATTGTTAATGACGGTAGATACAATGTTTGTCAGGAAACAGGACAAGTGTCTCCTGATGCGAGTCTTAGTCATATGATGACACGAAGCTGGAACGTTTGATCATCTGACCGAGGCCTTCCACTGGCTCACTAGTCACCTCTTTAAAAATTATGGTTATGATTATAACCATTGCTTATAATAATATAACTGCAATTGTTAATGACAAATGTGTATCGTCTTTTACAGTTAGTGTCTCTGTGTTTACACCAGAATACAAATGATATCTCTACGTCCATAAGAACTTAAGAAAGGAGGAACACTGTAGCAGGTTTGCTCGCCCATACTAGGCAGGTCTTTCTCAAACCCAAAACCACTAACACAAATATTTTTATTTCTCAATCCATTTTCAATATTGCCCAAGGAATAAGCCTTGATGGCCCTATTAACTCATGTGCAAGTCCCTCCCATCAACATGGATTTCTGAGGGAGAGGTGATAGTGCCTGACACTTGTCCTCTCAGGTCTCTGAGTGTATTTTCGTCACGCCTTACACAGCTGATATACTGCAGTAGGAAGATTTTAACAATGTGTAGAGGGATGTCCAGTTGTAACTTCACTTCCAGCTTGTCACAAACAAAACTCTACCTAGAGGGTGTTCCGGGGGTCAACGCCCCCGCGGCCCAGTCCTTGACCAGGCTTCCCGGTGGATCAGGGCCTGCTCAATCAGGCTGTTGCTGCTGGCCACACGAAGTCTAACGTTTCATATGAACCACAGCCCGGCTGATCGGGTACTGATTTTAGGTATCTGTCCAGCTCCCTGTTGAAGGCAGCCAGGGGTCTTGAAGGCAGCCAGGGGTCTTGAAGGCAGCCAGGGGTCTTGAAGGCAGCCAGGGGTCTTGAAGGCAGCCAGGGGTCTTGAAGGCAGCCAGGGGCCTTGAAGGCAGCCAGGGGTCTTGAAGGCAACCAGGGGCCTTGAAGGCAGCCAGGTGTCTTGAAGGCAGCCAGGGGTCTTGAAGGCAGCCAGGGGTCTTGAAGGCAGCCAGGGATCTTGAAGGCAGCCAGGGGTCTTGAAGGCAGCCAGGGGTCTTGAAGGCAGCCAGAGGCCTTGAAGGCAGCCAGGGGTCTTGAAGGCAGCCAGGGGCCTTGAAGGCAGCCAGGGGCCATGAAGGCAACCAGGGGCCTTGAAGGCAGCCAGGGGTCTTGAAGGCAGCCAGGGGTCTTGAAGGCAGCCAGGGGTCTTGAAGGCAGCCAGGGGTCTTGAAGGCAGCCAGGGGTCTTGAAGGCAGCCAGGGGCCTTGAAGGCAGCCAGGGGTCTTGAAGGCAGCCAGGGGCCTTGAAGGCAGCCAGGGGTCTTGAAGGCAGCCAGGGGCCTTGAAGGCAGCCAGGGGTCTTGAAGGCAGCCAGGGGCCTTGAAGGCAGCCAGGGGCCTTGAAGGCAGCCAGGGGTCTTCAAGGCAGCCAGGGGCCTTGAAGGCAGCCAGGGGCCTTGAAGGCAGCCAGGGGCCTTGAAGGCAGCCAGGGGCCTTGAAGGCAGCCAGGGGTCTTGAAGGCAGCCAGGGGTCTTGAAGGCAGCCAGGGGCCTTGAAGGCAGCCAGGGGCCTTGAAGGCAGCCAGGGGCCTTGAAGGCAGCCAGGGGTCTTGAAGGCAGCCAGGGGTCTTGAAGGCAGCCAGGGGTCTTGAAGGCAGCCAGGGGCATTGAAGGCAGCCAGGGGTCTTGAAGGCAGCCAGGGGTCTTGAAGGCAGCCAGGGGTCTTGAAGGCAGCCAGGGGTCTTGAAGGCAGCCAGGGGTCTTGAAGGCAGCCAGGGGCCTTGAAGGCAGCCAGGGGCCTTGAAGGCAGTTAGGGGCCTTGAAGGCAGCCAGGGGCCTTGAAGGCAGCCAGGGGTCTTGAAGGCAGCCAGGGGTCTTGAAGGCAGCCAGGGGTCTTGAAGGCAGCCAGGGGCCTTGAAGGCAGCCAGGGGTCTTGAAGGCAGCCAGGGGTCTTGAAGGCAGCCAGGGGTCTTGAAGGCAGCCAGGGGCCTTGAAGGCAGCCAGGGGTCTTGAAGGCAGCCAGGGGTCTTGAAGGCAGCCAGGGGTCTTGAAGGCAGCCAGGGGTCTTGAAGGCAGCCAGGGGTCTTGAAGGCAGCCAGGGATCTTGAAGGCAGCCAGGGGTCTTGAAGGCAGCCAGGAATCTTGAAGGCAGCCAGGGGCCTTGAAGGCAGCCAGGGGCCTTGAAGGCAGCCAGGGGTCTTGAAGGCAGCCAGGGGCCTTGAAGGCAGCCAGGGGCCTTGAAGGCAGCCAGGGGTCTTGAAGGCAGCCAGGGGTCTTGAAGGCAGCCAGGGGTCTTGAAGGCAGCCAGGGGTCTTGAAGGCAGCCAGGGGTCTTGAAGGCAGCCAGGGGCCTTGAAGGCAGCCAGGGGCCTTGAAGGCAGTCAGGGGTCTTGAAGGCAGCCAGGGGTCTTGAAGGCAGCCAGGGGTCTTGAAAGCAGCCAGGGGTCTTGAAGGCAGCCAGGGGTCTTGAAGGCAGCCAGGGGTCTTGAAGGCAGCCAGGGGCCTTGAAGGCAGCCAGGGGTCTTGAAGGCAGCCAGGGGTCTTGAAGGCAGCCAGGGGTCTTGAAGGCAGCCAGGGGTCTTGAAGGCAGCCAGGGGCCTTGAAGGCAGCCAGGGGTCTTGAAGGCAGCCAGGGGCCTTGAAGGCAGCCAGGGGTCTTGAAGGCAGCCAGGGGTCTTGAAGGCAGCCAGGGGTCTTGAAGGCAGCCAGGGGTCTTGAAGGCAGCCAGGGGTCTTGAAGGCAGCCAGGGGTCTTGAAAGCAGCCAGGGGCCTTGAAGGCAGCCAGGGGTCTTGAAGGCAGCCAGGGGTCTTGAAGGCAGCCAGGGGTCTACAGCTTCTTTATCAGCGTTATGATAACTGATATTTATATGCGAAAGTAACTGCAGCTCTACTGGAAGATGGTAACTGTCAAGTGACAGTAACTGCAGCTCTACTGGAAGATGGTAACTGTCAAGTGACAGTAACTGCAGCTCTACTGGAAGATGGTAACTGTCAAGTGACAGTAACTGCAGCTCTACTGGAAGATGGTAACTGTCAAGTGACAGTAACTGCAGCTCTGATGGAAGATGGTAACTGTCAAGTGACAGTAACTGCAGCTCTACTGGAAGATGGTAACTGTCAAGTGACAGTAACTGCAGCTCTACTGGAAGATTGTAACTGTCAAGTGACAGTAACTGCAGCTCTACTGGAAGATGGTAACTGTCAAGTGACAGTAACTGCAGCTCGGCTGGAAGATGGTAACTGTCAAGTGACAGTAACTGCAGCTCTGCTGGAAGATGGTAACTGTCAAGTGACAGTAACTGCAGCTCTGCTGGAAGATGGTAATTGTCAAGTGATAGTAACTGCAGCTCTGCTGGAAGATGGTAATTGTCAAGTGACAGTAACTGCAGCTCTACTGGAAGATGGTAACTGTCAAGTGACAGTAACTGCAGCTCTGCTGGAAGATGGTAATTGTCAAGTGACAGTAACTGGAGCTCTGCTGGAAGATGGTAACTGTCAAGTGACAGTAACTGCAGCTCTGCTGGAAGATGGTAACTGTCAAGTGACAGTAACTGCAGCTCTGCTGGAAGATGGTAACTGTCAAGTGACAGTAACTGCAGCTCTACTGGAAGATGGTAACTGTCAAGTGACAGTAACTGCAGCTCTGCTGGAAGATGGTAACTGTCAAGTGATAGTAACTGCAGCTCTGCTGGAAGATGGTAACTGTCAAGTGACAGTAACTGCAGCTCTGCTGGAAGATGGTAACTGTCAAGTGATAGTAACTGCAGCTCTGCTGGAAGATGGTAACTGTCAAGTGACAGTAACTGCAGCTCTGCTGGAAGATGGTAACTGTCAAGTGACAGTAACTGCAGCTCTGCTGGAAGATGGTAGCTGTCAAGTGACAGTAACTGCAGCTCTGCTGGAAGATGGTAACTGTCAAGTGACAGTAACTGCAGCTTTGCTGGAAGATGGTAACTGTCAAGTGACAGTAACTGCAGCTCTGCTGGAAGATGGTAATTGTCAAGTGACAGTAACTGCAGCTCTGCTGGAAGATGGTAACTGTCAAGTGACAGTAACTGCAGCTCTGCTGGAAGATGGTAACTGTCAAGTGACAGTAACTGCAGCTCTACTGGAAGATGGTAACTGTCAAGTGACAGTAACTGCAGCTCTACTGAAAGATGGTAACTGTCAAGTGACAGTAACTGCAGCTCTGCTGGAAGATGGTAACTGTCAAGTGACAGTAACTGCAGCTCTGCTGGAAGATGGTAACTGTCAAGTGACAGTAACTGCAGCTCTACTGGAAGATGGTAACTGTCAAGTGACAGCAACTGCAGCTCTACTGAAGATGGTAACTGTCAAGTGACAGTAACTGCAGCTCTGCTGGAAGATGGTAATTGTCAAGTGACAGTAACTGCAGCTCTGCTGGAAGATGGTAATTGTCAAGTGACAGTAACTGCAGCTCTGCTGGAAGATGGTAATTGTCAAGTGACAGTAACTGCAGCTCTACTGGAAGATGGTAACTGTCAAGTGACAGTAACTGCAGCTCTGCTGGAAGATGGTAACTGTCAAGTGACAGTAACTGCAGCTCTGCTGGAAGATGGTAACTGTCAAGTGACAGTAACTGCAGCTCTGATGGAAGATGGTAATTGTCAAGTGACAGTAACTGCAGCTCTGCTGGAAGATGGTAATTGTCAAGTGACAGTAACTGCAGCTCTGCTGGAAGATGGTAATTGTCAAGTGACAGTAACTGCAGCTCTGCTGGAAGATGGTAACTGTCAAGTGACAGTAACTGCAGCTCTACTGGAAGATGGTAACTGTCAAGTGACAGCAACTGCAGCTCTACTGGAAGATGGTAACTGTCAAGTGACAGTAACTGCAGCTCTGCTGGAAGATGGTAATTGTCAAGTGACAGTAACTGCAGCTCTGCTGGAAGATATATCATAATCTACACTTGGAAAATCTTGGAAGGAATGGTCCCAAATCTGCACACAGAAATCACTCCCTACGAAAGTAAAAGACTGGGCAGGCGATGCAAAATGCCGCCAATAAAAAGTAGGGGCGCCATTGGTACACTAAGAGAAAACACCATAAGTGTCCGGGGCCCAAAACTGTTCAACAGCCTCCCATCAAGCATTAGGGGAATTGCCAATAACCCCCTGGCTGCCTTCAAGAGAGAGCTGGACAGATACCTAAAGTCAGTGCCGGATCAGCCGGGCTGTGGCTCGTACGTCGGACTGCGTGCGGCCAGCAGTAACAGCCTAGTTGATCAGGCCCTGATCCATCGGGAGGCCTGGTCGTGGACCGGGCCGCGGGGGCGTTGATCCCCGGAATAACCTCCAGGTAACCTCCAGGTTGTCAAGTGACAGTAACTGCAGCTCTACTGGAAGATGGTAACTGTCAAGTGACAGTAACTGCAGCTCTGCTGGAATATGGTAACTGTCAAGTGACAGTAACTGCAGCTCTGCTGGAAGATGGTAACTGTCAAGTGACAGTAACTGCAGCTCTGATGGAAGATGGTAATTGTCAAGTGACAGTAACTGCAGCTCTGCTGGAAGATGGTAATTGTCAAGTGACAGTAACTGCAGCTCTGCTGGAAGATGGTAACTGTCAAGTGACAGTAACTGCAGCTCTGCTGGAAGATGGTAAATGTCAAGTGACAGTAACTGCAGCTCTGCTGGAAGATGGTAACTGTCAAGTGACAGTAACTGCAGCTCTGCTGGAAGATGGTAACTGTCAAGTGACAGTAACTGCAGCTCTGCTGGAAGATGGTAAATGTCAAGTGACAGTAACTGCAGCTCTGCTGGAAGATGGTAACTGTCAAGTGACAGTAACTGCAGCTCTGCTGGAAGAAAACCTTGGAAGCTGCCGTAGCTGATGAACCTTTAATGGAATACTTGACGATATCCTCACTGTCCTACTGAAGTCTCCCAGCTCAGACTGACACTACTGAAGTCTCCCAGCTCAGGCTGACACTACTGAAGTCTCCCAGCTCAGACTGACACTACTGAAGTCTCCCAGCTCAGGCTGACACTACTGAAGTCTCCCAGCTCAGGCTGACACTACTGAAGTCTCCCAGCTCAGACTGACACTACTGAAGTCTCCCAGCTCAGGCTGACACTACTGAAGTCTCCCAGCTCAGACTGACACTACTGAAGTCTCCCAGCTCAGGCTGACACTACTGAAGTCTCCCAGCTCAGGCTGACACTACTGAAGTCTCCCAGCTCAGACTGAAACTACTGAAGTCTCCCAGCTCAGGCTGACACTACTGAAGTCTCCCAGCTCAGACTGACACTACTGAAGTCTCCCAGCTCAGGCTGACACTACTGAAGTCTCCCAGCTCAGACTGACACTACTGAAGTCTCCCAGCTCAGACTGACACTACTGAAGTCTCCCAGCTCAGACTGACACTACTGAATTCTCCCAGCTCAGACTGACACTACTGAATTCTCCCAGCTCAGACTGACACTACTGAAGTCTCCCAGCTCAGACTGACACTACTGAAGTCTCCCAGCTCAGACTGACACTGATGATAAATTAGACACATGTTCAACTCTTGGGTATCTTTATTGAGGAAACGTTTCGCCACACAGTGGCTTCATCAGTCCATACAAAGGAGAATCTTGAAGAACAGGAGGAGAATGAGTTAATCAGTCCCTCAACCTTGAGTCGATGTGGTCAGTCCATCAATCTTGAATAGAATACGGCATACGTGCAGAGAAGGAGCTTATAAACCGTTGGTAGGAGAGGTGCAGCAGTCATATGTGGTGTCACATTTGTTCAATGTGGAAGTAGGTCGTGCCCAAGAATTAGGCAAGCGAAGAATTCCCAAGTATTAAGATCCCAAGAAGTTGCAGTGTCTGACAGGTTTGTAGATGAATGGTTCAGAGAACCGACATGTTGATAAATTAGACACATGTGCAACTCTTGGGTATCTTTATGGACTGATGAAGCCACTGTGTGGCGAAACGTTTCCTCGATAAAGATACCCAAGAGTTGCACATGTGTCTAATTTATCAACATGTCGGTTCTCTGAACCATTCATCTTCAGACTAACACTACTGAAGTCTCTCAACTCAGACTGACATATTTCAAAACAATGTGTAAATTCATGCTGCATGAATATGACAGGAAAACGGTTAGCTATGGAAGGAAAGTTAGTTATTATATAGAGGAGGACAGAGTACATAGCTAATACAGTATAGACAATACTGAAAAAAAAATCTCTCTCATACGATCCCTCCCTCCCTCCTACCCTCCCTCCCTCCTACCCTCCCTCCCTCCTACCCTCCCTCCCTCCCTTTCCTCTCACACGACAAACCAATTTCACCATAGAGGACTTTGAGCTAAAATTTGCCCAATTATCCTTTCTCTACCCGCTGACGACACGAGAGCGAGGCTTCCCCAATTATGACTTTGACTTCCACCCCCATCCCTCCCTCCCTCCACCAGAAGTGTGGATGATGAGGGAAGTGATACTCGACCCCATACACATGATGGGAGGAGGGGACAGTACCGTCTTCTGGGGGTGGGGGTAATCACTTGACTACCCCACCACCAGCATCAACTACCCAGCATCAACTACCCAGCATCATCCAGCCAGCATCATGCAAACCAGTATCATTCCAGCCAGCATCATCTAGCCAGCACCATCCCAGCCAGCATCATCCAGCCATCATTATCCCAGCCAGCATCATTCCAGCCAGCACAATACCAGCCAGCATCATTCCAGCCAGCACCATACCAGCCAGCACCATACCAGCCAACATCATCCCAGCCAGCACCATACCAGCTAGCACCATACCAGCCAACATCATCCCAGCCAGCATCATCCCAGCCAGCACCATACCAGCCAGCACCATACCAGCCAGCACCATACCAGCCAACATCATCCCAGCCAGCATCATCCCAGCCAGCACCATACCAGCCAGCACCATACCAGCCAGCACCATCGCAGCCAGCACCATACCAGCCAGCATCATACCAGCCAGCATCATCCCAGCCAGCACCATACCAGCCAAAATAATTCCAGCCAGCATCATCCCAGCCAGCACCATACCAGCCAGCATCATACCAGCCAGCACCATACCAGCCAGCATCATACCAGCCAGCACCATACCAGCAAGCATCATACAGCCAGCACCATACCAGCCAGCATCATACAGCCAGCACCATACCAGCCAGCATCATACAGCCAGCACCATACCAGCCAGCATCATACAGCCAGCACCATACCAGCCAGCATCATACAGCCAGCACCATACCAGCCAGCATCATACAGCCAGCACCATACCAGCCAGCATCATACAGCCAGCACCATACCAGCCAGCATCATACCAGCCAGCACCATACCAGCCAGCATCATACAGCCAGCACCATACAAGCCAGCATCATACAGCCAGCACCATACCAGCCAGCATCATACAGCCAGCACCATACCAGCCAGCATCATACAGCCAGCACCATACCAGCCAGCATCATACCAGCCAGCACCATACCAGCCAGCATCATACCAGCCAGCATCATACCAGCCAGCACCATACCAGCCAGCACCATACCAGCCAGCACCATACCAGCCAGCATCATACCAGCCAGCACCATACCAGCCAGCACCATACCAGCCAGCATCATACCAGCCAGCACCATACCAGCCAGCATCATACAGCCAGCACCATACCAGCCAGCATCATACAGCCAGCACCATACCAGCCAGCATCATACAGCCAGCACCATACCAGCCAGCATCATACCAGCCAGCACCATACCAGCCAGCATCATACCAGCCAGCACCATACCAGCAAGCATCATACAGCCAGCACCATACCAGCCAGCATCATACAGCCAGCACCATACCAGCCAGCATCATACAGCCAGCACCATACCAGCCAGCATCATACAGCCAGCACCATACCAGCCAGCATCATACAGCCAGCACCATACCAGCCAGCATCATACCAGCCAGCACCATACCAGCCAGCACCATACCAGCCAGCACCATACCAGCCAGCACCATACCAGCCAGCACCATACCAGCCAGCATCATACCAGCCAGCACCATACCAGCCAGCACCATACCAGCCAGCATCATACCAGCCAGCACCATACCAGCCAGCACCATACCAACCAGCCTCATACCAGCCAGCACGGTCCAGCCATCACCACCACTACAACAACAATCACCACTTCTGCCTCCACCCACCATAACCACCTCCCAATATCATCCCCCACCCAACAACGTTACTCCCCCTCCCGTACTCCTCCCCACGCTGCCAATAACATGAAGAACAAACAATTACAATAGCCAGGTGGACTCTTTCCTCTCCCCCTCCCTCTCCCCCTCCCCCTCCCCCTCCCCTTTTAAATAATGTTACGATTGCTGCCTGGATGTGTATTATCCCCCCTTCTTCACCCCCCATCAGCGAGTGCATGCGCGCGCACACACGCACACACAAAAGCGCTGCCCACCTGTGCCCCATTCATACCCAGTGGGCACTCCTCCCCCCTACTACCGGTACAACCTCTGCCCCACAGCCCACACGCCAATGCCCCTACCCAAGTGGACGCCACCCTACCCACTCTAGTTTTCGCCTCTACCACTCCTGGTGCCCTCTACCGCTTGTAGCGCCCCCACTGCTGCCACCACTGCAATACATCGCCACCACTTATGCCTACTACCACTACATGTTATACTCCAACTTCCAGTACACTACATTGACACTAACACCCACAAATACACTACACTAGTGGGTTAGTAGTGGTGGTGAATGGGACAGCAGTGGTGGTGGTGAGTGGTGTAGCAGTGGTGGTGAGTGGTGTAGCTTTGGTGGTGAGTGGTGTAGCAGTGGTGGTGAGTGGTGTAGCTGTGGTGGTGAGTGGTGTAGCTGTGGCGGTTAATGGTGTAGCAGTGGTGGTGAATGATGTAGCAGTGGTGGCGAATGGTGTAGCAGTGGTGGTGAGTGGTGTAGCAGTGGTGATAAGTGGGTTAGCAGTGGTGGTGAGTGGTGTAGTAGTGGTGGTGAGTGGAGGAGCAGTGGTGGTGAGTGATGTAGTGGTGGTGAGTGGTGTAGCAGTGGTGGTGAGTGGTGTAGTAGTGGTGGTGATTGATGTAGCAGTGGTGGTGAGTGGGGTAGTAGTGGTGGTGATTGATGTAGCAGTGGTGGTGAGTGGTGTAGCAGTGCTCACATATGACTCTGCTCACACATGACCCCGTGATCACATATGACCCCGTGCTCACATATGACCCCGTGCTCACATATGACCCGTGCTTACATATGGCCCCGTGCTCACCTATGACTCCGTGCTCACATATGACTCCGTGCTCACACATGACCCTGTGCTCACACATGACCCCGTGCTCACACATGACCCCATGCTCACACATGACCCCATGCTCACATATGACCCCGTGCTTACATATGACTCCGTGCTCACACATGACCCTGTGCTCACACATGACCCCGTGCTCACACATGACCCCGTACTCACACATGACCCCGTGCTCACACATGACCCCGTGCTCACATATAACCCCGTGCTCACACATGACCCCGGGCTCACATATAACCCCGTGCTCACACATGACCCCGAGCTCACATATAACCCCGTGCTCACACATGACCCCGGGATCACATATAACCCCGTGCTCACACATGACCCCGTGCTCACACATGACCCCATGCTCACACATGACCCCATGCTCACATATGACCCCGTGCTTACATATGACTCCGTGCTCACACATGACCCTGTGCTCACACATGACCCCGTGCTCACACATGACCCCATGCTCACACATGACCCCATGCTCACATATGACCCCATGCTCACACATGACCCTGTGCTCACACATGACCCCGTGCTCACACATGACCCCGTACTCACACATGACCCCGTGCTCACACATGACCCCGTGCTCACATATAACCCCGTGCTCACACATGACCCCGGGCTCACATATAACCCCGTGCTCACACATGACCCCGAGCTCACATATAACCCCGTGCTCACACATGACCCCGGGATCACATATAACCCCGTGCTCACACATGACCCCGTGCTCACACATGACCCCATGCTCACACATGACCCCATGCTCACATATGACCCCGTGCTTACATATGACTCCGTGCTCACACATGACCCTGTGCTCACACATGACCCCGTGCTCACACATGACCCCGTACTCACACATGACCCCGTGCTCACACATGACCCCGTGCTCACATATAACCCCGTGCTCACACATGACCCCGGGCTCACATATAACCCCGTGCTCACACATGACCCCGAGCTCACATATAACCCCGTGCTCACACATGACCCCGGGCTCACATATAACCCCGTGCTCACACATGACCCCAGGCTCACATATAACCCCGTGCTCACACATGACCCCGGGCTCACATATAACCCCGTGCTCACACATGACCCCGTGCTCACACAAACTAGTGACATAACGTACCGTACATATATATTTACACATATCAGATGTTTAGAACACTTCAGGCTCTCTCAGCATTGCTGTATATCTGATTGTATAATATTTGTTGTATAATATATATGTTTGATACATCAAGTATATATTATACAACTACACTGGAGGTCAGGACGGACAGGGGGAACATGATAACGACATATAAAATACTGAGAGGAATCGACAAGGTGGACAGAGACAGAATGTTCCAGAGAGACACAGCAACAAGGGGTCACAATTGGAAGGTGAGGACTCTGATGAGTCACAGGGATTTAGGAAGTATTTCTTCAGTCACAGAGTTGTCAGGAAGTGGAATAGTCTGGAGAGTGAGGTAGTGGAGGCAGGTACAATACATAGCTTTAAGAAGAGATATGATAAGGCTCATGGAGCAGGGAGAGAGTGGACATTGTAGCAGCCAGCCAAGAGGCGGGGCCAGGAGCTATGACTTGACCCCTGCAACCACAATTAGGTGAGCACATACCAATAAAGTCAATATTATCACAAGAAAGTTATGGACACTGTCTCGGTTCTCGAACAATGACTAACAGAATTTTTTCTAATATAACAACAGTTGCAAGCTTGGCATCAATAGTTACACTAAACAGTGTAGGTACACCAAATAATATGTACATTACACCACCACCACTTCTCAACACCTCTTTTCCACCTTCCCCTCACTACTACCTCTCACGACCCCTCTCTAAACTCATCTCTTATCACTGCTGCTACCACCCACCATCTTTAACAACCATCCTAAACCACCACACTTAACTACCACTACAAACACCGCACTTAACCACCACTACAACCACCACCTTTGGCTCCTTGATCGGTTATATTCTGTGACCTTTGCTCTTCTCCCTTCTGGACCAGGTGTACCGTATCTACCTTGTGTATCTTGCTGTTTAGAGGCCACTTCGCCAGACACTAAGAAAAAAAAAACAGCAGCAGCAGCAGCAGGAAGAGGCAAGGAAGGAGACTCCATAACTGGTGACAACTGACATGTCCTCAACTCCATAGCTGGTGACAACTGACATGTCCTCAACTCCATAACTGGTGACAACTGACATGTCTCAACTCCATAACTGGTGACAACTGACATGTCCTCAACTCCATAACTGATGACAACTGACATGTCCTCAACTCCATAACTGGGGACAACTGACATGTCTGAACTCCATAACTGGGGACAACTGACATGTCTCAACTCAATAACTGGTGACAACTGACATGAATCAACTCCATACCTGGGGACAACTGACATGTCTGAACTCCATAACTGGGGACAACTGACATGTCCTCTCTTATAGGTAAAACAAAACTCCCAAATTACCGAATCTAAGTTCAGTAACTTCTAAACCCAGACAACAACAACAGTGCATAGGTGGCAGTCACAACACACGTCGTGATATCTCCTCTCAGTCTATCATCCTCTTACAGTGTGTGTGAGGTTAGAGTCTTACCTGGAGGTTATTCCGGGGATCAACGCCCTCGCGGCCCGGTCCATGACCAGGCCTACCGGTGGATCAGGGCCTGATCAACCAGGCTGTTACTGCTGGCCGCACGCAGTCCTATGTACGAGCCACAGCCCGGCTGATCCGGCATTGACTATGTATCTGTCCAGCTCTCTCTTGAAGGCAACCAGGGGTTTATTGGTAATTCCCCTAATGCTTGATGGGAGGCTGTTGAACAATCTTGGGCCCCGGACACTTGTAGTGTGAGATTATATAGTCTTGTAGTGTGAGGTTATAGAGTCTTGTAGTGTGAGGTTATAGAGTCTTGTAGTGTGAGGCTAGAATCTTGTAGTGTGAAGTTACAAATAAAACAAGTGAAGCTCAACAAACAACTCCACAAAGACAGTGACAAAATATAATCCACAGGATCACAAAAAAATATGAAGTCTATGTGAAGATCGAATTGCAACTTCAGACTGGAAGGTGAAGACAGTGTGTGGGTGCGTCTGTCGCGCCTTCACGGGGCAACATAACACTTGCACATGTTGAGACATGCTTAGAGACGTCAGAAGACGTGAAGATGTTCTCAGAGACGTCGAGGGATGATAAATGATATTTAGATATTCAGCAGATGTTGGGAGATGTTCAAAGATGCTTTGTGCCGCAAGCAGACGTCAAGAGATGCTTAGTGACGCCAGGAGGCAATAAGAGATGTTTAGAGACGCTATCAGACGTCCTTTTCCCTAACACGTTTAGTGAGGGTAAGTAACATGGGGAGGCTACTGAGTGACATTTTGAGAGGGCAAGAGAGACTCGGAGGCTACTGAGTGACATTTTGAGAGGGCAAGAGAGACTCGGAGGCTACTGAGTGACATTTTGAGAGGGCAAGAGACACTCGGAGGCTACTGAGTGACATTTTGAGAGGGCAAGAGACACTCGGAGGCTACTGAGTGACATTTTGAGAGGGCAAGAGAGACTCGGAGGCTACTGAGTGACATTTTGAGAGGGCAAGAGAGACTCGGAGGCTACTGAGTGACATTTTGAGAGGGCAAGAGACACTCGGAGGCTACTGAGTGACATTTTGAGAGAGCAAGAGACACTCGGAGACTACTGAGTGACATTTTGAGAGGGCAAGAGACACTCGGAGGCTACTGAGAGACATTTAGAGAGGGCAAGTAACACTGAGAAACTAGTGACAGATATTTAGAGAGGGCAAGACACTTGGGAGACAGTGGGAGGCTACAGAAGCGTGCAGAGGACACCTGGGCAGAGGTAGGGCGCCCATGGACAGGTAAGATGGACGCGACGGTCGCTATTCAACATGTTGACGGAAAAGGGGGAGTAACAGAATGAAGCGGAAATGTAATGTGATATCATGAAGAGGAGGCCGGGGTAGCTTGGTAATGGAAGGGATGAGCGGCTACCTGGGGGAGGAGAGAAGAGTGTGGGGAGAGGAAGCAAGGGGGTGCATACCCCCAGGGGAGGAGTGACAACTTTGCTAGTCTGGCGTGAGCCAGTTCAGGAAGATAGCTAAAAGGTACCTGATGAATGAAGTTCCAGAAAGGGAGGAGTGATTTCAGGTACAACTAATATTCCGATAAGATGAAGAATTAGACACATGTGCAACATCTGGATATCTTTATTGTAGACGTTTCGCCCTCCAGTGGCTTTATCAGTATAATACAAGAACATAATGTTAAGAATGTAAAACTATATGCAAAAGATATAATCAGTCCCTCAGTCTTGGAGGTGGTGTAGAACACCGCGGTCTTGCAGACCGTGGTCTTGCAGACCGTGGTCTTGCAGACCGTGGTCTTGCAGACCGTGGTCTTGCAGACCGCGGTGTTCTACACCACCTCCAAGACTGAGGGACTGATCTCATCTTTCGTATATAATTCTACAGTCTTCATATTATGTTCTTGTATTATATTGATAAAGCCACTGGAGGGCGAAACGTCTACAATAAAGATATCCAGATGTTGCACACGTGTCTAATTGTTCTTCATGTTCCTATTATCGTAAGTTGATCCACTGAAGATAAAAGGTATTAAATACCTACACGATGGAAAAATAAGCACAAATGGTGTATAATGTGATTTTTTATTGAGAACCTCGCCAGCATTCTCCACCTACAGGGTGTCCCAAAAACACTACCTGATTTCAAACAATTAGGTCCGGTGACCTCGCAGGCCACCTGCAGAGGTCAATGAACCTGTTTGTGACTTCTTTCTTTGAGGGTACGTGAAGAGCACAGTTTACGTACCACCACTACCTGCAACCCTGGATGATTATTATTATTATTATTATTATTAAAATCAAGGGGGAAGCGCTAAACCCGGAGGATTATACAGCGCCTGGGGGGGGGGACGTGGAAGGCATTCAGGCTTAATTCGGGGAACTGGAGCACAGATCCAATTCCCTAAATCAAGAGCCCCTCACCAACATCAAGGAACCTTCCTTGAGGGGAACCCTGGATGAGCTGAAAATTTCGATGACTGAAGCAGTTGGCATGATAACACCAGATATGCTGCAGAGCGTCTGGACCGAACTGGACTGTCACATCCATGTTTGTCGAACAACCAGAGAGGCGCACATTGACTGCCTGTAATGCTACCCTATACCATATTAAACTGAAATCCTGCATCTGAAGCTACTATGAAACATTACAATAAAGTTACTTATATGTTATACCTGTTTGACATGAGTGTTTTTGTGGACACCTTGGATATTTACGTACTCTTTACCCAGGTAGATTAAAACTCAATGGCTATAATCATAACCATAATATTTAAATGGGTAGACGGGTAAGCCAGTGGAAGGCCTCGATCAGATGACCAAAAACTCCAGTAGCGGGTCATTAATGACTAGGATCCGCGTCAGGAAACGCTTGTCCTGTTTCCTGACCAATCTTACCTCACCTAACCTACGCAGGTAGACCCGTTTGTGTCTTGATCAAGCTCACTGTGTGAGTGAAACACAACTCAATAAAGCGTCCCATTATGCTGCATTTGTGTATTTTTTCAAGGTTGATCCTCTCTTTACTTTTAATGTAAATAAGACAACCTGTTACGACTCACAGGAAGAACAACACAGAGAAGACAACCTGTTACGACTCACAGGAAGAACAACACAGAGACAACAACCTGTTACGACTCACAGGAAGAACAACACAGAGAAGACAACCTGTTACGACTCACAGGAAGAACATCACAGGGACGACAACCTGTTACGACTCACAGGAAGAACATCACAGAGACGACAACCTGTTACGACTCACAGGAAGAACAACACAGAGAAGACAACCTGTTACGACTCACAGAAAGAACAACACAGAGAAGACAACCTGTTACGACTCACAGAAAGAACAACACAGAGAAGACAACCTGTTACGACTCACAGAAAGAACAACACAGAGAAGACAACCTGTTACGACTCACAGAAAGAACATCACAGGGACGACAACCTGTTACGACTCACAGAAAGAACATCACAGGGACGACAACCTGTTACGACTCACAGAAAGAACATCACAGGGACGACAACCTGTTACGACTCAGAGGAAGATCACAGGGACGACAACCTGTTACGACTCACAGGAAGAACAACACAGAGAAGACAAGCTGTTACGACTCACAGAAAGAACAACACAGAGAAGACAAGCTGTTACGACTCACAGAAAGAACATCACAGGGACGACAACCTGTTACGACTCACAGGAAGAACATCACAGGGACGACAACCTGTTACGACTCACAGGAAGAACATCACAGGGACGACAACCTGTTACGACTCACAGGAAGAACAACACAGAGAAGACAAGCTGTTACGACTCACAGAAAGAACAACACAGAGAAGACAAGCTGTTACGACTCACAGAAAGAACATCACAGGGACGACAACCTGTTACGACTCACAGAAAGAACATCACAGGGACGACAACCTGTTACGACTCACAGGAAGAACATCACAGGGACGACAACCTGTTACGACTCACAGGAAGAACAACACAGAGAAGACAACCTGTTACGACTCACAGAAAGAACAACACAGAGAAGACAAGCTGTTACGACTCACAGAAAGAACATCACAGGGACGACAACCTGTTACGACTCACAGGAAGAACATCACAGAGACGACAACCTGTTACGACTCACAGGAAGAACAACACAGAGAAGACAACCTGTTACGACTCACAGGAAGAACATCACAGAGACAACAACCTGTTACGACTCACAGAAAGAACATCACAGGGACGACAACCTGTTACGACTCACAGAAAGAACATCACAGGGACGACAACCTGTTACGACTCACAGGAAGAACATCACAGGGACGACAACCTGTTACGACTCACAGGAAGAACAACACAGAGAAGACAACCTGTTACGACTCACAGGAAGAACATCACAGAGACAACAACCTGTTACGACTCACAGGAAGAACAACACAGAGACGACAACCTGTTACGACTCACAGGAGAACAACACAGAGAAGACAACCTGTTACGACTCACAGGAGAACAACACAGAGAAGACAACCTGTTACGACTCACAGAAAGAACATCACAGAGACAACAACCTGTTACGACTCAGAGGAAGAACAACACAGAGACGACAACCTGTTACGACTCACAGGAGAACAACACAGAGAAGACAACCTGTTACGACTCACAGAAAGAACATCACAGAGACAACAACCTGTTACGACTCAGAGGAAGAACAACAACGAAGACAATTGAAGGTTTAAAACATGGGATAAAAAAAGATACCCGAGAGAGAGAGAGAGAGAGAGACAGAGAGAGAGAGAGAGAGAGAGAGAGAGAGAGAGAGAGAGAGAGAGAGAGAGAGAGAGAGAGAGAGAGAGAGAGAGAGAGAGAGAGAGAGAGAGAGAGAGAGAGAGAGAGAGAGAGAGAGAGAGAGAGAGTATACCACAGAGTCTGGCACCACCAGTTAGATACGTGTAAATTTCAACGTTTTCCAGGACTCTTCAGTTACCGCACTGCCAGACGTGCTTTTTTAAGCTACTAAGTAATAGTAATTTTTTTATATAAGTATATATATAACATAACTAAAAATTTTTTAACATTCATATGCTTGCAGAAAACGTTCAGAAATTGACGTAGAGAAAATAAATAACTTTAATAATAATAATAATAATAATAATAATAATAATAATAATAATAATAATAATAATTATTATTATTATTTTTAATATACAATTTTATTACGAGGTATTGGTGGTAGCATCCTGGGGTCCCCTTACCCCTACCCCAGGTGATACAAGAAATTCCACGCGGGGGGGGGGCACATGGGCAGGGGGGAGGGAGGGAGGGAGAGGGGGGGGCTGGTATCGGCCAATCTAGATGGTGAACAATGGTGACAATCACCACTAACAACCACCGTTACCAGGCTCGTTACCACCCCTCCCTGTAACCCTTTAGTCACAACAAACCCATGGACGAACAGAGATGGGGGGGATGGGGAGGAAATAATAGAGAATGGGGAGGAAATAATAGAGAATAGGGGACAGGAGAAGGTATCCTACATCCAGGTCGACTACGTTAACCCAGATCGTAGATGACTCTTTTTACTCTCTCTTACCTCGACGTAGGTAGCAGTGGAGGGAAGATGGAGGGAAGGAAAGGGGTGGGAGAGGAGTAAGGAAGGGGGTTACGGGGATAAGGGTAAGGGAAAGATGGTGAGAAGGAAAGGGAAGATAAGAGGGAGATAGCCGAGGGGGTGACAGGATTGCTAGTACACAAGTGCTGAAGATGTGTTAGGAAAGGGGAAGTGAGGGGATAGAAAAAGGGGGGAGACGAGGGGTACTAAGAGAATAATAACAAGTAGTAGAAGAGGCAGGAGGATAAGAAGAAAAGAAAAAGAAAATAAGAATACTTAGTCATGACATCTAAGTATATCTTATTGTGAAAGATTTTATTATTATTATTATTAAATTTATGGAGAAGCGCCTAATACGCATGGGTTATACCAGTATACAAGCCAGGGGTGGCGTACACACGCCAGGCGTGGTGTATACAGGGGTGGCGTACACACGCCAGGCGTGGTGTATACAGGGGTGGCGTACACACGCCAGGGGTGGTGTATACAAGGGTGGCGTACACACGCCAGGGGTGGTGTATCCAGGGGTGGCGTACACACGCCAGGGGTGGTGTATCCAGGGGTGGCGTACACACGCCATGGGTGGTGTATCCAGGGGTGGCGTACACACGCCAGGGGTGGTGTATCCAGGGGTGGCGTACACACGCCAGGGGTGGTGTATCCAGGGGTGGCGTACACACGCCAGGGGTGGTGTATCCAGGGGTGGCGTACACACGCCAGGGGTGGTGTATCCAGGGGTGGCGTACACACGCCAGGGGTGGTGTATCCAGGGGTGGCGTACACACGCCAGGGGTGGTGTATCCAGGGGTGGCGTACACACGCCAGGGGTGGTGTATTCGCGCCAGGGGTGGTGTATCCAAGGGTGGTGTATACACGCCAGGGGTGGAATATACACGGCAGGGGTGGCGTATCCTGGGGTGGTGTATCCAGGGGTGGCGTATACACGGCAGGGGTGGCGTATCCAGGGGTGGAATGTACACTGCAGGGGTGGAGTATACAGGGCAGGGGTGGAGCTATACAGGGCAGGGGTGGAGTATACACGGCAGGGGTGGAGCATACACGGCAGAGGTGGAGTATACACGACAGGGGTGGAACATACACAGCAGGGGTGGAGTATACAGGGCAGGGGTGGAGTATACAGGGCAGGGGTGGAGTATACAGGGCAGGGGTGGTGTATACAGGGCAGGGGTGAAGTATACAGGGCAGGGGTGGAGTATACAGGGCAGAGGTGGAGTATACAGGGCAGGGGTGGAGTATACAGGGCAGGGGTGGAATATACAGGGCAGGAGTGGAGTATACAGGGCAGGGGTGGAGTATACAGGGCAGGAGTGGAGTATACAGGGAAGGGGTGGAGTATACAGGGCAGGGGTGGAGTATACAGGGCAGGGGTGGAGTATACAGAGCAGGGGTGGAGTATACAGGGCAGGAGTGGAGTATACAGGGCAGGGGTGGATTATACAGGGCAGGGGTGGAGTATACAGGGCAGGGGTGGAGTATACAGAGCAGGGGTGGAGTATACAGGGCAGGAGTGGAGTATACAGGGCAGGGGTGGATTATACAGGGCAGGGGTGGAGTATACAGGGCAGGGGTGGAGTATACAGGGCAGGGGTGAAGTATACAGGGCAGGGGTGGAGTATTCAGGGCAGGGGTGGAGTATACAGGGCAGGGGTGGAGTATACAGGGCAGGGGTGGAGTATACAGGGCAGGGGTGGAGTATACAGGGCAGGGGTGGAGTATACAGGGCACGGGTGGAGTATACAGGGCAGGGGTGGAGTATACAGGGCAGGGGTGGAGTATACACGGCAGGGGTGGAGTATACACGGCAGGGGTGGAGTATACACGGCAGGGGTGGAGTATACAGGGCAGGGGTGGAGTATACAGGGCAGGGGTGGAGTATACACGGCAGGGGTGGAGTATACAGGGCAGCGGTGGAGTATACACGGCAGGGGTGGAGTATACAGGGCAGCGGTGGAGTATACACGGCAGGGGTGGAGTATACAGGGCAGGTGTGGAGTATACAGGGCAGGGGTGGAGTATACACGGCAGGGGTGGAGTATACACGGCAGGGGTGGAGTATACAGGGCAGGGGTGGAGTATACAGGGCAGGGGTGGAGTATACACGGCAGGGGTGGAGTATACACGGCAGGGGTGGAGTATACAGGGCAGGTGTGGAGTATACAGGGCAAGGGTGGAGTATACAGGGCAGGGGTCGAGTATACAGGGCAGGGGTGGAGTATACAGGGCAGGGGTGGAGTATACAGGGCAGGGGTGGAGTATACAGGGCAGGGGTGGAGTATACAGGGCAGGGGTGGAGTATACAGGGCAGGGGTGGAGTATACAGGGCAGGGGTGGAGTAAACAGGGCAGGGGTGGAGTATACAGGGCAGGGGTGGAGTATACAGGGCAGGGGTGGAGTATACACGGCAGGGGTGGAGTATACGCGGCAGGGGTGAAGTATACAGGGCAGGGGTGGAGTATACAGGGCAGGGGTGGAGTATACAGGGCAGTGGTGGAGTATACAGGGCAGGGGTGGAGTATACAGGGCAGGGGTGGAGTATACAGGGCAGGGGTGGAGTATACACGGCAGGGGTGGAGTATACACGGCAGGGGTGGAGTATACAGGGCAGGTGTGGAGTATACAGGGCAGGGGTGGAGTATACAGGGCAGGGGTGGAGTATACAGGGCAGGGGTGGAGTATACAGGGCAGGGGTGGAGTATACAGGGCAGGGGTGGAGTATACAGGGCAGGGGTGGAGTAAACAGGGCAGGGGTGGAGTATACAGGGCAGGGGTGGAGTATACAGGGCAGGGGTGGAGTATACACGGCAGGGGTGGAGTATACGCGGCAGGGGTGAAGTATACAGGGCAGGGGTGGAGTATACAGGGCAGGGGTGGAGTATACAGGGCAGTGGTGGAGTATACAGGGCAGGGGTGGAGTATACAGGGCAGGGGTGGAGTATACAGGGCAGGGGTGGAGTATACAGGGCAGGGGTGGAGTATACAGGGCAGGAGTGGAGTATACAGGGCAGGGGTGGAGTATACACGGCAGGGGTGGAGTATACAGGGCAGTGGTGGAGTATACAGGGCAGTGGTGGAGTATACAGGGCAGGGGTGGAGTATACAGGGCAGGGGTGGAGTATACAGGGCAGGGGTGGAGTATTCAGGGCAGGGGTGGAGTATACACGGCAGGGGTGGAGTATACACGGCAGGGGTGGAGTATACAGGGTAGGGGTGGAGTATTCAGGGCAGGGGTGGAGTATACACGGCAGGGGTGGAGTATACACGGCAGGGGTGGAGTATACAGGGCAGGGGTGGAGTATTCAGGGCAGGGGTGGAGTATACACGGCAGGGGTGGAGTATACACGGCAGGGGTGGAGTATACAGGGCAGGGGTGGAGTATTCAGGGCAGGGGTGGAGTATACACGGCAGGGGTGGAGTATACACGGCAGGGGTGGAGTATTCAGGGCAGGGGTGGAGTATACAGGGCAGGGGTGGAGTATTCAGGGCAGGGGTGGAGTATACAGGGCAGGGGTGGAGTATACAGGGCAGGAGTGGAGTATACAGGGCAGGGGTGGAGTATACACGGCAGGGGTGGAGTATACACGGCAGGGGTGGAGTATACACGGCAGGGGTGGAGTATACACGCCAGGGGTGGAGTATACAGGGCAGGGGTGGAGTATACACGGCAGGGGTGGAGTATACACGGCAGGGGTGGAGTATACACGGCAGGGGTGGAGTATACAGGGCAGGGGTGGAGTATACAGGGCAGGGGTGGAGTATACACGGCAGGGGTGGAGTATACAGGGCAGGGGTGGAGTATACACGGCAGGGGTGGAGTATACACGGCAGGGGTGGAGTATACACGCCAGGGGTGGAGTATACACGGCAGGGGTGGAGTATACACGGCAGGGGTGGAGTATACACGGCAGGGGTGGAGTATACACGGCAGGGGTGGAGTATACACGGCAGGGGTGGAGTATACACGGCAGGGGTGGAGTATACACGGCAGGGGTGGAGTATACACGGCAGGGGTGGAGTATACACGGCAGGGGTGGAGTATACACGGCAGGGGTGGAGTATACACGCCAGGGGTGGAGTATACACGGCAGGGGTGGAGTATACACGGCAGGGGTGGAGTATACACGGCAGGGGTGGAGTATACACGGCAGGGGTGGAGTATACACGGCAGGGGTGGAGTATACACGGCAGGGGTGGAGTATACACGCCAGGGGTGGAGTATACACGGCAGGGGTGGAGTATACACGCCAGGGGTGGAGTATACACGGCAGGGGTGGAGTATACACGGCAGGGGTGGAGTATACACGGCAGGGGTGGAGTATACACGGCAGGGGTGGAGTATACACGGCAGGGGTGGAGTATACACGCCAGGGGTGGAGTATACACGGCAGGGGTGGAGTATACACGCCAGGGGTGGAGTATACACGGCAGGGGTGGAGTATACACGGCAGGGGTGGAGTATACACGGCAGGGGTGGAGTATACACGCCAGGGGTGGAGTATACACGGCAGGGGTGGAGTATACACGCCAGGGGTGGAGTATACACGGCAGGGGTGGAGTATACACGGCAGGGGTGGAGTATACACGGCAGGGGTGGAGTATACACGGCAGGGGTGGAGTATACAGGGCAGGGGTGGAGTATACACGGCAGGGGTGGAGTATACACGGCAGGGGTGGAGTATACAGGGCAGGGGTGGAGTATACAGGGCAGGGGTGGAGTATACACGGCAGGGGTGGAGTATACACGGCAGGGGTGGAGTATACAGGGCAGGGGTGGAGTATACACGCCAGGGGTGGAGTATACACGCCAGTATACACACAGACTCACTAATGTGATGTTTATCACCGTGTCAAACGTTCACACTTTTTTCCAGTCATGAGATCATTTTAAAGCAGGTGTTTGACGAGGTGTTGATCACCTCAGTCATGTCGACCACCGCAGTCAGTTACGTCGACCACCTCAGTCATGTCGACCACCTCAGTCAGTTATGTCGACCACTTCAGTCATGTCAGCCACCCCAGTCAGTTATGTTGACCACCTCAGTCATGCCGAATAAAAGTGGACTGGTAGACACAGTCACGGTGACTGGTAGACACACCCACGGTGACTGGTAGACGCAGTCACGGTGATTGGTGGACACAGTCAAACGAAAGGGTCATCGGGTTAACAGATGAACGGGGCAAACGGGCAGGCAACAGGGCTACCTACCACTGCTCTTACCTATTTATGGCTGCAAGGGTCGAGTCACAGCTCGTGGCCACGCATCTCCGCTTTTCGCAACTAAGTCCACTCTCTCTGCTCCATGAACTTAACATACCTCTTCTTAAAACTATATATGGACCCTGCCAACTCTATGACTGAAGAAATACTTCCTAACATCACTGTGACTCATCTGAGTCTTCAATTTCTAGCTGTGACCCCTTGTTGCTGTGTCCTATATCTGAAACATCCGTCAGTTAAACCCGAAGGGGTAAAACACAGAAGGTAGGGTAGAGGGGGAGGCACACAGCCACACACAGCGCCGCTGATGGTAATCTTCGCTGCCCCACAAACTGTTGTTCTAGCTGGAAAAACAGTTAATTGGGTGTACCCAGTGACGTTGAACGCGTCTACCTGACCGTACTTAATCCCCAGCCCAGGATTCACCCCCAGGATGGTGAGCACAACGCACGGATTACCGCTTCCCGGAGCTCCACGCACTCAGGCAAAACCAGCACCTCGCTGATTTCCTTCATTTATGTAATTACGTTACAGACAATTAACGTCTTGAAGATCTTGTTCAGCGTTCGTAATTACGTTCAGCAGACAATGATCATTTGAAAGAATTCGTTCAGCATCCGTAGTCAGGCTCAGCAGACAACAGCCGGAATGTTGCGTTCGGACTTCGTAATTAAATTCAGAGAAAAATATCCTGAGGATTACGTTCTGATTTTGTAATTACGCTCAGCGGAGAACAATGTCCCGAGGATTTCGTTCAGAAATCACTAGTATCGGAATATTTAGGAGGAAGACGACACCAACAAAGCTATGTGCATACAGCTATATGTATATACCTGGTTCGCTGAAGTGTATGATCCGTAGCTGAGTCTGTTTACGTCAAACACAATTATATAATAATAATAATAATAATAATAATAATAATAATACACAACCTGCACATAGGAGAGAGAAGCTTATGACGTTTCGGTCTGTCTTGGACCATTTAATAATAACAACAATAATTTTATTCCATAGGGCACATGGGTTTTGCAAAATTGGACATTGTGATAAATGATGATGCTCTCTCTTCTCTCTCTCTCTCTCTCTCTCTCTCTCTCTCTCTCTCTCTCTCTCTCTCTCTCACTTGGGTACGAGCACAAGTACTGGCTTGTCATGGTGTGGAAAATTGCATTTATCTGAATGTAACTAATTGTGTACATAACAGTAAATGATAACAAAGATAATTATTATTTATCAATGTTACATAGACAAGTAGGAATTTGGGACACCTAAGTCGCAAAAAATGTCCCCCTTCGATACCTACCACTGTCATAACCACAAGTTGCTTTGGACCTATTAATTAAATGAAATATACATACACCAGGAATACTGGTAAATATATATATTTGTGGACTGTAAATTAAAAAATGATTATATATAAATTCACATATACATAACAGAAGGAAAATATATATTAATATCACTCACCAATTTGACTGGATATTAAGTTGTATCATACTCAGAAAAACCTCACTGACCAAATTTATGAAAACACTGGCCAGAATTATACACAAATCTAGAGAGCTTATCTGAGGTTCCTGGAGCTGTCTTGTCCAGTCGTCTGATATCTCAAGTTATGCAGGAATGCACATCCAACAATTTCGCCTCCTATTTGAGAGGTGTCAATCCAATTTTAACCTCTAGAGCACGAAAAATTCTTCCCATTATATTAACGTTGTATCCAATTCAAAACCAAGATGGCGAGTCTCGTCTGCGCAGACGCGGCTTCCCGTTTTCGGTTACATAAATTTTAAATACAGTATGGCCATCTATTTACATTTAATAACTACTGTATTTCTGGAAAATATATACAGTATTTTCCACACATGGGTTCATATTCTAGAACTGGCTTATTATGGTTTCAAACACTAGCACCGGCTTGTCATGGTTTGTAACCCACAGTTTGGTAAACAGTTTACAATGGAGTCACTACGGTATTAAAGAGCATGTGTGATGAAGTTGCTACACACTGCGACAGCACCACACAGGCAGCGGAAGCAAGAACGCCACTGACCAATATTTACCTTTTTAACAATCCAGCCACGAGGGATCTACACAACCAAAACTTGCACGGAAGCTTTGTTTAATGCTTGTCCAACGGTGTGTTAAGTTTGAAGTCAATACGAAGAGGTGTTCTCAAGTGTTCGCCCCAAAACAGAGAAACATTGCAATATCAATATTATTAAATAAAATATAACTGCGATTACTGGAGTTTAAGACTTAAAATTTATAAATTATATGACCTATATGACTAATAAAGTACTAATTAAAACTTCTACTAATGAGGATAAACACACACACACACACAAATATATAATTAGCTCTTAAATCGGCAGGTAAAGGGCTACAAACCTAAACTTTTATCCACTATGCAACCTAATAATAAAGTATATATATATGCCAATTTAGAAGCATCTTACTTAAAATAATTTAGAGATAAGGGGAAAAATGTAACTGTATGATTACTGTAAATTACATCACCTAGTTGGCGAGGAGAGTCGGGTTATTAAGGCACAAACCTGCTCACTTTCCCTCTGAAGTTGAACTAAACACCAGCCTCACAAGCCTGATGGAAAATCTTAAAATCCCGAGAAAAAATTTCTCCGTGTAAATCTTTTTTGAACTGCACTTAAAACTAAGATGGTCTAGCAAATCAAGTGGGGCTAAGAATTGTTTGGAATTTGGAGTAGTTGTGCTGATTCATCTCCATTCCAACAAGCACACACACACACACACACACACACACACACACACACACACACACACACACACACACACACACACCAACACACGCATATACTACAGGCCTAGTGTTTAATCGACATGTGCCTAGGACAAAATGGTAACTAACTAACACACACACACACTGCCCTCTCCCCAACATAAATCGGCCACCAGGGGGATACACTATCCAATGTTTCGATGAAGCTTAATTTACGTTCAAACACACGTGATGTAAGTTTGAAGCCAATAAGAAGAGGAGTTAACCTGATACTTGGCAACGAGTGGAAGTCCAAGACAGAGAGTGCAAAGTTAAAAGTATCAATAAACGAGAGAGAGAATAATCACGAGACTCAGGCAACTTCTACAGAATATAATCCTGAGAGTCAGCTGAAGGTACACACATGTTTGAGTCACACAACTTACAATGTTTGCGTCACACAACATATCATGTTTGCGTCACACAACATACCATGGATTTCTTCAATAAAAAGCCATTAGTAATATATATATATATATATATATATATATATATATATATATATATATATATATATATATATATATATATATATATATATATGTCGTGCAGAGTAGGTAAAACTTGCTATTTTGGCTTAAATAGCAACGCCCTCCTTGCCGTATAAGCAAGCGAAAATTTGTGTATGCAATAATTTCGCAAAAATCATTCTGACCCTAACGACAAAATATATTTAATTGTGTTTGTTTATTAAATTATTGTAAATTTATCTAATATATATATATATATATATATATATATATATATATATATATATATATATATATATATATATATATATATATATATATATATATATATATATATATATATATATATATATATATATATATATATATATATATATATATATATATATATATATATATATATATATATATATATATATATATATATATATATATATATATATATATATATATATATATATATATATATATATATATAAAATATAGGGAAGTACCACGTCTATAGCTGGAATGGGGACCCTCATCCTCAGAGAAGACAATAAACGTACCTCAGGGAAAACTCAAGGTTCTCCCCGGAGCTGTTTGAATATTTTCTTCTCCTACCACCCCCTATATTTTATATTCTATGTGAACATTTATTAATAAACAGAATACATTTGCAGAAAAACACAAACATGAATACAATGGTACAATGTATTAAAGATCATGAATTTCCTCCAGTTTCTACCAAGCCGGACGTGAGCCAAGTATGCAGCAACCATATATATATATATATATATATATATATATATATATATATATATATATATATATATATATATATATATATATATATATATATATGCAATAAGATTACGGTAAAGAGGTGATTTGAGAATATGCAAAACAACCACTGTGATAGTTTAATGAAATTCCAGGCGCTTTCGTGACTACTCACATTATCAATAATTGTTAATGTGAGTAGTCACGAAAGCGCTTGGAATTTCTCTATTCTTTTACAGTGGTTGTTTTGCACACACACACACACACACACACACACACACACACACATATATATATATATATATATATATATATATATATATATATATATATATATATATATATATATATATATATATATATATATATATGTCTTACTAACGATTAAAGGATTTAAGAGAGAAATCTGTACCCACTACTACACATGATCACGCCTCCCTACACCCCTTCCTCCACAATATACACCCAACCACACACCCCACCACTTCCACTTCTCCCCAACACACCCCACCACACAAGAGTACGCCCCACTTTCCCTTCTCCCCAAGACCACGACCACCTGGGGGGGAATGGGTGGCGACCACCCCAAAAAATCACCCCAGGAGGCAGCCACGCCACTTACCTCCACTCCGCCACCTGGGGAATGTTGGGGAGATGAGAGGGGGGAATGAGTGGGGTAGGAAGGGGAATAAGTGGTGTAGGAGGGGGAGATGAGTGGTGTGGGGGGGGGGGTTGGAGGGTGATGCTCCAGCATCCAGGCTTACATCTGCGTCGCCCTGGTCGTCCACACACAGCGCCCCGTGACGCAAGAATCGATGCTGCGACAAAAGCGTCGTTCCCAGGGTAAATGTTGACAGGTAAGCAGAATGCCCCAGCACGTGCCCCGGCGTGTACAACCGCCGCCCGCTGTTTCGCTGCCCAACGCCCCATACCCACAACGTTTCGTCCGCGTCATATGATCTCACTTCAGATCGTTCTCCAAAATACTTTCCGAAATTATAGACAGATAGATAGATAGATAGATAGATAGAGAGAGAGAGAGAGAGAGAGAGAGAGAGAGAGAGAGAGAGAGAGAGAGAGAGAGAGAGAGAGAGAGAGAGAGAGAAAGAGAGAGAGAGGGGGGGGGAGGGAGGGAGCGAGAGGGGAGGCAGGAAGCGGAAATAAAAGTGTCCCTGGCTCTTGCCCTGATACCCAGTTGTGATTTGAATGGTTCAGGGGCATCCAGGTGGACACCAGGTTTGTGTAGGGCACCGGGAAGGTATGGTACCCACCCTCCCTCCCTCCTCTCTCTCTTTCTCTCTCTTTCTCTCTCTCTTTCTCTCTCTCACTCTCACATGAACATCACTCAGCAATAACAAGCTTCCTAATTCCCAGTACTAGGTATACTAGTTCTCATTACCAGGTTTCCTAGCTCCCAGTACCAGGTTTCCTAGCTCCCAGTACCAGGTTTCCTAGCTCCCAGTACCAGGTTTCCTAGCTCCCAGTACCAGGTTTCCTAGCTCCCAGTACCAGGTTTCCTAGCTCCCAGTACCAGGTTTCCTAGCTCCCAGTACCAGGTTTCCTAGCTCCCAGTACCAGGTTTCCTAGCTCCCAGTACCAGGTTTCCTAGCTCTCAGTACCAGGTTCCTAGCTCCCAGTACCAGGTTTCCTAGCTCCCAGTACCAGGTTTCCTAGCTCCCAGTACCAGGTTTCCTAGCTCCCAGTACCAGGTTTCCTAGCTCCCAGTACCAGGTTTCCTAGCTCCCAGTACCAGGTTTCCTAGCTCCCAGTACCAGGTTTCCTAGCTCCCAGTACCAGGTTTCCTAGCTCTCAGTACCAGGTTCCTAGCTCCCAGTACCAGGTTTCCTAGCTCCCAGTACCAGGTTTCCTAGCTCCCAGTACCAGGTTTCCTAGCTCCCAGTACCAGGTTTCCTAGCTCCCAGTGCCAGGTTTCCTAGCTCCCAGTACCAGGTTTCCTAGCGCCCAGTACCAGGTTTCCGAGCTCCCAGTACCAGGTTTCCTAGCTCCCAGTACCAGGTTTCCTAGCTCCCAGTGCCAGGTTTCCTAGCTCCCAGTACCAGGTTTCCTAGCGCCCAGTACCAGGTTTCCTAGCTCCCAGTACCAGGTTTCCTAGCTCCCAGTACCAGGTTTCCTAGCTCCCAGTGCCAGGTTACCTAGCTCCCAGTACCAGGTTTCCTAGCGCCCAGTACCAGGTTTTATAGCTCCCAGTACCAGGTTTCCTAGCTCCCAGTACCAGGTTTCCTAGCTCCCAGTGCCAGGTTTCCTAGCTCCCAGTACCAGGTTTCCTAGCGCCCAGTACCAGGTTTCCTAGCTCCCAGTACCAGGTTTCCTAGCTCCCAGTACCAGGTTTCCTAGCTCCCAGTGCCAGGTTACCTAGCTCCCAGTCCCAGGTTTCCTAGCGCCCAGTACCAGGTTTTATAGCTCCCAGTACCAAGTTTTCTAGCTCCCAGTACCAGGTTTCCTAGCTCCCAGTGCCAGGTTTCCTAGCTCCCAGTACCAGGTTTCCTAGCTCCCAGTACCAGGTTTCCTAGCGCCCAGTACCAGTTTTCCTAGCTCCCAGTACCAGGTTTCCTAGCTCCCAGTACCAGGTTTCCTAGCTCCCAGTACCAGGTTTCCTAGCGCCCAGTACCAGGTTTCCTAGCTCCCAGTGCCAGGTTTCCTAGCTCCCAGTACCAGGTTTCCTAGCTCCCAGTACCAGGTTTCCTAGCGCCCAGTACCAGGTTTCCTAGCTCCCAGTACCAGGTTTCCTAGCTCCCAGTGCCAGGTTTCCTAGCTCCCAGTATCAGGTTTCCTAGCTCCCAGTACCAGGTTTCCTAGCTCCCAGTACCAGGTTTCCTAGCTCCCAGTACCAGGTTTCCGAGCTCCCAGTACCAGGTTTCCTAGCTCCCACTACCAGGTTTCCTAGCGCCCAGTACCAGGTTTTATAGCTCCCAGTGCCAGGTTTCCTAGCGCCCAGTACCAGGTTTCCTAGCTCTCAGTACCAGGCTTCCTAGCTCCCAGTACCAGGTTTCCTAGCGCCCAGTACCAGGTTTTATAGCTCCCAGTACCAGGTTTCCTAGCGCCCAGTACCAGGTTTCCTAGCTCCCAGTACCAGGTTTCCTAGCTCCCAGTGCCAGGTTTCCTAGCTCCCAGTATCAGGTTTCCTAGCTCCCAGTACCAGGTTTCCTAGCTCCCAGTGCCAGGTTTCCTAGCTCCCAGTACCAGGTTTCCTAGCTCCCAGTACCAGGTTTCCTAGCTCCCAGTACCAGGTTTCCTAGCGCCCAGTACCAGGTTTTATAGCGCCCAGTACCAGGTTTCCTAGCTCTCAGTACCAGGTTTCCTAGCTTCCCGTACCAGGTTTCCTAGCTCCCAGTACCAGGTTTCCTAGCTCTCAGTACCAGGTTTCCTAGCTCCCAGTACCAGGTTTCCTAGCTCCCAGTACCAGGTTTCCTAGCTCCCAGTACCAGGTTTCCTAGCTCTCAGTACCAGGTTTCCTAGCTTCCCGTACCAGGTTTCCTAGCTCTCAGTACCAGGTTTCCTAGCTCCCAGTACCAGGTTTCCTAGCTCTCAGTACCAGGTTTCCTAGCTTCCCGTACCAGGTTTCCTAGCTCCCAGTACCAGGTTTCCGAGCTCCCAGTACCAGGTTTCCTAGCTCTCAGTACCAGGTTTCCTAGCTTCCCGTACCAGGTTTCCTAGCTCTCAGTACCAGGTTTCCTAGCTTCCCGTACCAGGTTTCCTAGCTCTCAGTACCAGGTTTCCTAGCTCCCAGTACCAGGTTTCCTAGCTCTCAGTACCAGGTTTCCTAGCTTCCCGTACCAGGTTTCCTAGCTCCCAGTACCAGGTTTCCGAGCTCCCAGTACCAGGTTTCCTAGCTTCCCGTACCAGGTTTCCTAGCTCCCAGTACCAGGTTTCCTAGCTTCCCGTACTAGGTTTCCTAGCTCCCAGTACCAGGTTTCCTAGCTCCCAGTACCAGGTTTCCTAGCTCTCAGTACCAGGTTTCCTAGCTTCCCGTACCAGGTTTCCTAGCTCCCAGTGCCAGGTTGTGGCTGCACCAGCTACAAGGTTGTGACTGCACCAGCTACAAGGTTGTGGCTGCACCAGCTACAAGGTTGTGACTGCACCAGCTACAAGGTTGTGACTGCACCAGCTACAAGCTTGTGGCTGCACCAGCTACACGGTTGTGGCTGCACCAGCTACAAGGTTGTGACTGCACCAGCTACAAGGTTGTGGCTGCACCAGCTACAAGCTTGTGGCTGCACCAGCTACACGGTTGTGGCTGCACCAGCTACAAGGTTGTGACTGCACCAGCTACAAGGTTGTGGCTGCACCAGCTACAAGGTTGTGACTGCACCAGCTACAAGGTTGTGACTGCACCAGCTACAAGGTTGTGACTGCACCAGCTACAAGGTTGTGACTGCACCAGCTACAAGGTTGTGGCTGCACCAGCTACAAGCTTGTGGCTGCACCAGCTACACGGTTGTGGCTGCACCAGCTACAAGGTTGTGGCTGTACCAGCTACAAGGTTGTGGCTGTACCAGCTACAAGGTTGTGGCTGCACCAGCTACAAGGTTGTGGCTGCACCAGCTACAAGGTTGTGGCTGCACCAGCTACAAGGTTGTGGCTGCACCAGCTACAAGGTTGTGGCTGCACCAGCTACAAGGTTGTGGCTGCACCAGCTACAAGGTTGTGGCTGCACCAGCTACAAGGTTGTGGCTGCACCAGCTACAAGCTTGTGGCTGCACCAGCTACAAGGTTGTGGCTGCACCAGCTACAAGCTTGTGGCTGCACCAGCTACAAGGTTGTGGCTGCACCAGCTACAAGGTTGTGGTTGCAACAGCTACAATGTTGTGGTTGCAACAGCTACAATGTTGCTGCTGCAACAGCTACAAGGTTGTGGTTGCAACAGCTACAAGGTTGTGGTTGCAATAGCTACAGCAGACATCAACAGTGAACATCAATCCGTGACAAGTTTATTCTACTCACGAGACCAAAGGCACAGATTTCTTCCTTTACCTGTACCAAGACCATTTATACTGGAGGGGAGAAGAGGGAAAGGGAGGGGTGAGAAGGGAAGAGGAGGGGTGAGGAGAGAAGGGGAGAAGTGATGGAGGAAGGGGAGGGAGAAAGGAAGGGGAGGAGTTGGCAAGGATGGGGAGGCAGAGAGGAGGGAAGGAAGGGGGTGAAGAACGGGAAGGGGAAGAAGGAAGGGGAGGAGTTAGCAAGAAAGGGGAGGGAGAGAGGAAGGGGTAGGGAAGAATGATACACAAGCCATCCCTTCCTTCACTCAGGGTCACCCTGCCTCCTTCCCTAAGGGTCCCCATGGCTTGGTCCCTGCCTGGAACACTCCTTCCCTCAGAGATGTCCCTGCCTGGAACACTCCTGGACTCAGGGGTGTCCCTGCCTGGAACACTCCTGGACTCAGGGGTGTCCCTGCCTGGAACACTCCTGGACTCAGGGGTGTCCCTGCCTGGAACACTCCTGGACTCAGGGGTGTCCCTGCCTGGAACACTCCTGGACTCAGGGGTGTCCCTGCCTGGAACACTCCTGGACTCAGGGGTGTCCCTGCCTGGAACACTCCTGGACTCAGGGGTGTCCCTGCCTGGAACACTCCTGGACTCAGGGGTGTCCCTGCCTGGAACACTCCTGGACTCAGGGGTGTCCCTGCCTGGAACACTCCTGGACTCAGGGGTGTCCCTGCCTGGAACACTCCTGGACTCAGGGGTGTCCCTGCCTGGAACACTCCTGGACTCAGGGGTGTCCCTGCCTGGAACACTCCTGGACTCAGGGGTGTCCCTGCCTGGAACACTCCTGGACTCAGGGGTGTCCCTGCCTGGAACACTCCTGGACTCAGGGGTGTCCCTGCCTGGAACACTCCTGGACACACCAGTGCTCGCACACCTCAGCTGTCAACTGAATCAAAATATATCACTTTATTACCACTTCCATACAATTACCTTCACCTGGCATGGATGTGTGGGTCACCCATCAGTGGTGGATGTGTGGGTCACCCATCAGTGGTGGATGTGTGGGTCACCCATCAGTGGTGGATGTGTGGGTCACCTACCAGTGGTGGATGTGTGGGTTACCCATCAGTAGTGGATGTGTGGGTCACCTACCAGTGGTGGATGTGTGGGTCACCCACAAGTGGTATATGTGTGGGTCAGCCACCAGTGGTGGATGTGTGGGTCAGCCACCAGTGGTGGATGTGTGGGTCACCAACCAGTGGTGGATGTGTGGATCACCCACCAGTGGAGGATGTGTGGGTCACCCACCAGCGGTGGATGTGTGGGTCACCCACCAGTGGTACATGTGTGGATCACCCATCAGTGGTGGATGTGTGGGTCACCCACCAGTGGTGGATGTGGGGGTCACCCACCAGTGGTGGATGTGTGGATCACCCACCAGTGGAGGATGTGTGGGTCACCCACCAGTGGTGGATGTGTGAATCAGCCACCAGTGGAGGATGTGTGGGTTACCCACCAGTGGTAGATCACTTACTGGCAGACATATGCAACACCCTCCTTCCTTCCAGCCTACCCTTCCTGCACCCTGGCAAGATATCCCATCCCCCAGCTGTGAGTTGTGTGTGTGTGTGTGTGTGTGTGTGTGTGTGTGTGTGTGTGTGTGTGTGTGTGTGTGTGTGTGTGTGTGTGTGTGTGTGTGTGCGTGTGTATCCAGGCCCCCTGGATGCCTCACTGTGAGGTGTTTGTATCCATGGATTACCACACCTCCCTACCATGGATTATGTATTTTTTTAGGTGGTCAACATCATCATAGGTGACCCAGGTGAAGGCTGGCCCCTGGAGGGAGAGGAAGGGAGAGGGGATGAGCGGTCAGTAAAGGGTGTTAAATTGCTGGAAGAGGGTGAGGATGAAGAGGAAGATGTATAGGAAGAGGAGGATGAAGAGGAAGATGTATAGGAAGAGGAGGATGGAAAGGAGGATGAAGAGGAAGAGGATGAAGAGGAGGAGCATGAAGAAGCTGTACACTAAGAGGATATGAAGACTAGGAAGAAGAGGGACAGGAAAAGGATGAGGAGGATAGAGAGTAGGATTAAGAGGAAGAGGATAAAGAGGAAGAGAAAGATGACAAATAGGAGAAAAATGATAATGATAAGAGGAAAAGTGTAATATAAAGAGGATGATAAATATTAGGAAAAAACAAGACGAAAGGAAGTGAAAGATGGGATGGGAAGGGAAGGGAAGGGAAAGGAAGGGAAGGGAAGGGAAGGGCGGGGGTGAGTTAAGCTCTTAAAGACGACGAAGGGGAGGGGAGGACCCTGGAGGGGTGAGCAAGGGGGGTTGCCAGCCCTTCTCCCTCCTCCTCCCCCTTCCTCTTGGAGACCCTTTGATATATAGTGCATTACAAGCGTCGTTTTTTGCACGCATAACGGAGTCTGCAGAGGCTGGTCCTTCACCCTCCCCCTTCCCTTCCTCCTCCCCCTCCCCCAGCATAGCAACCACCAGCGTCCGACACCCGAATCTTTGTACACTCTGTGGCTAATTCGGTATGGTCGGTGCTGTTGCGACTGCAGGGGCGCCACTTCGAATCCCAGCAAATTCCTCACAATTTTCTACCTTCACGACGACAGTGAGAGTCTCGGTCAGTGAGGTGAGCCTCGCAAGGCAGTAACAACACTGGATCACTGCAGAGGAACATGGAGGCACTGTAGGGATGGTTAGAGAAGTGGCTGCTCGAGTTGGACCACGGAAGTGGCGTGTGTGTGTGTGTGTGTGTGTGTGTGTGTGTGTGTGTGTGTGTGTGTGTGTGTGTGTGTGTGTGTGTGTGTGTGTGTGTGTGTGTGTGTGATGTCAACATAGATCAGCTGATACGTCAACATGGATCAGCTAATGCTACATCAACATGGATCAGCTGATGCGACATCAACGTGGATCAGCTGATGTGACATCAACATGGATCAGCTGATGCGACATCAACATGGATCAGCTGATGCGACGTCAACATAGATCAGCTGATGCGACGTCAACATGGATCAGCTGATGCGACATCAACATGGATCAGCTGATGCGACATCAACATGGATCAGCTGATGCGACATCAACATGGATCAGCTGATGCGACGTCAACATGGATCAGCTGATGCGACATCAACATGGATCAGCTGATGCGACGTAAACACCAACACCTACGACCTACACACTGGTCAGCTGTGACGGTCTATCCACCACAGCTCAATGAAAGTGTTGAATTCAATTTTTCCCCCAGAATTAAAAAGTATATACCAGCATATACTGCACTCTATATTTTAAACCTCATAACCTCTCACTGGAAGTGAATCTTGCAGCTGCACTCTTACCACTGAGTACATCCCACCACTGAGTACATCCCACCACTGAGTGTTTTTGGCCACTGAGTACATCTGTAACAGACTTAGCCATTTATCGGGAATAAAATTATACTCAAATGGCTGCTTTAGACCTAATTATCCTCTAACCATGAAACAAGACCTGACTACCATGCAACAAGACATGACTACCATGCAACAAGACCTGACTACCATGCAACAAGACATGACTACCATGCAACAAGACGTGACTACCATGCAACAAGACGTGACTACCATGCAACAAGACCTGACTACCATGCAGCAAGACCTGACTACCATGCAACAAGACGTCACTACCATGCAGCAAGACCTGACTACCATGCAACAAGACGTGACTACCATGCAACAAGACCTGACTGCTAAACCTCATGTCCCTAACTACCAGGTTACCAGATACCACTAAATAAACACAACTATTTAGAGACACCACTATCAACAATCACTAACTACCAGTATCTAGTATATGCTAACTACCAGCCTTCAATATCTATTAACTACTACTCCACTAAGTACTCACTAGACTCATCAGCAATACCCAAGTACTCACTAGACTCATCAACAATACCCAAGTACTCACTAGACTCATCAGCAATACCCAAGTACTCACTAGACTCATCAACAATACCCAAGTACTCACTAGCCTTATCAACAATACCCAAGTACTCACCAGACTAACAATACCCAAGTACACACCCGACTCACCAACAATACCCAAGTACTCACTAGACTCACCAACAATACCCAAGTACTCACCAGACTCACCAGCAATACCCAAGTACCCACCCGACTCACCAACAATACCCAAGTACTCACTAGACTCACCAACAATACCCAAGTACTCACCAGACTCACCAACAATACCCAAGTACTCACCAGACTCACCAACAATACCCAAATACTCACTATACTCGCCAACAATACCCAAGTACTCACCAGACTCACCAACAATACCCAAGTACTCACCAGACTCACCAACAATACCCAAGTACTCACTATACTCGCCAACAATACCCAAGTACTCACTAGACTCACCAACAATACCCAAGTACTCACTAGACTCACCAACAATACCCAAGTACTCACCAACAATACCCAAGTACTCACCAGACTCACCAACAATACCCAAGTACTCACTATACTCGCCAACAATACCCAAGTACTCACTACTCACCAACAATACCCAAGTACTCACTATACTCGCCAACAATACCCAAGTACTCACTAGACTCACCAACAATACCCAAGTACTCACTATACTCGCCAACAATACCCAAGTACTCACTAGACTCACCAACAATACCCAAGTACTCACTATACTCGCCAACAATACCCAAGTACTCACTACTCACCAACAATACCCAAGTACTCACTATACTCGCCAACAATACCCAAGTACTCACTAGACTCACCAACAATACCCAAGTACTCACTATACTCGCCAACAATACCCAAGTACTCACTAGACTCACCAACAATACCCAAGTACTCACTATACTCGCCAACAATACCCAAGTACTCACTAGACTCACCAACAATACCCAAGTACTCACTATACTCGCCAACAATACCCAAGTACTCACTAGACTCACCAACAATACCCAAGTACTCACTAGACTCATCAACAATACCCAAGTACTCACTAGACTCATCAACAATACCCAAGTACTCACTAGACTCACCAACAATACCCAAGTACTCACCAGACTCACCAACAATACCCAAGTACTCACCAGACTCACCAACAATACCCAAGTACTCACTAGACTCATCAACAATACCCAAGTACTCACTAGACTCATCAACAATACCCAAGTACTCACCAGACTAACAATACCCAAGTACTCACTAGACTCACCAACAATACCCAAGTACTCACTAGACTCATCAACAATACCCAAGTACTCACTAGACTCATCAACAATACCCAAGTACTCACTAGACTCACCAACAATACCCAAGTACTCACTAGACTCACCAACAATATCCAAGTACTCACCAGACTCACCAACAATACCCAAGTACTCACCAGACTCACCAACAATACCCAAGTACTCACTAGACTCACCAACAATATCCAAGTACTCACTAGACTCACCAACAATACCCAAGTACTCACTATACTCGCCAACAATACCCAAGTACTCACTAGACTCACCAACAATACCCAAGTACTCACTAGACTCACCAACAATACCCAAGTACTCACTATACTCGCCAACAATACCCAAGTACTCACTAGACTCACCAACAATACCCAAGTACTCACTAGACTCATCAACAATACCCAAGTACTCACCAGACTAACAATACCCAAGTACTCACTAGACTCACCAACAATACCCAAGTACTCACTACTCACCAACAATACCCAAGTACTCACTAGACTCACCAACAATACCCAAGTACTCACCAGACTCACCAACAATACCCAAGTACTCACTAGACTCACCAACAATACCCAAGTACTCACTAGACTCACCAACAATACCCAAGTACTCACCAGACTCACCAACAATACCCAAGTACTCACTACTCACCAACAATACCCAAGTACTCACTAGACTCACCAACAATACCCAAGTACTCACTAGACTCACCAACAATACCCAAGTACTCACTACTCACCAACAATACCCAAGTACTCACTAGACTCACCAACAATACCCAAGTACTCACTAGACTCACCAACAATACCCAAGTACTCACCAGACTCACCAACAATACCCAAGTACTCACTACTCACCAACAATACCCAAGTACTCACTAGACTCACCAACAATACCCAAGTACTCACTAGACTCACCAACAATACCCAAGTACTCACCAGACTCACCAACAATACCCAAGTACTCACTATACTCACCAACAATACCCAAGTACTCACTAGACTCACCAACAATACCCAAATACTCACCAGACTCACCAACAATACCCAAGTACTCACTAGACTCATCAACAATACCCCAGTACTCACTAGACTCATCAACAATACCCAAGTACTCACTAGACTCATCAACAATACCCCAGTACTCACTAGACTCATCAACAATACCCAAGTACTCACCAGACTCACTAACAATACCCAAGTATTCACTAGACTCACTAACAATACCCAAGTACTCACTAGACTCACCAACAATACCCAAGTACTCACCAGACTCACTAACAATACCCAAGTACTCACTAGACTCACCAACAATACCCAAGTACTCACCAGACTCACTAACAATACCCAAGTACTCACCAGACTCACTAACAATACCCATGTACTCACTAGACTCACCAACAATACCCATGTACTCACCAGACTCACCAACAATACCCAAGTACTCACCAGACTCACTAACAATACCCATGTACTCACTAGACTCACCAACAATACCCAAGTACTCACCAGACTCACTAACAATACCCATGTACTCACTAGACTCACCAACAATACCCAAGTACTCACCAGACTCACTAACAATACCCAAGTACTCACCAGACTCACTAACAATACCCATGTACTCACTAGACTCACCAACAATACCCAAGTACTCACCAGACTCACCAACAATACCCAAGTACTCACCAGACTCACTAACAATACCCATGTACTCACTAGACTCACCAACAATACCCAAGTACTCACTAGACTCACCAACAATACCCAAATATTCACCAGACTCACCAACAATACCCAAATATTCACCAGACTCACCAACAATACCCATGTACTCACTAGACTCACCAACAATACCCAAGTACTCACTAGACTCACCAACAATACCCAAATATTCACCAGACTCACCAACAATACCCAAATATTCACCAGACTCACCAACAATACCCAAGTACTCACCAGACTCATCAACAATATCCAAGTACTCACCAGACTCACCAACAATACCCAAGTACTCACCAGACTCACTAACAATACCCATGTACTCACTAGACTCACCAACAATACCCAAGTACTCACTAGACTCACCAACAATATCCAAATACTCACCAGACTCACCAACAATACCCAAGTACTCACTAGACTCACCAACAATACCCAAGTACTCACTAGACTCACCAACAATACCCAAGTACTCACTAGACTCACTAACAATACCCAAATACTCACTAGACTCACCAACAATACCCAAGTACTCACTAGACTCACTAACAATACCCAAATACTCACTAGACTCATCAACAATACCCAAGTGCTCACTAGACTCGCCAACAATACCCAAGTACTCACCAGACTCATCAACAATACCCAAGTACTCAATAGACTCACCAACAATACCCAAATACTCACCAGACTCACCAACAATACCCAAGTACTCACTAGACTCACCAACAATACCCAAGTACTCACCAGACTCACTAACAATACCCAAGTACTCACTAGACTCACCAGCAATACCCAAGTACTCACCAGACTCACTGACAATACCCAAGTACTCACTAGACTCACCAACAATACCCAAGTACTCACCCGACTCATCAACAATACCCAAGTACTCACCCGATTCACCAACAATACCCAAGTACTCGCCAGACTCACCAACAATACCCAAGTACTCACTAGACTCACCAACAATACCCAAGTACTCACCCGACTCACCAACAAAACCCAAGTACTCACTAGACTCACCAACAATACCCAAGTACTCGCCAGACTCACCAACAATACCCAAGTACTCACTAGACTCACCAACAATACCCAAGTACTCACCAGACTCACCAACAATACCCAAGTACTCACTAGACTCACCAACAATACCCAAGTACTCACCCGACTCACCAACAAAACCCAAGTACTCACCAGACTCACCAACAATACCCAAGTACTCACTATACTCGCCAACAATACCCAAGTACTCATTAGACTTATCAACAATACCCAAGTACTCACCAGACTCACCAATCATTCACAGGCACTCACCAACAATGCCCATCATACCAACACACAAAAATGTACTCAGGATGTACACTAACGTAAACTCATATGTACTCTGGTGGTCTAGCCACCATAACGCAAAATAATGTGCTTAGAACACGTTAGTCTGTTAAAAGTTGTACACTCTGGCAGGCTACCGTGGTACCCCGAGTCTTGAACTCCTCCCAACTCGACAAATTATGTGTTTTTGTAAGTGTATTTTTGGGGGTCTTACAAGACTTCATACATGTAGTATACAGTTATTCATATTTTTCTGTGTATTTCTTAATTCTTACTGTTGTATAATTGTCCTTTCAATTTAAGCCTTAATTTAGTGGTAAGTAAATTCATGGAGGGAGCGCTAGACTCGTTGGGGTTGTAGAGCGCCCGGGTAATGGGAGGTAATCAGATTCAATCCAAGGAATTGACTCGAATTCCTTAGATCAAGAGCTCCTTACATCAAGCTGTTTCTCTTAAAGGCTTTTATATGCATCTGAAAGTGAAAAAAGGCTGTTTCACTTTACAGCGATTTTCACTTTACTGTGGTAGTCTGGAACCCAACCTGCTGTATAAGCGGGGCCCTACAGCAGCCCAGAGCCTAACCTACTGTGGGACCCTACAGTAGGCCAGAGTCAAACATACTGTGGGACCCTACAGTAGGCCAGAGTCAAACATACTGTGGGACCCTACAGTAGGCCAGAATCTAACCTACTGTATAAGTGTGGCCTGTCTGAATGTTATTATAAATCTAAGAAATTAGGTATTTTGACTGTCAAAAAAACGGATTTTTTTTACAGTCTATCAACCCAAGATAAGTTGTAGCGAACGAAGAAGAAAGGAAGAAGGAAGGTAATGTAGGCTCTGTCTCTCTCTCTCTCTCTCTCTCTCACACACACACACACACACACACACACACACACACACACACACACACACACACACACACACACACACACACAGGAAACAAAGGGTGATAGAAATACATGTTTATTTCCACACAATACAATGTTTATATATCACTGGTGATACTGGAGTGAATGTTGAACGTCCATGATGGTCCGAGAAAACACGTCAGCATGGGAAAGTGTATCAAGCGGGGTTCCACAAGGATCGGTACCAGTACCAGAAGAGATAAATAATATCCCTGTTTGCGGACTATGCTAAGTTAATAAGAAGAACAAACAGCGGCAAGAACCAGGCAAAGCTACTAACAGACCTGGACTAACTGTAGGACTGGTCAAGAACGTGGCTACTAGAAATCTAACCCAGAAAAACCAATGTTATGAAAATTGGGGAAGGGTTAATAAGACCGGAAACTGAATACAGACTCCCGGGGAGAAAGACTGCAAACTTTACCCATGGAAAGAGGCCTCCACATCACCATAGGTGATATGCCGAGCATATCACCTATGGTGATGTGGATGCAGGATCCATACAGAGTTTTAAGAAGAAGTAATACAAATCTCTTGGAGTGGGGGAGAGAGTGACCTAGTAACAAGTAGCGAAGAGGCGGGGCCAGGAGCTGTGAATCGACACCTGCAACCACATACATGTGAGTACATCAGCAGAATAACCTTTCCGGGTTAGAAAATCATTTACATCACATCCGTCAGGCACAGCAACATCTTAGGCTTTTGATACAAGGAATTTCTGAAAGTTCATCTAACCTATAGACACGACCCACTTACAGTGGATCCTTCCACCGTGACTCCGCCTGCTGCTGTTTCAACTCACCTTACTGCAGTATATAAGCTTCTTAGAGCATATTATGTATTTTTATCAAGACTGACGGACTGAACACACAGACTCCAGACTGAGGGACTGATTACCTCAAACTCCTCCTCTTCTTGCACCTTCCTTCTTTGTACATGTATGGTATACAATACCGAGATGGTGATGAATTAGACACATATGCAACATCTGGGTATCTTTATTGTAGACGTTTCGCCAACCAGTGGCTGATGGACTGATTACCTCGTCTTCTGTTATAGTTCTACTGTCTCCCAAGTATGTCCTTGAATTTGTATTGATAAAGCCACTGGTTGGCGAAACGTCTACAATAAAGCTACCAAAATGTTGCACAGGTGTCTAATTCTTCTCTGTTTTGGACTAAAGAAGCCACTGGCTGGCGAAACGTTTCCCCAGTAAAGATTCCCAAATATTGCACAGGTGTCTCACTCAACCTCAAACAACTGTTTCAATATAATTAAGTTGAATATCTGGACAGGAACCTGTAAAACATTTATTAATGAATATAACCTGAGAGGCAACCCACTGAATTTTTTCCTTATTTCTGGTCACTAGAAATCATTAGGAATTTTTGCTCACCTTTCCTTACCATGTTTATCCGTTTGTGACTTGATAAAGCTCTCTATGTGGGCGAAACGTTGTCAATATAAGTTATCTAATATAGGTTACATGTTAGTTACTAACTGAAGTAAATGGTGGGTTAATAGGCAGTCCCAGGAGCTGAGACTCAACCCATGTAACCACGAATAGGTAAGAACACACAAATAATTACCCAGCATGAAGGCACAAGTCCCTAACTTGTATTAAATTATTGACTTTTCAATACCGGTAATACGCTCACACACGGGGATGTGACTCGACCCCTGCAACAACAATTAGGTGAGTACACACACACACACACACACACACACACACAATGATGTCTCTTTTCATTATACATACACAACACACACAAACGCACAAATACACACACACAATGGACAGAGTTTATTAGCCCTCCATCTACAAGACAAGGGCACCTGGCCACATTTTTCCAGGTCCCAGGTAGGTGAGCACGAATAAACAGGTCTCAGGTAGGTGAGCACAAATACACAGGTCCCAGGTAGGTGAGCACAAATGCACAGGTCCCAAGCCACAACACGACTATCAGGTAAATGACTTGGTAAGGTTCAGTATTGAAGGGAACACCACAAGGCTGGCAGGAGGTGGCAGCTCCATACAATGGTTGTTATGGTGGTCACATCTGCGGTTCCTCCTTTCCTATCCTTTCTCCCCATTCCCTTCCCCCTTCCCCAACCCCTTCCCCAGGAACACCTCGCCCAGGTGACACTAATCTCACCTCCGTCCAGGTGACACAACCCTTCTCCTCCTCCTCCCCTCAGGTGACACCTTCAATTCCACTTCTGCCACCAATAAACCTAAATAATAATAATAATAATAATAATAATAATAATAATAATAATAATAATCAGATAAAAAGACGAGAAATAGGAATGTTTTCCAGAGTACAAGACAATCTACCATTTTTGAACAAGTGACTGTGTTCCAGTATACAAGTGACTGTGTTCCAGTATACAAGTGACTGTGTTCCAGTATACAAGTGACTGTGTTCCAGTATACAAGTGACTGTGTTCCAGCATACAAGTGACTGTGTTCCAGTATACAAGTGACTGTGTTCCAGCATACAAGTGACTGTGTTCCAGTATACAAGTGACTGTGTTCCAGCATACAAGTGACTGTGTTCCAGTATACAAGTGACTGTGTTCCAGCATACAAGTGACTGTGTTCCAGCATACAAGTGACTGTGTTCCAGTATACAAGTGACTGTGTTCCAGTATATAAGTGACTGTGTTCCAGTATACAAGTGACTGTGTTCCAGTATACAAGTGACTGTGTTACAGTATACAAGTGACTGTGTTCCAGTATATAAGTGACTGTGTTCCAGTATACAAGTGACTGTGTTCCAGTATACAAGTGACTGTGTTCCAGTATATAAGTGACTGTGTTCCAGTATACAAGTGACTGTGTTCCAGTATATAAGTGACTGTGTTCCAGTATACAAGTGACTGTGTTCCAGTATACAAGTGACTGTGTTCCAGTATATAAGTGACTGTGTTCCAGTATACAAGTGACTGTGTTCCAGTATATAAGTGACTGTGTTCCAGTATACAAGTGACTGTGTTCCAGTATACAAGTGACTGTGTTCCAGTATATAAGTGACTGTGTTCCAGTATACAAGTGACTGTGTTCCAGTATACAAGTGACTGTGTTCCAGTATACAAGTGACTGTGTTCCAGTATATAAGTGACTGTGTTCCAGTATACAAGTGACTGTGTTCCAGTATACAAGTGACTGTGTTCCAGTACACAAGTGACTGTGTTCCAGTATACAAGTGACTGTGTTCCAGTACACAAGTGACTGTGTTCCAGTATACAAGTGACTGTGTTCCAGTACACAAGTGACTGTGTTCCAGTATACAAGTGACTGTGTTCCAGTACACAAGTGACTGTGTTCCAGTACACAAGTGACTGTGTTCCAGTATATAAGTGACTGTGTTCCAGTATACAAGTGACTGTGTTCCAGTATACAAGTGACTGTGTTCCAGTATACAAGTGACTGTGTTCCAGTATATAAGTGACTGTGTTCCAGTATACAAGTGACTGTGTTCCAGTACACAAGTGACTGTGTTCCAGTACACAAGTGACTGTGTTCCAGTACACAAGTGACTGTGTTCCAGTACACAAGTGACTGTGTTCCAGTACACAAGTGACTGTGTTCCAGTACACAAGTGACTGTGTTCCAGTACACAAGTGTCCTTACTGACAGTTTTTAGCCAACACATTCATTTTAATCCTTTTTGAGTGACAAAACAAACTAACCACCGTCATCAATGAGACTTGAAAGGTTCAAGTCAGTTCCTGATCAACCAGACTGTGGTGTATACGATGGCCTGCCTTTTGCACGCACAAACAGCCACATGGATCAGGCCATCAACAAGGAGGGAAGGTCCAACACCAAAGCGTCTGGGGCGCTGACCCCCAGAATTCACTAAACATAGACTAGCTAGCAATTCTATTCTCTCTCTCTCTCTCTCTCTCTCTCTCTCTCTTTCTCTCTCAGAGGCTGGTAGACCAGGTGTTTGACTGCTGCCTCACAATGGGCAGGTATACTCGTCTCACCTGTCCCGCCATGAACAATATGTCGCCCTTCTACTTACCTTCATTACTAGAGTCTACAACTATACTTTCACACACCACACATCTATTACTGTGACAACATGTAAATCATATATATATATATATATATATATATATATATATATATATATATATATATATATATATATATATATATATATATATATAATGTCGTGCCGAATAGGCAGAACTTGCGATCTTGGCTTAAATAGCAAAGCTCATCTTGCCATATAGGATAAGTGAAAATTTGTGTATGCAATAATTTCGCCAAAATCATTCTGAACCTAAAGAAAAAAATATATTTCACTGTGTTTCTTTAGTATTAAATTATTGTAAACAAATCTAAAATATATTAAGTTGGTTTAGGCTAAAATAAATTGTTCTTGTTATAATAAGGTTAGGTAAGTTTTCTAAGATTCTTTTGGTGCAAAATTAAAATTTTTTACATTAACATTAATGAAAAAAATATATCTTTAAACGTATAAGAGAAAATTTCAGAAAGAACTTAATTTTAAATGAGTTCTTGCTAACTGACCAGCTTTACATATTCGGCACGACATTATATATATATATATATATATATATATATATATATATATATATATATATATATATATATATATATATACTCAATAACAAACTGCGGCTAGCCAAGGAATCGAACCCGTATTGTTCTAACCCGCCTCGTGGGAAGAGAGCGAAAATTCACGACGTTCTAAACCACTGGACCATACAATCCAACAAACAACATGAGCCTAGCGAACTAGGCTTGCTTCATGTTGCAAGGGCATACGATGGTGTGGTTGCCTCAGTTCGCTAGTCTCATGTTGGTTGTAGGACTGTATGGTCTATTGATTTAGAGCTTTGTGAATTTTCCCTCTCTTCCCATGAGGCTGGCTAAAACAACGCGTGTTCGAACCCCCGGCTAGTTGCAGTTCGTTACTGATTAAATACCATTTGTTTGTAGTTATAATAATATATATACTACCGTCGTGTGGTAGTAGGTTGGTAGACAACAACCACCCAAGGAGGTACTACCGTCGTGTGGTAGTAGGTTGGTAGACAACAACCACCCAAGGAGGTACTACCGTCCTGTTGTAGTAGGTTGGTAGACAACAACCACCCAAGGAGGTACTACCGTCCTGTGGTAGTAGGATGGTAGACAGCAACCACCCAAGGAGGTACTACCGTCCTGTGGTAGTAGGTTGGTAGACAACAACCACCCAAGGAGGTACTTCCGTCCTGTGGTAGAAGGTTGGTAGACAACAACCACCCAGGGAGGTACTACCGTCCTGTGGTAGAAGGTTGGTAGACAACAACCACCCAAGGAGGTACTATCGTCCTGTGGTAGTAGGTTGGTAGACAGCAATCACCCAAGAAGGTACTACCGTCCTGTGGTAGTAGGTTGGTAGACAGCAACCACCCAAAGAGGTACTACCGTCCTGTGGTAGAAGGTTGGTAGACAGCAACCACCCAAGGAGGTACTAACGTCCTGTGGTAGAAGGTTGGTAGACAACAACCACCCAAGGAGGTACTACCGTCCTGTGGTAGTAGGTTGGTAGACAGCAATCACCCAAGGAGGTACTACCGTCCTGTGGTAGTAGGATGGTAGACAGCAACCACCCAAGGAGGTACTACCGTCCTGTGGTAGTAGGTTGGTACACAACCGCCCAGGGAGGTACTACCGTCCTGTGGTAGTAGGTTGGTAGACAACCTCCCAGGGAGGTACTACCGTCCTGTGGTAGTAGGTTGGTAGACAACCGCCCAGGGAGGTACTACCGTCCTGTAGTAGTAGGTTAGTAGACAACAACCGCCCAGGGAGGTACTACCATCCTGTGGTAGTAGGATGGTAGACAACAACCACCCAGGGAGGCACTACCGTCCTATGGTAGTAGGTTGGTAGACAACAACCGCCCAGGGAGGTGCTACCGTCCTGTGGTAGTAGGTTGGTAAACAACCGCCCAGGGAGGTACTACCGTCCTGTGATAGTAGGTTGGTAGACAACCACCCAGGAAGGTACTACCGTCCTGTGGTAGTAGGTTGGTACACAACAACCTACCTGCGAGGTACTACAGTCCTGTGGTAGTAGGTTGGTAGACAGCAACCACCCAAGGACGTACTACCGTCCTGTGGTAGTAGGTTAGTAGACAACCACCCAAGGAGGTACTACCGTCCTGTGGTAGTAGGTTGGTAGACAACAACCACCCAAGGAGGTACTACCGTCCTGTGATAGTAGGTTGGTAGACAACCGCCCAGGGAGGTACTACCGTCCTGTGGTAGTAGGTTGGTAGACAACCACCCAAGGAGGTACTACCGTCCTGTGGTAGTAGGTTGGTAGACAACAACCACCCAAGGAGGTACTACCGTCCTGTGATAGTAGGTTGGTAGACAACCACCACCCAGGGAGGTACTTCCGTCCTGTGGTAGTAGGTTGGTAGACAACAACCACCCAGGGAGGTACTACCGTCCTGTGGTAGTAGGTTGGTAGACAACAACCACCCAGGGAGGTACTTCCGTCCTGTGGTAGTAGGTTGGTAGACAAACACCAACCAGGGAGGTACTACTGTCCTGTGGTAGTAGGTTGGTAGACAACAACCACCCAGGGAGGTACTACCGTCCTGTGGTAGTAGGTTGGTAGACGACAACCACCCAGGGAGGTACTACCGTCCTGTGGTAGTAGGTTGGTAGACAGCAACCACCCAGGGAGGTACTACGGTCCTGCGGTAGTAGGTTGATAGACAGCAACCACCCAAGGAGGTACTACCGTCCTGTGGTAGTAGGTTGGTAGACAACAACCACCCAGGGAGGTACTACCGTCCTCTGGTAGTAGGTTGGTAGACAGCAACCACCCAAGGAGGTACTACCGTCCTGTGGTAGTAGGTTGGCAGACAACCGCCCTGCGAGGTACTACCGTCCTGTGGTAGTAGGTTGGTAGACAACAACCACCAAGGGAGGTACTACCGTCCTGTGGTAGTAAGTTGGTAGACAACCACCCAGGAAGGTACTACCGTCCTGTGGTAGTAGGTTGGTAGACAACCGCCCTGGGAGGTACTACCGTCCTGTGGTAGTAGGTTGGTAGACAACAACCTCCCAAGGAGGTACTACCGTCCTGTGGTAGTAGGTTGGTAGACAACAACCACCCAGGGAGGTACTACCGTCCTGTGGTAGTAGGCTGGTAGACAACAACCACCCAGGGAGGTACTACCGTCCTGTGGTAGTAGGTTGGTAGACAACCGCCCAAGGAGGTACTACCTTCCTGTGGTAGTAGGTTGGTAGACAACCACCACCCAGGGAGGTACTACCGTCCTGTGGTAGTATGTTGGTAGACAACAACCACCCAGGGAGGTACTTCCGTCCTGTGGTAGTAGGTTGCTAGACAACAACCACCCAGGGAGGTACTACCGTCCTGTGGTAGTAGGTTGGTAGACAACAACCACCCAGGGAGGTACTACCGTCCTGTGGTAGTAGGTTGGTAGACAACCACCACCCAGGGAGGTACTACCGTCCTGTGGTAGTAGGTTGGTAGACAACAACCACCCAGGGAGGTACTACCGTCCTGTGGTAGTAGGTTGGTAGACAACCACCACCCAGGGAGGTACTACCGTCCTGTGGTAGTAGGTTGGTAGACGACAACCACCCAGGGAGGTACTACCGTCCTGTGGTAGTAGGTTGGTAGACAACAACCACCCAGGGAGGTACTACCATCCTGTGGTAGTAGGTTGGTAGACAACCACCACCCAGGGAGGTACTACCGTCCTGTGGTAGTAGGTTGGTAGACAGCAACCACCCAGGGAGGTACTACCGTCCTGTGGTAGTAGGTTGGTAGACAGCAACCACCCAGGGAGGTACTACCGTCCTGTGGTAGTAGGTTGGTAGACAGCAACCACCCAGGGAGGTACTACCGTCCTGTGGTAGTAGGTTGGTAGACAGCATCCACCCAAGGAGGTACTACCGTCCTGTGGTAGTAGGTTGGTAGACAACAACCACCCAGGTAGGTAGTACCGTCCTGTGGTAGAAGGTTGGTAGACAACAACCACCCAGGGAGGTACTGCCGTCCTGTGGTAGTAGGTTGGTAGACAGCAACCACCCAAGGAGGTACTACCGTCCTGTGGTAGTAGGTTGGTAGACAGCAACCACCCAGGGAGGTACTACCGTCCTGTGGTAGTAGGTTGGTAGACAACAACCACCCAGGGAGGTACTACCGTCCTGTTTTAGTAGGTTGGTAGACAACAACCACCCAGGGAGGTACTACCGTCCTGTGGTAGTAGGTTGGTAGACAACAACCACCCAGGGAGGTACTACCGTCCTGTTTTAGTAGGTTGGTAGACAACAACCACCCAGGGAGGTACTACCGTCCTGTGGTAGTAGGTTGGTAGACAACAACCACCCAGGGAGGTACTACCGTCCTGTGGTAGTAGGTTGGTAGACAGCAACCACCCAGGGAGGTACTACCGTCCTGTGGTAGTAGGTTGGTAGACAGCAACCACCCAGGGAGGTACTACCGTCCTGTGGTAGTAGGTTGGTAGACAGCAACCACCCAGGGAGGTACTACCGTCCTGTGGTAGTAGGTTGGTAGACAGCAACCACCCAGGGAGGTACTACCGTCCTGTGGTAGTAGGTTGGTAGACAGCAACCACCCAGGGAGGTACTACCGTCCTGTGGTAGTAGGTTGGTAGACAGCAACCACCCAGGGAGGTACTACCGTCCTGTGGTAGTAGGTTGGTAGACAACAACCACCCAAGGAGGTACTACCGTCCTGTGGTAGTAGGTTGGTAGACAGCAACCACCCAGGAAGGTACTACCGTCCTGTGGTAGTAGGTTGGTAGACAGCAACCACCCAGGGAGGTACTACCGTCCTGTGGTAGTAGGTTGGTAGACAGCAACCACCCAGGGAGGTACTACCGTCCTGTGGTAGTAGGTTGGTAGACAGCAACCACCCAGGGAGGTACTACCGTCCTGTGGTAGTAGGTTGGTAGACAGCAACCACCCAGGGAGGTACTACCGTCCTGTGGTAGTAGGTTGGTAGACAGCAACCACCCAGGGAGGTACTACCGTCCTGTGGTAGTAGGTTGGTAGACAACAACCACCCAGGGAGGTACTACCGTCCTGTGGTAGTAGGTTGGTAGACAGCAACCACCCAAGGAGGTACTACCGTCCTGTGGTAGTAGGTTGGTAGACAACAACCACCCAGGGAGGTACTACCGTCCTGTGGTAGTAGGTTGGTAGACAGCAACCACCCAGGGAGGTACTACCATCCTGTGGTAGTAGGTTGGTAGACAGCAACCACCCAGGGAGGTACTACCGTCCTGTGGTAGTAGGTTGGTAGACAACAACCACCCAGGGAGGTACTACCGTCCTGTGGTAGTAGGTTGGTAGACAGCAACCACCCAGGGAGGTACTACCGTCCTGTGGTAGTAGGTTGGTAGACAACAACCACCCAGGGAGGTACTACCGTCCTGTGGTAGTAGGTTGGTAGACAGCAACCACCCAGGGAGGTACTACCGTCCTGTGGTAGTAGGTTGGTAGACAGCAACCACCCAGGGAGGTACTACCGTCCTGTGGTAGTAGGTTGGTAGACAGCAACCACCCAGGGAGGTACTACCGTCCTGTGGTAGTAGGTTGGTAGACAACAACCACCCAGGGAGGTACTACCGTCCTGTGGTAGTAGGTTGGTAGACAACAACCACCCAGGGAGGTACTACCGTCCTGTGGTAGTAGGTTGGTAGACAACAACCACCCAGGGAGGTACTACCGTCCTGTGGTAGTAGGTTGGTAGATGTGGCATGCAAAGAGTACGTAACCTTTATTCGGCGCATGGACACACCCTCATTTACAGGCTATCTCCCCCAACCAGCGAACCAGGTTGCTAAGAGTTGATGATGGGGCCCCATCGTTCAACTAGTGACCAGGTTCTAGCCAATAAGAAGGTGGGATTGACAATCGCAGAGGTTATGTGGATACCGCTCTCCTGTCTGCCCTTGTCATTCCCACTCTAGAGCTGGTTGAAGCACGGTCTGCTATCTTGTGGCTTCTATTTCTGCCTTGCTTACCGTGGAGTGCACTATATTTATCACTGTACATAGTGTACATATTGCTGTTATAATTGGTGAAGGATAATATAAGTCTAAACTTTTTCTACTGTGTTTATTTGCTCCCATTACACCTGGGATAACAGGCCATTTGAAATCCTAGGTTGTAATATGGGTAGCCTGTCCGAGAGCTGGACTTAGAGAAACGGTTGAGCTTAGGGTGAAGCTTGTAGCAGGAACATTGTGTAGCTTGCTGTTTCGCTTCGCTTTACAAATTTTGCGTGTCAGTTGCTTATGATCAGCCTTGCTATTGTGTGATCGTTCAACAGCTCGCTACTAGCTTGTTCAGTGTGCTCGCTTCGCTACGGTCAATCTTGTGTGCAGTCGGCTTTGCTTGTATGCGTATTCTGCAATCGTACTGTGCATAGCTAAGCGTGTTCTGCAAATTAACGTGTTACGTTGGGGTATTCGTACTGTGCATAGCGAATAACTTATGCCACCTAGACGAGTCAGACGCCTGGTGTCGGCATATACTTTGCATAACCTACCTAAATTGTCCCTACAGCGTTGTTGGCAAATTGCTCGTTCCATTGGCATTCCCTATAAACGCACTCTCACAGCTGCGCAACTGCGTTCACTTATTGCTGACATACTTATTGAAGAAGAGATGGCACATCAAACTCCTCCCTCTACGGGAGCTAGGGCAAAAACTACTATGTTCTCGCAGGAGGAAGATGATACACCTACGGAGCAAAATGGTCAGTATAGTGCACATGGGTTGTCTCAGGGTGAATCAGCGTCGTTGGCACTTCAGCTGGCAAAAATCAATCTTGAGCAAACTAGGGAACAGAGAGCATTCGCAAGGGAAGAATTTGATAGGGAAAGAGAAAGGAGGCAGTTTTCGCATTCTGTAAACGATTTCAGTTTACAAAAAGCAGTACAGCTTGTTCCCCGCTTCAATGAGGCCGAACCAGAGCAATTTTTCGAAAGCTTCGAAAATCAGGCTCGAGCCTTGAGGTGGCCGGAACAGCACTGGGCAGCGTTGGTTCATACAGCATTATTGGGTAAGGCACAGGAATTTACGTCGGTATTAACTGACGCTGAATTCTCTGATTATCAAGTAGTGAAGACCACAGTGTTGGGAGCATATACATGTATCCCAGCTAAATATCGTAAGACCTTCAAATTGAACAGGCGGCAGCTTGGTCAATCCCTGGTGGACTTTGTGAGACAGCAAACCAAAGCTTTTACCAGCTGGTATAAAGCGAGTGGTGTCTCTAACTTTGAGGAGCTGGTGCAGCTTATTCTGATTGATAACCTGCTGGAGTCTGTGGGACCAGAGGTTCGTGTCTTTCTGCAGGATCGTGACTTAACCACTGCATTGGAGGCGGCCAGGTTGGCTGATACCTTCGAAACGAACCGCTCCTTGTCCGAGCGGTCCCGTCTCTCTTTTCAACAGTCTGGCGTGAGCAGAGATCGACAACATTGGAGAATGAAGTGCCAGCCGGAGGGAGAGCGTCTACGTCATCCAACCAAGTCACCTGGTGAGCCACGCTTCTCAACATATGGTCCCCCTGCGGAGAGGCAAACTACTTATGGAGCATCTCGACAACAATATCCAGAGAGGCACCAGCCAGAACGACACCACTTGCAACGTCATCAGGGAGTAAAGGGCAAGCCTGTCGTCTGCTTCAGGTGTAATAAAGTAGGTCATATCAGTTCCAACTGCCCCCAAAAACCTCAACCCATCGGGAAAATCTCTAATATCCCTAGTAACATGTCCCCTAGAGAAGTAGAAAAAGGTATGGCCCCTTATTATTGCGAAAGTCTTATTTCCCTTCAGGAAAACTCAGAACCAACTAAAGTAAATACCTTTAGAGATACTGGAGCATATTGCTCACTTGTCAGAGAAGGAATATTACCCCTTTCAGAGAATACTTCCTTGAATTCATCAGTTTTATTGGAAGCCTATGGAGGAACTATATATTCTGTTCCTTTGCATAAAATTTATGTACAGTGCAAATATTACACTGGGTACTTGACTGTAGGTATCTCAAAAGGATTTCCCATGAAAAATGCCATGTTATTACTGGGTAATAACATTACTACTGTTACTTCGTGTCCTGAACCTATAATGATTAATGCTTCTCCAGTGTTGGCCATAACTCGGGCAACATCCCAAGGGCTGTCTGGGGAGAATGTTGACCTATCCTTGGACGACTCCGATCTCGGAATAGCCACGTTGTTTTATGAGACACACCGGCCGGAGTCTCGTAAATCAAGTGAACAGACCCCGATCAAGCCTTCCTATTCCCAGGTTGCAGGATTGCCAGATGTCTCTGTTTCCATGCCCGAGGGACTGTCCTTCCGGGAGGAACAACGTAAGGACCCTTCGTTAAAATTCGCTTTTGAAGCAGCCATGGGTAAATCCTCTTTGGGTCACCCAGTCAAGTATGAAGTTAAAAATGATTATTTGGTATGCACTGAGACTGGTAAGGAGACAGAGGGCCGGCAATTATACGACAGGTTAGTGGTTCCAACCAAGTATAGACCTCAGATATTAAATATAGCTCATAATACGTCATCAGGAGGTCACTTAGGAATTACAAAAACCTTGTATAGAATCACAAAAGAATTTTATTGGCCAACATTAAAGAAAGATGTGAAGAATCATATTAGGTGTTGCCGAGAATGTCAGCAAGTTGGAAAACCTGGACATTCTATTAAACCTGCACCTCTCCAACCCATACCTGCTGATGGAGAACCTTTTGCAGATTTAATTATAGATTGTGTAGGTCCACTACCTAAGTCAAAGTCTGGAAATCAGTATTTATTTACAATTATGGATAAAGTAACCAGATATCCTGAAGCGATCCCAATGCGTAGTATCAATACTAAAGCTATTCTCAAAGCTTTAACAAAATTCATTTCTTGTTTTGGCATTCCTAAAACTATACAAAGTGATCAAGGTACTAACTTCACTGCCAAAGCATTTAGGGAAGTATTAACTAGGTTAGGGATAATTCACAACTTATCCACTGCCTATCACCCTCAGTCCCAAGGCGCCTTGGAAAGATTCCACCAAACATTAAAAACAATGATGAGAAGTTTTTGCATGCACTTTCCGACAGATTGGGATGAATCTCTACCATTGTTGCTGTTCTCAGTACGAGAGACGGTGCAAGAGTCTACAGGGTATAGTCCGTTTGAGCTGATCTTTGGGCACAATGTACGAGGTCCTCTTCGGGTGCTCAAAGAAGGATGGATGGGAGAAGACGTAAGCTCAGCACTCTACAACCCGTCTTCAAGGTTGCAGGTGGCACGTGAGTTAGCCACGGCTAAGCTAAAGACAGCTCAAAGTAAGATGAAACAGAGGTATGACAGAAGTGCACAATTCCGCTCCTTCCATCCAGGAGACAAGGTGTTGGTGCAGGAACCTATACCTGGCCACACCTTGAAAGCTAGATTTACGGGACCTATGCAGATAGTAAGTAGATTATCTGATTTAAATTATGTGGTAGCTCCCATTGATAAGACCTCAAAAACAAAAACTTACCACATAAATCAAATCAAGGCCTTTCATACACCAGATAAAGTCCCAGTAATGACTCTGTCCTCTACCTCTGAGGACGACTCTGACTCTTTGCACTCTATCTCTGAAATTAATACTAAACTTTCAAATTCTGTCCTCCTCAAGGATCCTAGCCCTTTAATGGCTGGATTATCTGAAATACAAGCAACCAATTTAACTGAGCTTCTACAGTCATATCCTAATATTTTTTCGGATGTGCCGAAAAAATGTACGTTAGGTTACCATGATGTAGATGTGGGAAAATCTAAACCAATTAAACTCTCCCCCTACAGAGCTAATCCTGAAAAGCAAAGGCTACTTCAGCAGAAAGTAGACTTCTTGTTAGAACATGGTTTAGTGGAGGAGTCATCTAGTCCATGGGCTTCACCGTGCATCCTAGTAAAAAAGGCTGATGGAGGGTTTCGTATGTGCACAGACTACCGTAAAGTGAACGAGGTCACAATTACAGATGCTTACCCTCTTCCTCGTCTGGATGACGTAATTGACTTTGTGGGTAAGGCTACTTTTGTGTCCAAATTAGATCTCCTTAAAGGTTACTATCAGGTACCTTTGACAGATAAGGCGAAGGAAATCTCTGCCTTCGTGATTCCAGGAGGTCATTATCAGTATACAGTTACCCCCTTCGGAATGAAAAATTCCCCCTCTTCATTCCAGAAACTCGTCCATCAGGCTATTAAAGGACTTGAAGGCACGGCAGCATACCTAGATGATATTGTTGTGGTGTCTGATACTTGGGATCAACACCTACTTAGACTTAAAGCTCTGTTTGAGACCTTTAAGAATTCCCAATTAACAGTTAATTTGTCTAAATCTTCCTTTGGCCAGGCCACTGTCACTTTTCTAGGCCATGAAGTAGGTAGTGGTAAAGTTGCACCTAAACTTGCTAAAGTTCTTTCGATTAAAGAATATCCAGTTCCTCATGATAGGAAATCTCTTCAACGTTACCTAGGCATGATGGGATTTTACAGAAGATTCTGTAAGAATTTCTCAGATATTGTAGCCCCTCTTACCTCTCTTACCAGTCATAAAGTTCCCTTTAATTGGACGTCAGATTGTAACACTGCTTTTAATAAAGCAAAAAGATTATTGTGCTCTGCACCCATTCTCTTGTCTCCAGACTTCTCCAAACCTTTTTCATTACAGGTTGATGCTTGTGAGTCTGGGGTTGGGGCGGTACTATTACAAATCGGGAACAAGGAGCTGCAGCCAATCGCATACTTTTCAGCCAAGTTCCAGCCACATCAGAGAGCTTACTCTACCATTGAAAAAGAAGCCCTCGCGCTGGTAATGGCTTTGGAGCATTTCGATGTTTATGTGGGCCAAACATCGCAGGTGGTCACAGTCTACAGTGATCACAACCCGTTAGTCTATCTCCAAGCCATGAAGAATCACAACACAAGGCTTATGCGTTGGACTCTCAGGCTGCAGCCCTACAATATTTTTATTAAATATATTGCCGGCAAAGAAAATGTGTTGGCAGACTCTTTGTCAAGAGTCTAGTTTAATATTTTATTTAGGTTAGGATGTATTTGTGGTAACCCCCCTTTCAAGCTCTTTTTTTTATCCCCTGATGTGGGGTTTTTTTTTAGTGAGGGGATACGGGCTACCGTCCGCTTGTATCTTGGACCTATGTTGGCTTATCTGACTGCTGTCTCACTCTGAGTTTAGGGTTTGGCTTTCAGGCACTAGGAAAGCTGAGCTCTATCTAAGAGTTGGATGGTGGAGAGGATAGGCGGTCCCATTATTTTGTGCCATGGCGGCACGGTTACCACTGGGAGGTGGCAGCCTAATCCTGAGCCTTCTCGGGGGTGGGGGTGTGGCATGCAAAGAGTACGTAACCTTTATTCGGCGCATGGACACACCCTCATTTACAGGCTATCTCCCCCAACCAGCGAACCAGGTTGCTAAGAGTTGATGATGGGGCCCCATCGTTCAACTAGTGACCAGGTTCTAGCCAATAAGAAGGTGGGATTGACAATCGCAGAGGTTATGTGGATACCGCTCTCCTGTCTGCCCTTGTCATTCCCACTCTAGAGCTGGTTGAAGCACGGTCTGCTATCTTGTGGCTTCTATTTCTGCCTTGCTTACCGTGGAGTGCACTATATTTATCACTGTACATAGTGTACATATTGCTGTTATAATTGGTGAAGGATAATATAAGTCTAAACTTTTTCTACTGTGTTTATTTGCTCCCATTACACCTGGGTTAACAGGCCATTTGAAAGCCTAGGTTGTAATAGAGGTACTACCATCCTGTGGTAGTAGGTTGGCAGACAGCAACCACCCAGGGAGGTACTACCATCCTGTGGTAGTAGGTTGGTAGACAGCAACCACCCAGGGAGGTACTACCATCCTGTGGTAGTAGGTTGGTAGACAGCAACCACCCAGGGAGGTACTACCATCCTGTGGTAGTAGGTTGGTAGACAACAACCACCCATGGAGGTACTACCATCCTGTGGTAGTAGGTTGGTAGACAGCAACCACCCAGGGAGGTACTACCATCGTGTGGTAGTAGGTTGGTAGACAGCAACCACCCAGGGAGGTACTACCATCCTGTGGTAGTAGGTTGGTAGACAGCAACCACCCAGGGAGGTACTACCATCCTGTGGTAGTAGGTTGGTAGACAACAACCACCCAGGGAGGTACTACCGTCCTGTGGTAGTAGGTTGGTAGACAACAACCACCCAGAGAGGTACTACCATCCTGTGGAAGTAGGTTGGTAGACAGCAACCACCCAGGGAGGTACTACCATCCTGTGGTAGTAGGTTGGCAGACAGCAACCACCCAGGGAGGTACTACCATCCTGTGGTAGTAGGTTGGTAGACAGCAACCACCCAGGGAGGTACTACCATCCTGTGGTAGTAGGTTGGTAGACAGCAACCACCCAGGGAGGTACTACCATCCTGTGGTAGTAGGTTGGTAGACAGCAACCACCCAGGGAGGTACTACCGTCCTGTGGTAGTAGGTTGGCAGACAGCAACCACCCAGGGAGGTACTACCATCCTGTGGTAGTAGGTTGGTAGACAGCAACCACCCAGGGAGGTACTACCATCCTGTGGTAGTAGGTTGGTAGACAGCAACCACCCAGGGAGGTACTACCATCCTGTGGTAGTAGGTTGGTAGACAGCAACCACCCAGGGAGGTACTACCATCCTGTGGTAGTAGGTTGGTAGACAGCAACCACCCAGGGAGGTACTACCATCCTGTGGTAGTAGGTTGGTAGACAGCAACCACCCAGGGAGGTACTACCGTCCTGTGGTAGTAGGTTGGTAGACAACAACCACCCAGGGAGGTACTACCATCCTGTGGTAGTAGGTTGGTAGACAACAACCACCCAGGGAGGTACTACCGTCCTCTGGCAGTAGGTTGGTAGACAGCAACCACCCAGGGAGGTACTACCGTCCTGTGGTAGTAGGTTGGTAGACAGCAACCACTCAGGGAGGTAATACCATCCTCTGGCAGTAGGTTGGTAGGCAGCAACCACCCAGGGAGGTACTACCGTCCTCTGGCAGTAGGTTGGTAGACAGCAACCACCCAGGGAGGTACTACCGTCCTGTGGTAGTAGGTTGGTAGACAGCAACCAGCCAGGGAGGTACTACCATCCTGTGGTAGTAGGTTGGTAGACAACAACCACCCAGGGAGGTACTACCGTCCTCTGGCAGTAGGTTGGTAGACAGCAACCACCCAGGGAGGTACTACCGTCCTGTGGTAGTAGGTTGGTAGACAGCAACCACTCAGGGAGGTAATACCATCCTCTGGCAGTAGGTTGGTAGACAGCAACCACCCAGGGAGGTACTACCGTCCTCTGGCAGTAGGTTGGTAGACAGCAACCACCCAGGGAGGTACTACCGTCCTGTGGTAGTAGGTTGGTAGACAGCAACCACCCAGGGAGGTACTACCGTCCTGCCAATTGAGTGTGAAACGGAAACCTGTAATTGTTTTACATGATGGTAGGATTGCTGGTGTCTTTTTTCTATCTTATAAACACGCGGGATAGCACGTATATTCTGCTAAGTCTACTTACACTTAGGTCACACTACACATACATGTACAAGCATATATATATACACCCATCTAACTTTTCTTCTATTTTCTTACTAGTTCTTGTTCTTGATTATTTACGCTTATCTCACTAGGGAAGTGGAACAGAATTCTTACTCCCTAAGCCACGCGTGTCGTAAGAGTCGAGTAAAATACCGGGAGCAAGATGCTAGTAACCCCTTCTCCTGTATACATTACTAAATTTAAAAAGAGAAACTTTCCTTTTTAATTTTAGGTCACACTGCCTCGGTGGGATATGGCCGGTTTGTTGAAAAAATATTTTCTTGGATGAAAAAATGATAATGATCATTATATCGGTCCACGGATTGGGATTCGATCGCCGGACCTTTGATGAGTCTCTCTCCTCTCACCAGTGGGCGACGGCTGTTGGTATCCAGTGCAGGTGACTGGTAGCCATGACCCTTGTGTAGTCGACAGTCTTCAAACCTAAGAAATACGACGCTATCAGCTCTGGTTCAAGAAAATGAAAGGAAGTTTAGATTCCTGTAGTGTCCCTTCACCAGCTCCCGGGTACTTCCCTTGAAGGGTGAAACGTTGAAGGGCGCTGAAACGTTCAGAAGGTGGGGTTGAAGATGAGTACTAGCGTCAGGTCGGAGCTGTGACATCCTTCACGCTACCACAATCACAATCGACATCCTCTCCTCAACTGCGCACATCTTCTGAGAAAAGTCACTCACGCTTGTTCACATCCGACCAAGCAATCCCCGCCGCCGCCGCCACCGCAGCAGTGACAGCAGCAAAAGCAGCAGCAGAAGTGGCAACAGCAACCACAAAAGCAGCCTCCACAACAGTAACAGCAGCAGCAGCCACAGTAGCAGTAGCAGCAGCAGCAGCAGCAGCAGCCACAGCAGTCGAAGCAGCAGTAGTCGCCTTCGCTTTTTTTTTTCCAGGGATAGGAAATTCACCCAAACGTTTTCTTCACTTTCAATAGTGAGTGTGTGTGTGTGTGTGTGTGTGTGTGTGTGTGTGTGTGTGTGTGTGTGTGTGTGTATGTGTGTGTGTGTGTGTGTGTGTGTAATGATCTGACTGTAGCTACAGTAACAGTGATGGGCTCCGGTCCCATTTTCATTAATTAGTTCATATAATTTCCCATTTCTTCTTAAAATTATTGTGACTGTAGCACTTACTACCTATTCTTTCAAAGATTGTAGCACTTACTACCTATTCTTTCAAAGATTGTAGCACTTACTACCTATTCTTTCAAAGATTGTAGCACTTACTACCTATTCTTTCAAAGATTGTAGCACTTACTACCTATTCTTTCAAAGATTGTAGCACTTACTACCTATTCTTTCAAAGATTGTAGCACTTACTACCTATTCTTTCAAAGATTGTAGCACTTACTACCTATTCTTTCAAAGATTGTAGCACTTACTACCTATTCTTTCAAAGATTGTAGCACTTACTACCTATTCTTTTAAAGATTGTAGCACTTACTGTCCATTCTTTCAAAGATTGTAGCACTTACTACCTATTCTTTCAAAGATTGTAGCACTTACTGTCCATTCTTTCAAAGATTGTAGCACTTACTGTCCATTCTTTCAAAGATTGTAGCACTTACTGTCCATTCTTTCAAAGATTGTAGCACTTACTGTCCATTCTTTCAAAGATTGTAGCACTTACTGTCCATTCTTTCAAAGATTGTAGCACTTACTACCTATTCTTTCAAAGATTGTAGCACTTACTGTCCATTCTTTCAAAGATTGTAGCACTTACTGTCCATTCTTTCAAAGATTGTAGCACTTACTACCTATTCTTTCAAAGATTGTAGCACTTACTGTCCATTCTTTCAAAGATTGTAGCACTTTCTACATATTCTTTCAAAGATTGTAGCACTTACTACCTATTCTTTCAAAGATTGTAGCACTTACTACCTATTCTTTCAAAGATTGTAGCACTTACTACCTATTCTTTCAAAGATTGTAGCACTTACTACCTATTCTTTCAAAGTTTGTAGCACTTACTACCTATTCTTTCAATGACTGTAGCACTTACTACCTATTTTATCAATTTATTCCGTCATTCCACTACCATATTTGTCGGAAGTGACGTCACGGGTGGGCTTGACGTAACTACTGTATTTGTAACGAAAAAAAAAAGAATCGCAGAAATGCTTCAGCTTCTCGTTATTTCCCTGTTTTTTTTAGCTACTAAGAGACTTCTCTATCTATTCTCTCGCATCCTTTTTTTAACCTTGTATGTTGTTATCATATCTCCCCCTTTTCCTGCTATCAAGTAGCGTCGACATCTACAGTGGGAACCATTTAATTCTTCTTTGGACATTTTTCATCTGATCCGCTTGCTTTAAGGTGCAAATTTCAATTCTGACCTAACAGATGTTATCAATAACTTTTTCAGCATCTCTACGCCCATATATTTGAAAGCCAGTTCATTGTTGCCAGTGTAACACTTACATTGTTGCCAGTGTAACATTTACATTGCTGCCAGTGTAACACTTACATTGTTGCCAGTGTAACACTTACATTGTTGCCAGTGTAACACCTACATTGTTGCCAGTGTAACACTTACATTGTTGCTAGTGTAACACTTACATTGTTGCTAGTGTAACACTTACATTGTTGCCAGTGTAACACTTACATTGTTGCCAGTGTAACACTTACATTGTTGCTAGCGTAACACTTACATTGTTGCCAGTGTAACACTTACATTGTTGCCAGTGTAACACTTACATTGTTGCCAGTTAACACTTACATTGTTGCCAGTGTAACACTTACATTGTTGCCAGTGTAACACTTACATTGTTGCTAGTGTACCACTTACATTGTTGCTAGTGTAACACTTACATTGTTGCCAGTGTAACACTTACATTGTTGCTAGTGTAACACTTACATTGTTGCCAGTGTAACACTTACATTGTTGCTAGTGTAACACTTACATTGTTGCCAGTGTAACACTTACATTGTTGCCAGTGTAACACTTACATTGTTGCCAGTGTAACACTTACATTGTTGCTAGTGTAACACATTGTTGCTAGTGTAACACTTACATTGTTGCCAGTGTAACACTTACATTGTTGCTAGTGTAACACTTACATTGTTGCTAGTGTAACACCTACATTGTTGCCAGTGTAACACTTACATTGTTGCTAGTGTAACACCTACATTGTTGCTAGCGTAACACCTACATTGTTGCCAGTGTAACACTTACATTGTTGCCAGTGTAACACCTACATTGTTGCTAGCGTAACACCTACATTGTTGCCAGTGTAACACTTACATTGTTGCTAGCGTAACACCTACATTGTTGTCAGTGTAACACTTACATTGTTGCTAGTGTAACACCTACATTGTTGTCAGTGTAACACTTACATTATTGCTAGCGTAACACCTACATTGTTGTCAGTGTAACACTTACATTGTTGCCAGTGTAACACCTACATTGTTGCCAGCGTAACACCTACATTGTTGCTAGCGTAACACCTACATTGTTGCTAGCGTAACACCTACATTGTTGCCAGTGTAACACCTACATTGTTGCCAGTGTAACACTTACATTGTTGCCAGTGTAACACTTACATTGTTGCTAGCGTAACACCTACATTGTTGCCAGTGTAACACTTACATTGTTGCCAGTGTAACACCTACATTGTTGCCAGTGTAACACTTACATTATTGCTAGCGTAACACCTACATTGTTGTCAGTGTAACACTTACATTGTTGCCAGTGTAACACCTACATTGTTGCTAGCGTAACACCTACATTGTTGCCAGTGTAACACTTACATTGTTGCCAGTGTAACACCTACATTGTTGCTAGTGTAACACTTACATTGTTGCCAGTGTAACACCTACATTGTTGCTAGCGTAACACCTACATTGTTGCCAGTGTAACACTTACATTGTTGCTAGCGTAACACCTACATTGTTGTCAGTGTAACACTTACATTGTTGCCAGTGTAACACCTACATTGTTGCTAGCGTAACACCTACATTGTTGCCAGTGTAACACCTACATTGTTGTCAGTGTAACACTTACATTGTTGCCAGTGTAACACCTACATTGTTGCTAGCGTAACACCTACATTGTTGCTAGCGTAACACCTACATTGTTGCTAGCGTAACACCTACATTGTTGCCAGTGTAACACCTACATTGTTGCTAGCGTAACACCTACATTGTTGTCAGTGTAACACTTACATTGTTGCCAGTGTAACACCTACATTGTTGCTAGCGTAACACCTACATTGTTGCCAGTGTAACACCTACATTGTTGCTAGCGTAACACCTACATTGTTGCCAGTGTAACACCTACATTGTTGCCAGTGTAACACTTACATTGTTGCTAGCGTAACACCTACATTGTTGCTAGCGTAACACCTACATTGTTGCCAGTGTAACACCTACATTGTTGCTAGCGTAACACCTACATTGTTGTCAGTGTAACACTTACATTGTTGCCAGTGTAACACCTACATTGTTGCTAGCGTAACACCTACATTGTTGCCAGTGTAACACCTACATTGTTGCTAGCGTAACACCTACATTGTTGCCAGTGTAACACTTCCATTATTGCCAGTGTAACACCTACATTGTTGCCAGTGTAACACTTACATTGTTGCTAGCGTAACACCTACATTGTTGTCAGTGTAACACTTACATTGTTGCTAGTGTAACACCTACATTGTCAGTGTAACACTTACATTGTTGCCAGTGTAACACCTACATTGTTGCTAGCGTAACACCTACATTGTTGCCAGTGTAACACCTACATTGTTGCTAGCGTAACACCTACATTGTTGCCAGTGTAACACTTCCATTATTGCCAGTGTAACACCTACATTGTTGCCAGTGTAACACTTACATTGTTGCTAGTGTAACACCTACATTGTTGCCAGTGTAACACTTACATTGTTGCTAGTGTAACACCTACATTGTTGCCAGTGTAACACCTACATTGTTGCCAGTGTAACACTTACATTGTTGCCAGTGTAACACTTACATTGTTGCCAGTGTAACACTTATATTGTTGCCAGTGTAACACTTACATTGCTGCCAGTGTAACACCTACATTGTTGCCAGTGTAACACCTACATTGTTGCCAGTGTAACACTTACATTGCTGCTAGCGTAACACTTACATTGTTGCCAGTGTAACACCTACATTGTTGCCAGTGTAACACTTACATTGTTGCTAGTGTAACACCTACATTGTTGCTAGCGTAACACCTACATTGTTGCCAGTGTAACACTTACATTGTTGCTAGTGTAACACCTACATTGTTGCTAGCGTAACACCTACATTGTTGCCAGTGTAATACTTACATTGTTGCTAGTGTAACACTTACATTGTTGCTAGCGTAACACCTACATTGTTGCCAGTGTAACACTTACATTGTTGCCAGTGTAACACTTACATTGTTGCTAGCGTAACACCTACATTGTTGCCAGTGTAACACTTACATTGTTGCCAGTGTAACACTTACATTGTTGCTAGCGTAACACCTACATTGTTGCCAGTGTAACACTTACATTGTTGCTAGTGTAATACTTACATTCTTAATATTTCATTTAATAGATCTGGTGCCAATTTATAAAGTCACACTAAATGGTTCAAGTTGGACCGAAACGTCGTGGTAAGTTCCCCTCTCCTATGTGCTGGTTATTTTTATATTTCTCCTATAATCTGAAGCTTCCAAATTAGTCTCTCATTTAGAACTCTAACAAAAGCCTATTTAAAATCTAGATATTTACAATCTCCAAAAATCTAGATTTTAAATAGGCTTTAATATCTTTAACTATTATACTAGCCTAAAAGATTTGATATACAAGAATTTCTACACTGACAACTAAACTGTTTACTAATTTTCTAGGTTATTCCCCTCTAAGTGCTTTTATCTACATTTCACTAAAGGCCTTTTCCAAAGATTAAAAAAAAAAAATGTCAGCCAAACCAGCCTATGGTATAAATAATTTTCCAAAGCATCATTCTTAAATACGGCCACAAGGAGTACCATCTTCCTTCTGTCTGCCAATTTACATTCTTAATGCCGCTCACAATTATGATGTTTTAATCAGGGGGAAGTACAAACTCGTAAGTGTTATTTAGGTGTTATATAGCACCTTTGGAATGACAGCCAATCAAATTCGTTCGGAGGGAAAGGAGGATAAGTCTGACCACCTCAGATACACGGTGTTTCAAACAGATGGGCCCAATCACGGTGTTTCAAACAGATGGGCCCAATCACGGTGTTTCAAACAGATGGGCCCAATCACGGTGTTTCAAACAGATGGGCCCAATCACGGTGTTTCAAACAGATGGGCCCAATCACGGTGTTTCAAACAGATGGGCCCAATCACGGTGTTTCAAACAGATGGGCCCAATCACGGTGTTTCAAACAGATGGGCCCAATCACAGTGTTTCAAACAGATGGGCCCAATCACAGTGTTTCAAACAGATGGGCCCAATCACTGTATTTCAAACAGATGGGCCCAATCACGGTGTTTCAAACAGATGGGCCCAATCACGGTGTTTCAAACAGATGGGCCCAATCACGGTGTTTCAAACAGATGGGCCCAATCACGGTGTTTCAAACAGATGGGCCCAATCATGGTGTTTCAAACAGATGGGCCCAATCACGGTGTTTCAAACAGATGGGCCCAATCACAGTGTTTCAAACAGATGGGCCCAATCACAGTGTTTCAAACAGATGGGCCCAATTTGAAAGTAGTATACACCGAAATTGGGCCCATCATTTTGAAACAGGGCTTTTTCTCCAGGGTTGATGGACTGCCTATATCATCTCTTTCATTACTACTGATCCCTCTCTGACTGAAGAATCCTACTGTGTAGACTCCATTATTTCGAGTTCTTTTCAGAGTCCCTCATCGGTATCAAATCAAAATAATGTTTTCTTTTGGTGGAATTTTAAAGATTTTCCGAAGTGGACAGCTCTGCTCCGCGCATTCTTTAAAAAACCGATACTGATATTTTAATTAGGAGGGGGGTATAAGAGAGGGGGGTAAATGGATGAGGGTGAATGGGAGGCGATCAGATCCAAGGAAGGGGAGAATAAGTCCAGTTCCTTGGATTAAGAGCCCCTCACTGGTATTAAGACACGACTCTTTGATGGTAATCTCACTTACCTTCAGCAGTAAACACAAGGAAGATGAAGGTGATTATCTCCGTCCATTACCTTCACTGATCATGATGCTACTGGAACATGTGGACGCCGACAAGGTGCAGTGAAAGACAACGTTTCGCACTACGGAGATACGTCATCGTTCACTACACCGTTCTTATTTCTGTAAGTCGCTCAGTTTCCAGTAATGTAAGAGTGTCACTGGAGGTGACGGCACTAACACATCTGATTTTTCCTTTACAACCCATGAAGGAGAACCATCAGCTCCCAGTGTTTGATGTACCCAGCCCACTCTGTAACTTATTCTCATCTCGGCTGATTCTCTCTCTCTCTCTTTTACACAGGGTTTTAAAAGGTTAGGTTAAGGTTCCTAACTTTATTTACAAGCTAAGAGCTGTTACCTACAAAAACTTATTTGAAAGCCTTTTCAATGTTATGACACATAAATATGGAACAGGATGAAGTTGAAGCCATCAGCAGGCCAGTAATCTTTCTCTCTCTCTCTCTCTCTCTCTCTCTCTCTCTCTCCCTCTCTCTCTCTCTCTCTCTCTCTCTCTGTATGTCACAGCAGCTGAGGTAACTCTGGAGAGGAAGCTTATTGTCAAAATATGTATTAATTCCATCCGCTCAGATAACAGTTATCCCACGATGCTGGTTAACACTGTTAATGTTAACACCACCACGATGCTGGTTAACACTGTTAATGTTAACACCACCACGATGCTGGTTAACACTGTTAATGTTAACACCGCCACGATGCTGGTTAACACTGTTAATGTTAACACCACCACGATGCTGGTTAACACTGTTAATGTTAACACCGCCACGATGCTGGTTAACACTGTTAATGTTAACACCACCACGATGCTGGTTAACACTGTTAATGTTAACACCGCCACGATGCTGGTTAACACTGTTAATGTTAACACCACCACGATGCTTGTTAACACTGTTAATGTTAACACCACCACGATGCTGGTTAACACTGTTAATGTTAACACCACCACGATGCTGGTTAACACTGTTAATGTTAACACCACCACGATGCTGGTTAACACTGTTAATGTTAACACCACCACGATGCTGGTTAACACTGTTAATGTTAACACCACCACGATGCTGGTTAACACTGTTAATGTTAACACCGCCACGATGCTGGTTAACACTGTTAATGTTAACACCACCACGATGCTGGTTAACACTGTTAATGTTAACACCACCACGATGCTGGTTAACACTGTTAATGTTAACACCACCATGATGCTTCTTAACAATGTTAATGTTAACACCACCACGATGCTTGTTAATACTGTTAATGTTAACACCACCACGATGCTTGTTAACACTGTTAATGTTAACACCACCACGATGCTTGTTAATACTGTTAATGTTAACACCACCACGATGCTGGTTAACACTGTTAATGTTAACACCACCACGATGCTGGTTAACACTGTTAATGTTACCACCACGAAGCTTGTTAACACTGTTAATGTTAACACCACCATGATGCTTCTTAACAATGTTAATGTTAACACCGCCACGATGCTTGTTAATACTGTTAATGTTAACACCACCACGATGCTTGTTAACACGTTAACACCGCCACGCTGCTTGTTAACACTGTTAATGTTAACACTACCAACATGCTTGGTTGTTTTAAAGCAAGGCTCATGAGTAGGTACGACAGCGCGGACGAGGTCAGCAACCAATGATGCCAGTGAGGCGGGGGCCAGGAGCTGAGACTCAACCGTAGCAAACAGAACATGGTGAGCACACAAACACACACGCGCGCACACACACACACACACACATACACACACACATACATACACACTCACACACACACACACACACACACACACACACACACACACACACACACACACACACACACACACACACACATACAAATGGTAACTAACACACACACGGACAGACATACATACACATGCATGTACATACAACAGGCCTAGTGTCTAATCGACATGTGCCTAGGACCAAATGGTAACACACACACACACACACACACACACACACACACACACACACACACACACACACACACACACACACACGTCTTAGTAGTACAGACATGACATCAGGAACTTCTATATCAGTCACAGACAAGGGGACTGTAGGGAGAAAAGGAGCTATGTCGTATGCGAAGGGCCTATCAGATCAACGTGGGGCCCAGGAAAAGACGAGGAGCACACTGAGATCAAATGAGAGGCCTGAATATAATGAAGAAGCAATGCCATATGCAAAGACTCTAATAGACAACTGCAGTGGCAAGGAACAGCTGAGCAGGAAAGACAGTCCACTGAGCATAGGGGCTTCAGCAAGGGCAGGGATTGAAGGCAGGAACGTTTCAATGGAAGGAACTAAAACACCTCAGAGGATGCAAAGGGAGACACAGTGGGAGGAGGAAAGGGAGAGATCAGTGTTTGTCTGCGGGTTCCAAGAAGTCGAAGGGGAAACCTACAATGAAAGAAAACAGGGGGAGAAGAGAGCGATTGAAGGTATCATGAAAAAAATAATAAGTGAGGGTGACATGACCCAGGTGACAAATTTTCGGAGAACTGGGTGGTTTGCTAGTGGAAGCAAACGGCCTGTCAAATTTTCAAGGCAGAATCAGCTAGAACCAGGATTCTGCAGGAGAAAGCATGACTGAGGGACAAACCGGAGTATGGGAGAGAGTACCTTGATTGTGACAGAACACAAGAAGGACGATACCGAAAGAGAGGGTACAAAGACGAGAGGAGGAACAAGACGCAATGATGAAGATGAGCAGAACCCAGACTCAGGTAGAAGGGAAAACACACCCTCCAGAAGCACCCGCAGAAGGGCTCCAACCACGACAACCCAAACGCAACTGAACAATCTAAAGCAAAACTCACACACTGATCCCTCTGCCCCACGTCGCAAACCCCACCCCTACAGCAGCCCCCTATGGGCATTCTGCCCCCACCCCATCACAAACCCCACCCACACTACAACCCCCCATAGGTCCCCTCCAGGGCTCCTGCTCCAACCCCAATATTCTCCCAGGACCACCGTGATAGATAAGAAGCTGAAGGTTTGGTACACGAACACAGATGAAATAACGAATAAATATGTGGAGTGGCATGAAAGAATCAATGAGAAGTCCCCAGACATCATAGCAGTCACAGAAACGAAACTCACACAGACAATAACAGATGCAATCTTCCCACTGGGATATCAGATCCTGAGGAAAGATAGAAGGAGCAGAGGGGGAGGAGGGGTTGCACCACTCATAAGAAAATCAATGGGGTTTTGAGGAAATGGAAGGCATAGACGAGATTGGAGAAAGGGACTACATAGTAGGTACAATTCAGTCTGGAGAATATAAGGTAGTCATTGCAGTGATGTATAATTCACCACAGAACTGCAGGAGGCCAAGACAGGAATACGAAGAGAACAACAGAGTGATGGTGGACACATTGGCTGATGTGGCAAGAAGAGCTCACTCGAGCAAAGTTACTGGTTATGGGTGATTTCAACCACAGGGGGATCGATTGGCAAAACCTGGAGCCTCATGGGGGTCCCAAAGCATGGAAACCTCATGCATCAACATGTCAGGGACACTACCAGAGAGAGAGGGGAGGATGAACCAGGAAGACTGGACCCTGTGTTCACCCTGAGCAGTTCAGACATTGAGGACATCACATATGAGAGGCCCCTTGGAGCTAGTGATCACGTGGTTCTGAGGTTTTATTACATAGTAGAGTTACAAATGGAGTGGGTAACAGGAGTCGAATGAGAAAAGCCAAACTATAAAAGGAGGGACTACACAGGTATGAGGAACTTCCTGCAGGAGGTTCAGTGGGAAAGAGAACTGGTAGGAGAGTCAGTAAACGAAGTGATGGAATATGTAACAACAAAATGCATGGAGGTTGAGGAAAGGTTCGTTCCCAAGGGAAACAGAAACAATGGGAAGACCAAAGCGAGTCCTTGGTTTACCCAAAAGTATAGAGAAGCAAAAACTAAGTGTACTAGAGAATGGAAAAGGTACAGAAGGCAAAGGACCCAGGGGAAATAAGGAGATTAGTCGAAGAGCCAGAAACGAGTATGCACAGATAAGGAGGGAGGCCCAGGGACAGTACGAAAACGACATAGTATCAAAAGTCAAGTCTGACCCGAAACTGCTCTACAGAGACATTAGGAGAAAGACAACAGTCAAAGAGCAGGTGATCAGGCTGAGGAAAGAAGGTGGGGAACTCACAAGAAACGATCAAGAGTTATGTGAGGAGCTCAACATGAGATTTAAGGAAGTATTTACAGTGGAGACAGGCAGGCCTCTCGGAAGACAGGACAGAGGGGGATACCAACAAGGAATACACCAACAAGTGTTGGATGACATACACATAACTGAGGAGGTGAAGAAGCTGCTGACCTTGATACCTCAAAGGCAATGGGACAAGACAACATCATCCCGTGGGTCCTTAGAGAAGGAGCAGAAATGCTGTGTATGCCACTAACCACAATCTTCAACACATCCCTTGAAACTGGGCAACTACCTGAGGTATGGAAGACAGCAAATGTAGTTCCCATTTTTAAAAAAAGAGACAGAAAAGAGGCACTAACCTATAGACCAGTGTCACTGACGTGTATAGTATGCAAAGTCATGGAGAAGATTATCAGGAAGAGAGTGGTGGAGCACCTGGAACGGAACAAGAGTATAAACGACAACCAGCACAGATTCATGGAAGGCAAATCCTGTGTCACAAACCTTCTGGAGTTTTATGATAAAGTAACAGAAGTAAGACACGAGAGAGAGGGGTGGGTTGATTGCATTTTCTTGGACTGCAAGGAGGCCTTCGACACAGTTCCTCACAAGAGATTAGTGTAGAAACTAGAGGATCAGGCGCGTATAACGGGAAGGGCACTGCAATGGATCAGATAATACCTGACAGGGAGGCAACAACGAGTCATGGTATGTGATGAGGTATCACAGTGGGCACCTGTGGCGACCGGGGTCCCACAAGGGTCGGTCCTAGGACCAGTGCTATTTTTGGTATATGTGAATGACATGATGGAAGGGATAGACTCAGAAGTATCCCTGTTTGCCTATGATGTGAAGTTAATGAGGAGAATTAAATCAGATGCGGATCAGACAGGTCTACAAAGAGACCTGGACAGGCTAGACACCTGGTCCAGCAACTGGCTTCTCGAATTTAACCCCGTCAAATGCAAAGTCATGAGAATCGGGGAAAGACAAAGAAGACCGCAGGCAGAGTATAGGCTAAGTGGCCAAAGACTGCAAACTTCGTTCAAGGAGAAAGATCTTGGGGTGAGTATAACACCGAGAATGTCTCCGGAAGCACACATCAACCAGATAACTGCTGCAGCATATGGGCACCTGGCAAACCTGAGAATAGCGTTCCGATACTTAAGGAATCTGGAATCTTTCAAGACACTGTACACCGTGTACATCAGGCCCATACTGGAGTATGCAGCACCAGTTTGGAACCCACACCGGGTCAAGCACGTCAAGAAATTAGAGAAAGTGCAAAAGTTTGCGACAAGGTTAGTTCCAGAGCTAAGGGTAATGTCCTACGAAGAAAGGTTAAGGGAAATCGGCCTAACGACACTGTAGGACAGGAGGGTTAGGGAAGACATGATAACGACATACAAAATACTGCGTGGAATAGACAAGGTGGACAGAGACAGGATGTTCCAGAGAGGGGACACAGAAACAAGGGGTCACACTTGCAAGTTGAAGACTCAGATGAGTCAAAGGGATGTTAGGAAGTATTTTTTCAGCCACAGAGTAGTCAGGAAGTGGAACAGTCTGGGGAGTGATGTAGTAGAGGCAGGAACCATACATAGCTTTAAGACGAGGTATGATGAAGCTCATGGAGCAGGAGAGAGAGGAGCTAGTAGCGTTCAGTGAAGAGGCGGGGCCACGAGCTGAGTATCGACCCCTGCAACCACAATTAGGTGAGTACACACACACACACACACACACATACACACAAACACACACACACACACACACACACACACACACACACACACACATTAGCCCCAGACACCACAATAACACACATGCATAAAATTACGTGAATGCGCTGTCGGAACCTCGATCCATCACTGGGCACTGAGGCTCCACACAAAGGGGTAAAGGGGAGGAGGAGAGTAGGCAAGGGGAGGCCAAAGGGAGAGGCACACAAAGAAAGGGGCAAGGAAAAAAATCTCTAAAAGGCCTTGCCCTAAATCATAACTTTACATAACCAAGTCCACCCACAGACCAGGTGAGACGACACCACCACACACACCTGTCTTATTGTTGTGTCTCCCTGACTCCTCTACCTCCCTACCTTCCCTTCATAGTCCCTGCCTGAGTGACTGACTCCTCTCCCTCCCTTCCTCCCCTACCCTCTCTTCCTCCCCTACCCCCTACCCTCCCTTTACTCCCTACAACAGCAGGAACAAGGGAAAATTTCCAGGAAATAAATATATGAAAATTGAAAAACGAAAAAGAGGGGAAAAAGGGAGTGTAAAAAAAACTTAGATATGGACATTTAAAATTAGTTTAATTCCACAAGGGAGGGAAGGAAGGAAGGAAGGAAGGAAGGAAGGAAGGAAGGAAGGAAGGAAGGAAGGTAGGTAGGTAGGTAGGTAGGTAGGTAGGTAGGTAGGTAGGTAGGTAGGAAGATAGATAGGTAGGTAGGTAGGTAGGAAGGAAGGAAGGAAGGAAGGAAGGAAGGAAGGAAGGAAGGAAGGAAGGAAGGAAGGAAGGTAGGTAGGTAGGTAGGTATGTAGGTAGGTAGGTAGGAAGGAAGGTAGGTAGGAAGATACGTAGGAAGATAGGTAGGTAGGTAGGAAGGATGGAAGGAAGGTAGGTAGAAAGATAGGTAGGTAGGTAGGTAGGTAGGTAGGTAGGAAGGATGGAAGGAAGGAAGGAAGGAAGAAAAGAAGGAAGGAAGGAAGGTAGGTAGGTAGGAAGATAGGTAGGCAGGCAGGTAGGTAGGTAGGTAGGTAGGTAGGTAGGTAGGTAGGTAGGAAGGAAGGAAGGAAGGAAGGAAGGATGGAAGGAAGGAAAGAAGGAAGGTAGATAGGTAGGAAGATAGGTAGGTAGGTAGGAAGGAAGGAAGGAAGGAAGGAAGGAAGGAAGGAAGGAAGGAAGGTAGGGAGGTAGGCAGGAAGGTAAGTAGGCAGGAAGGTAAGTAGGTAGGTAGGTAGGCAGGAAGGAAGGTAGGGAGGTAGGCAGGAAGGTAAGTAGGCAGGAAGGTAAGTAGGTAGGTAGGTAGGCAGGAAGGAAGGTAGGGAGGTAGGCAGGAAGGAAGGAAGGAAGAAAAGTAGGTAGGTAGGTAGGTAGGTAGGTAGGTAGGTAGGTAGGTAGGTAGGAAGGTAGGTAGGTAGGAAAGAAGGTAGATAGGTAAATTAGAAGGGAGGGGAAGGAGGGAGGGAAGGTAGAGATGGCAGCAACACGTAGGAAGGCCAGTGAAGATATCCAGAGAGAGAAACCATCTTTCTTCTATAATATTTTTCGCCTATTCCTGTGTCTTATTGTACCTCATTATTTCCTAGCCACCACAGTGAGTGAGTGAGAGAGAGAGAGAGAGAGAGAGAGAGAGAGAGAGAGAGAGAGAGAGAGAGAGAGAGAGAGAGAGAATGTTAACACTGATGAAAGCAACGAATCAAAACGATAATGACTTCTTTCATGGCCACAGTTCAGAGGCACAGAACAATTAACCCACGTCAATACTCACAGAACATTACCCCAGTTCACTAAATAATATTAAAACAACAAAGAATACTCTATGTAAGTGATCGACATCAGAAAGGCCACTGATTTGGTAGGACTGGCTGAGGCCAAAGGGTTAAAACACAGGCGAAGGAAGAGGGAATAATCCCAGAAGGTATCGTTCGTGTTTACCTTTTAGTGGTGAGCAGCATCCAGGTGTGGGGGGCCGCACCCAGCATTCTCTCTCTCTCTCTCTCTCTCTCTCTCTCTCTCTCTCTATCTATCTCCACTTAATCCCCATTCTGTCGAACGGATTGGCCAGGTAATACGATTGGAGGTGTCGTTTCTCAATCATTAGTTTTGTCGTTGCTTCCTGGGCGGCTTGTTGCGAGTCACTGGTCTACTGGCTGGGTTTTCCTGTTTGCGAATTGGCGCGCTTCTCGTTATTTCGCGACCGCATTCTTGGTCTTCACACACACACACACACACACACACACACAGTATTGTTTGTTTGACTGACGTTGTCTGCTGGAAAAAAATATATTTTTGTGGGTGTCATAACCGGTGACATATTTGGCGCTCTTGTAGTATATTTATGAAGCTTTATAAATATTTGCTTTAAACCTGTACCACAGTGTGTGTGTGTGTGTGTGTGTGTGTGTGTGTGTGTGTGTGTGTGTATATGTGTGTGTGTGTGTGTATGTGTTAACAGCACTTACCATCACCTCTTACAACATTCCAGTGGTAACAGCACTTACCATCACCTCTTACAACATTCCAGTGGTAACAGCACTTACCATTATCTCTTACAACATTCCAGTGGTAACAGCACTTACCATCACCTCTTACAACATTCCAGTGGTAACAGCACTTACCATTATCTCTTACAACATTCCAGTGGTAACAGCACTTACCATCACCTCTTACAACATTCCAGTGGTAACAGCACTTACCATCACCTCTAACAACATTCAAGTGGTAATAACACTTACCATCACCTCTAACAACATTCAAGTGGTAATAACACTTACCATCACCTCTTACAACATTCCAGTGGTAACAGCACTTACCATCACCTCTAACAACATTCAAGTGGTAATAACACTTACCATCACCTCTAACAACATTCAAGTGGTAATAACACTTACCATCACCTCTAACAACATTCAAGTGGTAATAACACTTACCATCACCTCTAACAACATTCAAGTGGTAACAGCACTTGCCATCACCTCTAACAACATTCAAGTGGTAACAGCACCTCTGCTCTACCACAGTGTCAAAAGCAACACTTTACTGACTCTTACTAAATGTGCACTTTAACTACGGCAACTTTCGTATTACAGATGGACTACAATACCGAGAAGTTGTTGAATAACACACATGTGTAACACCTGAGGTGTCTCAAGACACATAGGTGTTACACATGTGTCAAATCATCAAACATAACTTCCAGGAAAATCTTATTTAATTCTTTCGTATCCTCTGATAATCAGACATGTGGTTATCATGTCTCCCATTTTCCTCCTTTCAGCCAGTGAGAACATGAGTCATGTCGGCATCTTCTCACCGTCACTTCAAGTTTGTAGCTCTGGCAGCCATTTTGAAGGCCACTGTTGAAATTTTTTTGGTTTGTATTTAAAGTGCTGGCAACATATGCTGTGAGAAAGGTTTCAAAACTTCCACGTTTATGTATCTTAAGCCGATTTAAGCTTGATAGTGTTACGCAGAAGCTTATCGTTGTTTCCTATACAGTAAGCTCTGTCGTAAAGCTCCACTATACAGTGGGATTTTTTTTTTTTTTGGTGAAAGCAACTGAAAAAGTATTTAGAAAACTGAAAGCAAGATGAAAGGCCTTCACAGCACAAGTTATTCAAGTTCGTCTATACGTTTTCATAGAGGAACATTTCACTCCTGGTATACACTTGGGTGTCTTTCATGACTGAACAACAGGATTCTTCAGTCGAATACAGGAAGCAGCAAAACCTATTTTGGTGTTATCAGTCCTTCATCCTCGGTGCGAGGTGGTCAGTCCCTTAGGCCTCAAGTATAGGCATGTAACCAGACCTGTAGTGTTCCATATGTGTCAGGTTAACTATATAGAGGAGCTTTATAACAGAGTTTACTGTATGTGGTCTTCTAGTGAGGGTTTTATGTCAGTGATGGGTTCTGACGTCACTCTCTGTGTCAGTCATCACTCTGAGGCTCCTCTCTGTGTCAGTCTTCACTTTGAGGCTCCTCTTTGTGTTAGCCATCACTCTGAGGCTCCTCTATGTGTCAGTCATCACTCTGAGGCTCCTCCCTGTGTCAGTCATCACTATGAGGCTCCTCTTTGTGTCAGTCATCACTCTGAGGCTCCTCTTTGTGTCAGTCATCACTCCGAGGCTCCTCTCTGTGTCAGTCATCACTCTGAGGCTCCTCTCTGTGTCAGTCATCACTCTGAGGCTCCTCTCTGTGTCAGTCATCACTCTGAGGCTCCTCTCTGTGTCAGTCTTCACTTTGAGGCTCCTCTCTGTGCCAGTCTTCACTCTGAGGCTCCTCTCTGTGTCAGTCTTCACTTTGAGGCTCCTCTCTGTGCCAGTCTTCACTCTGAGGCTCCTCTCTGTGTCAGTCTTCACTCTGAGGCTCCTCTTTGTGTCAGTCATCACTCCGAGGCTCCTCTCTGTGTCAGTCATCACTCTGAGGCTCCTCTCTGTGTCAGTCTTCACTCTGAGGCTCCTCTCTGTGTCAGTCATCACTCTGAGGCTCCTCTCTGTGTCAGTCTTCACTCTGAGGCTCCTCTCTGTGTCAGTCATCACTCTGAGGCTCCTCTCTGTGTCAGTCTTCACTCTGAGGCTCCTCTCTGTGTCAGTCTTCACTCTGAGGCTCCTCTCTGTGTCAGTCTTCACTCTGAGGCTCCTCTATGTGTCAGTCATCACTCTGAGGCTCCTCTCTGTGTCAGTCATCACTCTGAGGCTCCTCTCTGTGTCAGTCTTCACTTTGAGGCTCCTCTCTGTGTCAGTCTTCACTCTGAGACTCCTCTCTGTGTCAGTCTTCACTCTGAGGCTCCTCTCTGTGTCAGTCTTCACTCTGAGGCTCCTCTCTGTGTCAGTCTTCACTCTGAGGCTCCTCTCTGTGTCAGTCATCACTCTGAGGCTCCTCTCTGTGCCAGTCTTCACTCTGAGGCTCCTCTCTGTGTCAGTCATCACTCTGAGGCTCCTCTCTGTGTCAGTCTTCACTTTGAGGCTCCTCTCTGTGTCAGTCTTCACTCTGAGGCTCCTCTCTGTGTCAGTCTTCACTCTGAGGCTCCTCTTTGTGTCAGTCATCACTCTGAGGCTCCTCTCTGTGTCAGTCATCACTCTGAGGCTCCTCTCTGTGTCAGTCTTCACTTTGAGGCTCCTCTCTGTGTCAGTCATCACTCTGAGGCTCCTCTCTGTGTCAGTCTTCACTTTGAGGCTCCTCTCTGTGTCAGTCTTCACTCTGAGGCTCCTCTCTGTGTCAGTCTTCACTTTGAGGCTCCTCTCTGTGTCAGTCATCACTCTGAGGCTCCTCTCTGTGTCAGTCTTCACTTTGAGGCTCCTCTCTGTGTCAGTCATCACTCTGAGGCTCCTCTCTGTGTCAGTCTTCACTCTGAGGCTCCTCTCTGTATCAGTCTTCACTCTGAGGCTCCTCTCTGTGTCAGTCTTCACTCTGAGGCTCCTGGTGTGGGTTACACACTCAGTTCCACCATCAACTTCCACTCAGTGTATCTGCAGGGATACACAGTGTATCCTGGTCTACCTGCAGGGATACACAGGGTATCCTGGTCTATCTGCAGGGATACACAGTGTATCCTGGTCTATCTGCAGGGATACACAGTGTATCCTGGTCTACCTGCAGGGATACACAGGGTATCCTGGTCTACCTGCTGGTATACACAGGGTATCCTGGTCTACCTGCTGGTATACACAGGGTATCCTGGTCTACTTGCTGGTATACACAGTGTATCCTGGTCTACCTGCTGGTATACACAGGGTATCCTGGTCTACCTGCTGGTATACAAACTTACCTATATACCTGTATAATTACCACCGGTCAAAGAGCAGATACGCACTAGACCCATTTTTGTTAATTACAGGTGGTTAAAGGCACTTGTCGATAGACACTAAACCTGGTGTGGGTGATTTGGTGTGTGTGTGTGTGTGTGTGTGTGTACTCACCTAGTTGAGGTTGCGGGGGTCGAGTCCGAGCTCCTGGCCCCGCCTCTTCACTGATCGCTACTAGGTCACTCTCCCTGAGCCGTGAGCTTTATCATACCTCTGCTTAAAGCTATGTATGGATCCTGCCTCCACTACATCGCTTCCCAAACTATTCCACTTACTGACTACTCTGTGGCTGAAGAAATACTTCCTAACATCCCTGTGATTCATCTGTGTCTTCAGCTTCCAACTGTGTCCCCTTGTTACTGTGTCCAATCTCTGGAACATCCTGTCATTGTCCACCTTGTCAATTCCTCTCAGTATTTTGTATGTCGTTATCATGTCCCCCCTATCTCTCCTGTCCTCCATTGTCGTCAGGTTGATTTCCCTTAACCTCTCCTCGTAGGACATACCTCTTAGCTCTGGGACTAGTCTTGTTGCAAACCTTTGCACTTTAGTGTGTGTGTGTGTGTGTGTGTGTGTGTGTGTGTGTGTGTGTGTGTCTCTTCAAGACGTTCTTAATCGAGGGAGGGGGGCTATACATACGCCTTGGGGGTATGGGAACCAAATAATGGGGGTATGGGGACAAAATAATGTGAGTATGGGGATCAAACAATGGGAGTATGGGGACCAAATTATAGGAGTATGGGGACCAAATAATGGGGGAATAGGGACCAAATAATGGAAGTATGGGGACCAAATAATAGGGGGTATGTATACCAAATAATGGGGGTATGGAGGCCAAATAATGGGGGTATGGAGACCAAATAATGGGGGTATGGAGACCAAATAATGGGGGTATGGGGACCAAATAATGGGGGTATGGAGACCAAACAATGGGGGTATGGAGACCAAATAATGTGGGTATGGAGACCAAATAATGGGGGTATGGGGACCAAATAATGGGGGTATGGAGACCAAATAATGGGGGAATGGAGACCAAATAATGGGGGTATGGAGACCAAATAACGAGGGTATGGGGACTAAATAACGAGGGTATGGGGACTAAATAATGGGGGTATGGGGACTAAATAACGAGGGTATGGGGACTAAATAATGGGGGTATGGGGACTAAATAACGAGGGTATGGAGACCAAATAATGGGGGTATGGAGACCAAATAATGGGGGAATAGGGACCAAATAATGGAAGTATGGGGACCAAATAATAGGGGGTATGTATACCAAATAATGGGGGTATGGAGGCCAAATAATGGGGGTATGGAGACCAAATAATGGGGGTATGGAGACCAAATAATGGGGGTATGGGGACCAAATAATGGGGGTATGGAGACCAAAAAATGGGGGTATGGAGACCAAATAATGGGGGTATGGAGACCAAATAATGGGGGTATGGGGACCAAATAATGGGGGTATGGAGACCAAATAATGGGGGTATGGAGACCAAATAATGGGTGTATGGAGACCAAATAATGGGGGTATGGAGACCAAATAATGGGGGTATGGAGACCAAATAATGGGGGTATGGAGACCAAATAATGGGGGTATGGAGACCAAATAATGGGGGTATGGGACTAGATGTCCGAACAATTTGCCGCTTTTCCATGAATATATATGTGATGACAATTGGTTAGAAAAGCGACAAGTTGAAGAACGAGACACTTGTGCAACATTTTGGAGTCTTTTCGTGGAAACGTTTCGCCAGCCAGTGACTTCTTCAGTCCAATAGTGAGAAGAACTGTGGAAGATGAGGAGTATGAAAGAATCAGTCCCTCAGCCTGGAGTCGGTGTGTTCAAAGCGTCAGTCTTGATAAACTGAACACATCGACTCCAGGCTGGGGGACTGATTATCTCAGACTCCTCAGCTTCCACTGTTACTCTCAGTATTGGACTGAAGAAGCCTCTGGCTGGAGAAACGTTTCCACGATAAAGATTCCAAAATATTGCACATGTATCTTATGCTTCAAATATGATAAAATACTTATGATTATCTTTCATCTGTTTTGTTGCTAGTTATCCATTTTGCTATTTTTATAAATAACACATCGGCCGCCTCCCACCAAAGCAGGGTGACCCGAAAAAGAAGAAACACTTATATCATCATTCACTCCATCACTGTCTTGTCAGAGGCGCACCAACACTACAGTTACAAAACTGCAACATCAACACCACCTCTTTCCAAGTGTAGGCACTTTGTGCTAGCTATCCATAAGTAGAGTAAATCCAAGCTACTGACATCTTTTGAAGTCATACTGGCATCTAATAGGACTGGTGACGGTGGTGGTTGATCTCCACAGTGTGGGGAAGGGGGTTTGGGGTCATACTGGGCAATCCATTGAGGTCTGTAAGAGTAAAGAGATTAAGAAACCTCGTTTGAATTTATCTTGTAGGATCATGGTTCACTACCAGCATCTACGACCATTCCTTCATCTTGTAGGATCATGGTTCACTACCAGCATCTACGACCATTCCTTCATCTTGTAGGATCATGGTTCACTACCAGCATCAACGACCATTCCTTCATCTTGTAGGATCATGGTTCACTACCAGCATCTACGACCATTCCTTCATCTTGTAGGATCATGGTTCACTACCAGCATCAACGACCATTCCTTCATCTTGTAGGATCATGGTTCACTACCAGCATCTACGACCATTCCTTCATCTTGTAGGATCATGGTTCACTACCAGCATCTACGACCATTCCTTCATCTTGTAGGATCATGGTTCACTACCAGCATCAACGACCATTCCTTCATCTTGTAGGATCATGGTTCACTACCAGCATCAACGACCATTCCTTCATCTTGTAGGATCATGGTTCACTACCAGCATCAACGACCATTCCTTCATCTTGTAGGATCATGGTTCATTACCAGCATCTACGACCATTCCTTCATTTTGTAGGATCATGGTTCACTACCAGCATCTACGACCATTCCTTCATTTTGTAGGATCATGGTTCACTACCAGCATCAACGACCATTCCTTCATCTTGTAGGATCATGGTTCACTACCAGCATCAACGACCATTCCTTCATCTTGTAGGATCATGGTTCACTACCAGCATCAACGACCATTCCTTCATCTTGTAGGATCATGGTTCACTACCAGAATCTACGACCATTCCTTCATCTTGTAGGATCATGGTTCACTACCAGCATCAACGACCATTCCTTCATCTTGTAGGATCATGGTTCACTACCAGCATCTACGACCATTCCTTCATCTTGTAGGATCATGGTTCACTACCAGCATCTACGACCATTCCTTCATCTTGTAGGATCATGGTTCACTACCAGCATCAACGACCATTCCTTCATCTTGTAGGATCATGGTTCACTACCAGCATCAACGACCATTCCTTCATCTTGTAGGATCATGGTTCACTACCAGCATCAACGACCATTCCTTCATCTTGTAGGATCATGGTTCATTACCAGCATCTACGACCATTCCTTCATTTTGTAGGATCATGGTTCACTACCAGCATCTACGACCATTCCTTCATTTTGTAGGATCATGGTTCACTACCAGCATCAACGACCATTCCTTCATCTTGTAGGATCATGGTTCACTACCAGCATCAACGACCATTCCTTCATCTTGTAGGATCATGGTTCACTACCAGCATCAACGACCATTCCTTCATCTTGTAGGATCATGGTTCACTACCAGCATCAACGACCATTCCTTCATCTTGTAGGATCATGGTTCACTACCAGCATCTACGACCATTCCTTCATCTTGTAGGATCATGGTTCACTACCAGCATCAACGACCATTCCTTCATCTTGTAGGATCATGGTTCACTACCAGCATCAACGACCATTCCTTCATCTTGTAGGATCATGGTTCACTACCAGCATCAACGACCATTCCTTCATCTTGTAGGATCATGGTTCACTACCAGCATCTACGACCATTCCTTCATCTTGTAGGATCATGGTTCACTACCAGCATCAACGACCATTCCTTCATCTTGTAGGATCATGGTTCACTACCAGCATCTACAAGAATTACTTCCTCTTATCTTCAGGCACCTGGCACCTTGGTGTCCCTCCCGCCAGGTGGAGTCATTAACCTGGTGATTTAAGTGAGTGCCGCGAGTTTCTTGATATATTAGGAAAGTCTTGCTGGCACTGGCTCTCACTTTCTCTCTCTGACAGTAATTATGAAGATGATAATGACGATGTCTGTAACAGAGACGATTATTATTATTATTATTATTATTATCCTAACACTGTCCTCCTAACACTGTCCTCCTAACACTGTCCTCCTAACACTGACTCCTGCCAACACAACAGGAAAAATTTACCATAATACACAGAGAGAGAAACTTACGACGACGTTTCGGTCCGACTTGGACCATTTACAAGTGACACTAACATACGAAGGTGAGGGAGCCAGGATATACAGGACAGTGACCACACACACACACACACACACACACACACACACACACACACACACTAAAATATTCACGAACTGAAATACTTTCAAAATGACACTCAAAAAAAAAATATATCCTTTGAAAAAAAAGTGAACACAGGTTCTAATTGCAGGTTCACCCAGGCTAAAAAGTGAACATTTTGGCTGGGGAAAAACCAGGTCCCCTTTTTTAATAATGGTTTGAACACTGCAAAAAAATATCGTTATATGTATTTTTTTTCATTCTGCAGACCCAGCAAATCAACATACAATGGCGTTTTTCCAAACACATTTCATAACATGAACATTAAAAACGATTTTGTAGTCTGTGTAAACGTGAATGGGGATGGGGCGAGGGGAGGGGTGATGGGGGCAGTGTGAGGCGATGAGGGTAATGGGGGCGATGGGAGGTGATGGGGGTGATGATGGAAACTTTAAGGAGCCACTTGCAGCGAGATCAGTTACCACTTACTTACCCAGAGTGAGAGTAAGCCACTTAGATCACCACTTTCTACAGTGAATCTCTTCAACTCTTGGTATATACCTCGGTAATATATTCTAACAGGTTTAGCAGAGCCATAATAAAAGGAATACTTCTGAGGGGATAATTGGAAAGTGAATATGGAAGTAATACTCTTAATTTACCAATGCTAGAATGATTAGTTATACATTTACTTGATCAATTAATATCCCTCCGTCAGGCTTAGGCTTGATTACCAGTACTTCTGACAGTAAATAACAATAAGGTACAACAACGTGACTGGAACAATATACTGCAAATAACCCGCACATAGGAGAGAGGAGCTTACCACGACGTTACGGTCCGACTTGGACCATTTACAAAGTCATACTAACAAAAAAGGAGAGGAACGGGTTACTTGTGTATACTACCGGCAGTCTGGCAGACACACAGGTGATGATCAACTGCAAAGTGTGTGGCCAATTAGAGAGCGACAGAATTAGTAAAATGCTGGACGAATGACAATACTTACAATTTAAAGTGAACAGTCTTCTCCACTCCAAGACTCCACTCTACCGAACAAACATTTCTTGAACTGTCTCTCTTACTCTTACATCAACCATTACACAACTGGAGCCTCAAGAGAGAAATTCTCTCCTCACTACACCTTCCTCTACTCTGACTTGCTCCTTCTCTCTTCTCTATCTTCCCTTAACATATGTTACTGAACAACCCACATGGGGATGGAAATCTTCAGCTCGATCTGGCTTGTCCTGCATTGTTAAGATTAACTGTTTGCGATTATACTGCATGACATATGTTGCAAAAGAGATCAGTGACCTTCCCATACCCAAAACTGATCAATGTGGGTTATCTCATAGGGTTTAGAAAAAAGGGCTGAGTCTTGTTAAAGACATAAAAAGTTTTTAAGTTAGCAGTTCCTGATTCCTAACTGAAGAAGCATACCTACCATCCGTGAGTCACATCCGTCCATTAAATATTATACAAAGAAATATTCATCAATTTGACTACACGAGTGTTCATTGTAGGGTGAGCTCCCTGACTCCCCGTCTTCTGAGGGATACCTATAAACAATACCTGTGAGGGATATCATCCTACGTATATTCCTTGCCTGAGACCGGGCCGCGGAGGCGACAATACTAGAGACCAACAGCAAAACTGTAAGTAAATTTTCCTCGCGAGACTTGTAGGAGAAATCTTACGAAATTTTGCCACACATTTTGTGTGGCGGAATATGACAGCGGAACAGCTAGCTTTTGTTCCCACTGTGTAACTGTCATGTTGAGTAGCAGCACACTGCTGGTGTTCCCACTGTGTAACTGTCATGTTGAGTAGCAGCACACTGCTGGTGTTCCCACTGTGTAACTGTCATGTTGAGTAGCGGCACACTGCTGGTGTTCCCACTGTGTAACTGTCATGTTGAGTAGCAGCACACTGCTGGTGTTCCCACTGTGTAACTGTCATGTTGAGTAGCAGCACACTGCTGGTGTTCCCACTGTGTAACTGTCATGTTGAGTAGCAGCACACTGCTGGTGTTCCCACTGTGTAACTGTCATGTTGAGTAGCAGCACACTGCTGGTGTTCCCACTGTGTAACTGTCATGTTGAGTAGCAGCACACTGCTGGTGTTCCCACTGTGTAACTGTCATGTTGAGTAGCAGCACACTGCTGGTGTTCCCACTGTGTAACTATCATACAGAATGAGGCAGCAGCACACTGCTGGTGTTCCCACTGTGTAACTGTCACGTTGAGTAGCAGCACACTGCTGGTGTTCCCACTGTGTAACTATCACACAGAATAAGACAGCAGCACACTGCTGGTGTTCCCACTGTGTAACTATCATACAGAGTAAGGCAGTAGCACACTGCTGGTGTTCCCACTGTGTAACTATCATACAGAATAAGACAGCAGCACACTGCTGGTGTTCCCACTGTGTAACTATCATACAGAGTAAGGCAGTAGCACACTGCTGGTGTTCCCACTGTGTAACTATCACACAGAATAAGACAGCAGCACACTGCAAGTGTCCTTAGTTTCAATACATACAAGGCTCTCCTTAACGTCTCCCACAATTCTTATATCATTTACAAATACAACTTCTCCAGTAAGAATTCTCTTGCATAACTGTTAGTAATAATACATCACAAATTATACAGTGGGTATACACTAAGCAGGAGTCTGCTGGCAGGGCTGCATCTGCTCTTGTTGCCACCTCCACAGATAAGAATAATTAACAACTGAGTTACATTACAAACGGCTTTGTTTGCCATCCTAATGGCACTTAAGTTAACTTACGACACTGAGATTCATTCCTTGATTATTACTGATTCTATGTCATCACTGAGGGCACTTAAGGGGCGCGAGAGTTTCTCTGTCTCCTAATAACATGTTCATTTTTCCACTATAATCAACTTTGTCCATAATTACTATCGCATTTATTTTGTCTGCTTCCGTAAGGTGAAGTCCAGGATCTTTCCTTAATTCATGGTATAACTTAACAAATCTTTTAGGGCAACTGGTTGCAAAGGTCTGAGCAAATTTAGGAATAAAGCCTCCAAAGGCTAATGTATTATACACTATTGCTATATATTGAAGCTAAGTTAGACCTAGATATAGATTAATTTAGCTGAGTATGTACATCACCTCTCACAACCTACACAATTGTGAGCAGTGAGCACTTGTTCAATGAGTGCCTCCTGGGTAGGCAGGAGCTGCCTACCCCAACTAGTCAGACACGAAACTATAGCGAGTTAACATAAGGACGACTTATCCTACGGCAGTTCTTAACAACTACCTCGCTACTATATCAGACACTGCACGTGACTCACACAGGTACCTCAGGTGTCCATGGACGTACAGCGGTCCCCAGTGTTCACGGACGTACAGCGGTCCCAAGCGTTCACGGACGTACAGCGGCCCCCAGTGTTCACGGACGTACAGCGGCCCCCAGTGTTCACGGACGTACAGCGGCCCCCAGTGTTCACGGACGTACAGCGGCCCCCAGTGTTCACGGACGTACAGCGGCCCCCGGTGCTCACGGACGTACAGCGGCCCCCAGTGTTCACGGACGTACAACAGCCCCCAGTGTTCACGGACATACAGCGGCCCCCAGTGTTCACGGACGTACAGCGGCCCCCAGTGTTCACGGACATACAGCGGCCCCCAGTGTTCACGGACGTACAACAGCCCCCAGTGTTCACGGACGTACAACAGCCCCCAGTGTTCACGGACGTACAGCGGCCCCCAGTGTTCACGAGTATGTACCTCAAGTAGTATCACTGAATGCGCATTCCTTAAACTTTTGGGGGCAAGTGTGGGGGGTGTTGCAGCATCCCTCCACCAGAGATCAACAGATCCAACCGCCGCAACACAACTGTCCATGTGAACCTAGACGTAAGAATTAATTCAGGTAGAAATGAGATGGCAGGTTTCTGGGCTGAATTCCACAAATGACTGGACAAGGATCACTAATCAGTCATAACCCACAAACAGTCTCTATTCTACACACCTGTAAACCCTTATGGGGCCTAGTTCCTGGGCCTTTTGTGTATCCACATGCTCTTGCGCTACCCTCCACAGGATGGATATGAGATGCACAACAAGCTAGCCACTACCGCCCAAAGGATAATTGGTATCTACCGTTCCACCCTATCCCTGCCCTCTGCCTCCATTCCACTTCCCTCCCGCCTCCAGATCTCCTTCCTCCTACCTCCACTCCTCCCCCTTCCTACAGCAGACCTCTCCTACCTCCCATCTCCATTCATTCCAACTACCATTCCTACTCCCAACCATTTCCATTGTTCCACCTCCACACTTCCTCCCACCTCCACCCCCCACCTTCCTCCTACCTCCATCCAACTTTCTTCCCCTCCCCTCCCCCCCTCCTCCTGCAGCTAATTATGCAGATGAAGTAAGGGAGTAAAAGGTCATTTATCTGATGGTGTGAGGAGGTCATCAGCCACCATGATGGAGGAGGTCCTCTCCTAGCCACCATGATGGAGGAGGTCCTCTCCTAGCCACCATGATGGAGGAGGTCCTCTGCTAGCCACCATGATGGAGGAGGTCCTTTCCTAGCTCCCTAAATCCTTCTCCTCAATGTCGACATTTTTATGAAGGTGTCAAGGTAATTAGGCAACATCAGGTAGTACTCGAGGATTCTTCCTGAGGGATAGGGAAGAGGGATGGGAGGGAGGAATGGGAAGGATGGAAGATGAGGGAGGGAGGGAGGGGAGAGAACAGAGGAATAGGATGAAAGATCCGTTATGGAAGGAAAACTGGAGGAAATAATAACTAGAACTGAGTAAACTACAAACTCTAATCAAACAACAGAGCGGAAAATTAGTGTGAAGGACCTGGGAGTGTTAATGTCAGAGTAGCTCACCTTCAAGGATCACAACAGTGTCACTATCACATCTGCGAGGAAAATGATGGGATGCATAACGAGAACCTTCAAAACAAGGGATGTCAAGCCAGTGATGATCCTTTTTTAAATTACTTGTTCTCTCTAGGCTGGAATACTTCTGTACATTAACATCTCCATTAAAGGCAGGTGAAATTACAGATCTAGAGAATGTACAGAGAACCTTTACTGTACATATAAGTTCCATCAAACACCTTAACTACTGGGAGCGCCTGGAAGCACTTGACTTGTACTCACTATGACGTAGGCGAGAGAGATACATCATAATCTACACCTAGAAAATCCTAGAGGTACTGGTCCCTAATCTGCACACATAAATCACTCCCTACAAAAGCAAAAGACCGGGCAGGCAACGCAACATACCCTTAATGAAAAATAGGGGCGCCATTAGAGAAAACATCGTAAGTGTCCGGGGCCCAAGACTGTTCAACAGCCTCTTAGCAGTCATAAGGGGAATTACCAACAGACCCCTGGTTGCCTCAAGAGGGAGCTGGACAGATACCTAAAGTCAGTACCTGACCAGCCGGGCTGTGGTTCATACGTTGGACTACGTGCGGCCAGCGCTAACAGCCTGGTTTATCAGGCCCTGATCCACCAGGCCTGGTCAAAGACTGGGCCGGGGGGGCGTTGACCCTCGGAATACCCTCCAGGCAGGTAGACTCCAGTGTAGGCTTCTTCAGTCGAGTACAGAGGAGGCAGCAGAAGCAGAAGAGATGTAAAGACGATATACTCAGTCGATCATCCTTGAAGACGTAGTTTAGAAGTGGTCAGTCCCTCAGGCTGAGTAACTGACCCTAGCTCCATTGTTAGCGTACTCAGCTCACACACTGAGGTCCGTGGTTCGATTCCCGGTACGAGTGGAAACTGGATGTGTTTCCTTAAGACACACCTGCTGTCCCAGTTTACCTGGCAGTAAAATAGGTACCTGGGTATTAGTCAAATGGTGTGGGTTGAATCCTGGGGACAAAACTGACCTAATTTGTCAGAAATGCTCAGCATAACAAGGGACTTTCTATACAGTAGTACGTCATTGATGTCAGCTATGGTCTATATAAGTTGTATCATGTACTTGTAGAAATATTATTATTATTATTATTATTATTATTATTATTATTATTATTGCGTAGGCGAAACGTATCGGAATAAATATACGTAACTGTTGCACATGTGTTTCACTTATCAACCTGGCATTATGCAGGCACTGTGCTGGCTCTTCCGCTGAAGCGACCACCCGCCCATGTTGACCTCCCTCATTAATATGAAAACCTGGCACCATCCTGCCACACCTGGCACTGGCACTAATAAAGACTACTACAAGTGCTAGAAGTAGTAAAGCAAAGACCTTTATCACGAAGATGTGCACCATGACACCAGCAGGAGGTGCACCATGACACCAGCAGGAGGTGCACCATGACACCAGCAGGAGGTGCACCATGACACCAGCAGGAGGTGCACCATGACACCAGCAGGAGGTGCACCATGACACCAGCAGGAGGTGCACCATGACACCAGCAGGAGGTGCACCATGACACCAGCAGGAGGTGCACCATGACACCAGCAGGAGGTGCACCATGACACCAGCAAGAGGTGCACCAAGCCACCAGCAAGAGGTGCACAAAGCCACCAGCAAGAGGTGCACCAAGCCACCAGCAAGAGGTGCACAAAGCCACCAGTAGAAGGTAAACCAAGCCACCAGCAAGAGGTGCATCAAGCCACCAGTCGGAGGTGCACCAAGCCACCAGTAGGAGGTGCACCAAGTCACCAGTAGGAGGTGCACCAAGCCACCAGTAGGAGGTGCACCAAGCCACCAGTAGGAGGTGCACCAAGCCACCAGTAGGAGGTGCACCAAGCCACCAGTAGGAGGTGCACAAGGTGGTTGAGGAGTGATAGAGACCACTGTTGTGGTGCTTGGGTGGGGGAGGGGGAAGGGGAAGGGGGAGGAGGACGGGGAAGTGGGAGAGGGGAGGGGAAGTGGGAGAGGGGAGGAGACAGGAGGAGGAGGGAAGGGGAGAGATGTGGAGCGAATGGGAGAGGGGACGGCCATGGGGGAAGGGAAGGGGAAGGGGGGTGGGGTCACCTAGCTCACCTTCACCTGACTCTCTCAGTGCCTCGGCTCATCAACCTTCACCTTCCCAACGGCGCCGAGGTCAGGTGACGGGGGTCAGGTGACTGTGTTTATCCTGGTGGGAACCCCTCAGATTCCTCTCCATCCCCTCCCCTTCCCTCCCCCTTCAATCTCTTGCTACCTTCCATCTCCCCCCCCCCCACAGGCCCTTTTCCCCTATCCTAAAAAACATATCCATCAAGACCCGTCACCTACAAACACAAGGAAGGAGGGGAGAGAGGGGAGACGAGGGGAGAGAGGGAGCAGAAGGGGAGGGAGAGGGGAGAGAGACAAGGGGGAGAGAGGGAGTAGGAGGGTAGAGGATGACTCGAGTATGGAACACGTTCGTAAAGCATAACAATGTCAACGAGATAAAGTCAGTTGATCAGATGAAAATGCTGGCTCACAGATGGCTCCAACTTCATCCTGTTCCCTACTTGTATGTCTCATAACAATAAAAATGCTTTCAAATGAGCTGATGTAGGTAACAGCTCTTAGCTTGTCAATAAAGTTAGGAAT
>NC_091373.1:975000-1005000 GCF_038502225.1 Cherax quadricarinatus
CTACCTCGTGTGCTACATCACCTACCTCGTGTGCTACATCACCTACCTCGTGTGCTACATCACCTACCTCGTGTGTTACATCACCTACCTCTTGTGCTACATCACCTACCTCGTGTGCTACATCACCTACCTCGTGTGCTACATCACCTACCTCGTGTGCTACATCACCTACCTCGTGTGTTACATCACCTACCTCTTGTGCTACATCACCTACCTTGTGTGTTACATCACCTACCTCGTGTGCTACATCACCTACCTCGTGTGCTACATCACCTACCTCGTGTGCTACATCACCTACCTCGTGTGTTACATCACCTACCTCTTGTGCTACATCACCTACCTCGTGTGCTACATCACCTACCTCGTGTGCTACATCACCTACCTCGTGTGCTACATCACCTACCTCGTGTGTTACATCACCTACCTCTTGTGCTACATCACCTACCTCGTGTGCTACATCACCTACCTCGTGTGCTACATCATCTACCTCGTGTGCTACATGACCTACCTCGTGTGCTACATCACCTACCTCGTGTGCTACATCACCTACCTCGTGTGCTACATCACCACCTACACCAGCCTGTCTTCAAGACCTGGTCATTGAAAGTACCCCATGACTTTGGTCACAGGAAGTACCCAATGGCTTTGGTCACAGGAAGTACCCAATGGCTTTGGTCACAGGAAGTACCCCATGACCTTGGTCACAGGAAGTACCCCATGGCTTTGGTCACAGGAAGTACCCCATGACCTCGGTCACAGGAAGTACCCCATGACCTCGGTCACAGGAAGTACCCCATGACTTTGGTCACAGGAAGTACCCCATAACTTTGGTCACAGGAAGTACCCCATAACTTTGGTCACAGGAAGTACCCCATGACTTTGGTCACAGGAAGTACCCCATAACTTTGGTCACAGGAAGTACCCCATGACCTCGGTCACAGGCAGTACCCCATGACTTTGGTCACGGGACGTACCCCATGACTTTGGTCACGGGAAGTACCCCATGACTTTGGTCACAGGAAGTACCCCATGACCTCGGTCACAGGACGTACCCCATGACTTTGGTCACGGGACGTACCCCATGACTTTGGTCACGGGAAGTACCCCATGACTTTGGTCACAGGAAGTACCCCATGACCTCGGTCACAGGATGTACCCCCATGACCTCGGTCACAGGAAGTACCCCCATGACCTCGGTCACAGGAAGTACCCCATGACTTTGGTCACAAGAAGTACCCCATAACTTTGGTCACAGGAAGTACCCCATGACCTCGGTCACAGGAAGTACCCCATGGCCTCGGTCACAGGAAGTACCCCATGACCTCGGTAACAGGAAGTACCCCATGACCTCGGTAACAGGAAGTACCCCATGACCTCGGTAACAGGAAGTACCCCATGACCTCGGTAACAGGAAGTACCCCATGGCCTCGGTCACAGGAAGTACCCCATGACCTCGGTAACAGGAAGTACCCCATGACCTCGGTAACAGGAAGTACCCCATGACCTCGGTAACAGGAAGTACCCCATGACCTCGGTAACAGGAAGTACCCCATGACCTCGGTAACAGGAAGTACCCCATGACCTCGGTAACAGGAAGTACCCCATGACCTCAGTCACAGGAAGCGCCGACAATACTGTACAACGTTTCTGCACTCAAGTATCTTACTACTCTCTCTCTCTTTCTCTCTCTCTCTCTCTCTCTCTCACTGTCCTGAGGCTGACATCAATATTCTGAGAGGTTCACCAAGAATTAAAACCCATTACCTCTCCAGGATTTCATTAATCTAGTGAACCTCTGTGCCATTTTGAACCACTACAGAGAAGTTTTGGGACGGCCATGGGCAACCCTCTCATCATTGCTGCGCTTGTCCAGCCTCTTCATGGAGAATCTTGTGACAGAGAAATTCAGCACTATCGTATAGAACCATCTACTACTATTACTATACAACTATTTCTACCATTACTGCTACATTATACTACTTAACAGGACTTGTACGAGTCCGTTACTTACATCTGGTCTGGAACCGTGGCACGGGAACAGTGACCTCCAGATGCTACTCCAGGTATATCACTATAATACCCCTACTACTATTACTACTACTAACACCACTACTCCTACTACCACCACCACTACTACAACTAACACTACTACTACTACTATCACCACCGCCACTACCACTACTACTACTAACACCACTACTATTACTACTACTAACATCACTACTACTACTACCACCACCTCTACTACTACTAACACCACCACCGCTGCTACTAGTACTACTAAAATCATTAATACCACTACTACCATCACTACCTCTTCTACCACCACTACTACTACTACAACTACTACTATCACATATATATTACTATTACGACTGATGTATTTATTTCATGACTAATCTTATTACTGCTGCTCACACGACGACTTTTACGACTAAGTTTACCACTACAGTGACTACTTTCACTACTACTAGGACTACATTTATTACTACTAGCTCTGCTACCTTCTATATTATGATTGCTTTTACTATCAGCATGGTTACTACTACTACTACGATAACTACAATTTAAATATATATATATATATATATATATATATATATATATATATATATATATATATATATATCTTTCTTTCAAAGATATATATATATATATATATATATATATATATATATATATATATATATCTTTCAAAGATATATATATATATATATATATATATATATATATATATTAACTCTACATTCTAATTTACATATCTATGTTCACTACTACTACTACTATTACTACTACTAATACTCCTACTGTTACTATTTCTACGACTTATTTCACTATGACGGCATCTCCTACATCAAGTGACGTAAGTACAAGGATGGCCAGACTACACTTAACACTACCACGACTACTGGTACTACCACTACTAGTGCTACTGGTACTACCACTACTAGTGCTACTGGTACTACCACTACTAGTGCTACTGGTACTACCACTACTAGTGCTACTGGTACTACCACTACTAGTGCTACTGGTACTACCACTACTAGTGCTACTGGTACTACCACTAGTACGACTACTAGTACTACCAAAACAACTACGACTAATGGTATTACCACAGCTACTACGAATACTGGTACTACCACTACTGGTACTACCACAACTACTACGACTTCTGGTACTACTACTGCTACTATTGCTACTAAAATTAATACCTTTCCCACCTCCCCTTCTCTTCCTTCCTCCCTCCAGCACTCTCCCTTCCCTCCTGTTCCTCCTCCTTCCCTTTAGTCCTCCCCCGTTTCCCCTCCCCCCACAGTGGGGGGTGGCACTGGAGGTGATGATGGAGCAGTGCTGTTATGGACTTCATTTCCCCTCACTTCCTTGGTTGTCCACCTTACTAGCCAGTCTCCCTTTCTTTATTACCCTTCCCTTCTTTACTACCCTCACCTTCTTAACTAACTTCACCCTCCTTCCATCCTCCCTATCTTTACTACCCTCCCCTCACCCTCCCTATCTTTACTACCCTCCCCTCACCCTCCCTATCTTTACTACCCTCCCCTCACCCTCCCTATCTTTACTACCCTCCCCGCACCCTCCCTATCTTTACTACCCTCCCCTCACCCTCCCTATCTTTACTACCCTCCCTTACCCTCGTCATTACTGCACAAAGGGTCGAGTCTCCACTACTTGCGCTGAATGGCCCACACGGGTTTAGCGCTTTACATAAACACTAATATTATTCATGCCCTGAACCCCAGCCAAATTTTTTGGGAGGGAGAGGAGTGCCTTGATGCTGAAGGGTTGATCCAAGGAATTGGAACTGCCCTTTACTTCCTCTGATTAAACTCCCTAGAAGTTATATGTTCCCAACAGGTTTAGCTCTTTCCCGTGGTTCGGTTGGCAAGGCTCTCGCCTCACACACTGAGTGTCCGTGGTTCGATCCCCGGCATGAGTGGAAACATTGGGCGTGTTTCCTTACACCTGCTGTCCTTGTTCACCTAATGGTAAGTAGGTACCTGGTGTTAGTCGACTGGTGTGGGTGGCATCCTGGGGGACAACATTTATGGATCACAATGGAAATAAGACACATTCCTCGATGACGCACTGACTTTCTTGGGTTATCCTGGGTGGCTGACCTTCTGGGGTTAAAAATCCAAATCTTATCTTACCTTATCACTGTTACTCCATAATAATTTGACAGTGATGCTGACGAAAAAAACACAAGAGAATGACTCACAAAACCTCAATAACGCGATTGCAAACAAACCACGTTACTGGGCCAGCCGGTACCAGGCCAGCCGGTAATGGGCCAGCCGGTACTGGGTCAGCCGGTACTGAGCCAGCTGGCACAGTGGCTTACGCACTAGCCTGGAGTTTTACGACTCACTTGCCATGAGTTCTAACCCTACCTTTACCGTGGTTTAACACACAGAGTGGTACTGAACAATGTAAAAATGGGACAAAGTAATGTAAGAAGGTGGGTGCCCCGGGACGCGGTCCTGGCTCCTCTGCTCTCTCTCACACTCCTGACTCACATCATAACACAAACTACAACTTTGTATTATCTTTCGGGACCAGACAGAAATTAGCATTAAAGTCACCCACTGAGAGGGTAGAAAATGACCTGATTGTTAATGGGAGACATTGTTATTGTTTAGATATGGAAAAGCAATGCGGAATAAGACGCAAAACAGAGGTGGGTCGCGAGGTCGCTCTACAGAACGAAAGGAAATCTACTTGGAGTGTACCTGAAGGATGTTTCGGGGGTCAACGCCCCAGCGGACCAGTCCTTGACCAGGCCTACCGGTGTATCAGGGCCTGCTCAACCAGGCTGTTACTGATGGCCGCACGTAATCCAACGTACGAACCACAGTCCAGCTGGTTGGGTAATGATTTTAGGTATCTGTTCAGGTCCCGAGACCTTTATAAAAGGTCTGGGTCCTGGAACCTTGATCACGACGACTGAAATGAGATACTGAAGGAAACTTAAAATAACCTCAGTGATGAGCATAATACCAAGTCAAACCATACCCCGGCCGGGATGAACCCGCGGTCAGAGACTCTTGAGAGTTTTGAGACTCTCTGACCGCGGGTTCAATCCCGGCCGGGGTATGGTTTGTTTGCAATCGTGTCATTACGATTTCGTGAGTCATAATACCAAGTCGCTGTATTAAAATCCATGAGGTGTAGACATATCGTAGCCCAGGGTCTCACAGTATCTGTAGCCCAGGGGTCTCACAGTATCTGTAGCCCAGGGTCTCACAGTATCTGTAGCCCAGGGGTCTCACAGTATCTGTAGCCCAGGGGTCTCACAGTATCTGTAGCCCAGGGTCTCACAGTATCTGTAGCCCAGGGGTCTCACAGTATCTGTAGCCCAGGGTCTCACAGTATCTGTAGCCCAGGGGTCTCACAGTATCTGTAGCCCAGGGTCTCACAGTATCTGTAGCCCAGGGGTCTCACAGTATCTGTAGCCCAGGGGTCTCACAGTATATGTAGCCCAGGGGTCTCACAGTATCTGTAGCCCAGGGGTCTCACAGTATCTGTAGCCCAGGGTCTCACAGTATCTGTAGCCCAGGGTCTCACAGTATCTGTAGCCCAGGGGTCTCACAGTATATGTACCCCAGGGGTCTCACAGTATCTGTAGCCCAGGGGTCTCACAGTATCTGTAGCCCAGGGTCTCACAGTATCTGTAGCCCAGGGTCTCACAGTATCTGTAGCCCAGGGGTCTCACAGTATATGTAGCCCAGGGGTCTCACAGTATCTGTAGCCCAGGGGTCTCACAGTATCTGTAGCCCAGGGTCTCACAGTATCTGTAGCCCAGGGGTCTCACAGTATCTGTAGCCCAGGGTCTCACAGTATCTGTAGCCCAGGGGTCTCACAGTATCTGTAGCCCAGGGTCTCACAGTATCTGTAGCCCAGGGGTCTCACAGTATCTGTAGCCCAGGGGTCTCACAGTATCTGTAGCCCAGGGGTCTCACAGTATCTGTAGCCCAGGGTCTCACAGTATCTGTAGCCCAGGGGTCTCACAGTATCTGTAGCCCAGGGTCTCACAGTATCTGTAGCCCAGGGGTCTCACAGTATCTGTAGCCCAGGGGTCTCACAGTATCTGTAGCCCAGGGGTCTCACAGTATCTGTAGCCCAGGGGTCTCACAGTATCTGTAGCCCAGGGGTCTCACAGTATCTGTAGCCCAGGGGTCTCACAGTATCTGTAGCCCAGGGGTCTCACAGTATCTGTAGCCCATGGGTCTCAGAATCTGTAGCCCAGGGGTCTCACAGTATCTGTAGCCCAGGGGTCTCACAGTATCTGTAGCCCAGGGGTCTCACAGTATCTGTAGCCCAGGGGTCTCACAGTATCTGTAGCCCAGGGGTCTCACAGTATCTGTAGCCCAGGGTCTCACAGTATCTGTAGCCCAGGGGTCTCACAGTATCTGTAGCCCAGGGGTCTCACAGTATCTGTAACCCAGGGGCCTCACAGTATCTGTAGCCCAGGGGTCTCACAGTATCTGTAGCCCAGGGGTCTCACAGTATCTGTAGCCCAGGGGTCTCACAGTATCTGTAGCCCAGGGTCTCACAGTATCTGTAGCCCAGGGGTCTCACAGTATCTGTAGCCCAGGGGTCTCACAGTATCTGTAGCCCATGGGTGTCAGAATCTGTAGCCCAGGGGTCTCACAGTATCTGTAGCCCAGGGTCTCACAGTATCTGTAGCCCAGGGGTCTCACAGTATCTGTAGCCCAGGGGTCTCACAGTATCTGTAGCCCAGGGGTCTCACAGTATATGTAGCCCAGGGGTCTCACAGTATCTGTAGCCCAGGGGTCTCACAGTATCTGTAGCCCAGGGGTCTCACAGTATCTGTAGCCCAGGGTCTCACAGTATCTGTAGCCCAGGGTCTCACAGTATCTGTAGCCCAGGGGTCTCACAGTATCTGTAGCCCAGGGGTCTCACAGTATCTGTAGCCCAGGGGTCTCACAGTATCTGTAGCCCAGGGGTCTCACAGTATCTGTAGCCCAGGGTCTCACAGTATCTGTAGCCCAGGGGTCTCACAGTATCTGTAGCCCAGGGGTCTCACAGTATCTGTAGCCCAGGGGTCTCACAGTATCTGTAGCCCAGGGGTCTCACAGTATCTGTAGCCCAGGGGTCTCACAGTATCTGTAGCCCAGGGGTCTCACAGTATCTGTAGCCCAGGGTCTCACAGTATCTGTAGCCCAGGGTCTCACAGTATCTGTAGCCCAGGGGTCTCACAGTATCTGTAGCCCAGGGGTCTCACAGTATCTGTAGCCCAGGGGTCTCACAGTATCTATAGCCCAGGGGTCTCATAGTATCTGTAGCCCAGGGGTCTCACAGTATCTGTAGCCCATGGGTCTCAGAATCTGTAGCCCAGGGGTCTCACAGTATCTGTAGCCCAGGGGTCTCAGAATCTGTAGCCCAGGGGTCTCACAGTATATGTAGCCCAGGGGTCTCAGAATCTGTAGCCCAGGGGTCTCACAGTATCTGTAGCCCAGGGGTCTCAGAATCTGTAGCCCAGGGGTCTCACAGTATCTGTAGCCCAGGGGTCTCACAGTATCTGTAGCCCAGGGGTCTCACAGTATCTGTAGCCCAGGGGTCTCACAGTATCTGTAGCCCAGGGGTCTCACAGTATCTGTAGCCCAGGGGTCTCACAGTATCTGTAGCCCAGGGGTCTCACAGTATCTGTAGCCCAGGGGTCTCACAGTATCTGTAGCCCAGGGGTCTCACAGTATCTGTAGCCCATGGGTCTCAGAATCTGTAGCCCAGGGGTCTCACAGTATCTGTAGCCCAGGGGTCTCAGAATCTGTAGCCCAGGGGTCTCACAGTATATGTAGCCCAGGGGTCTCAGAATCTGTAGCCCAGGGGTCTCACAGTATCTGTAGCCCAGGGGTCTCAGAATCTGTAGCCCAGGGGTCTCACAGTATCTGTAGCCCAGGGGTCTCAGAATCTGTAGCCCAGGGGTCTCACAGTATTTGTAGCCCAGGGGTCTCAGAATCTGTAGCCCAGGGGTCTCACAGTATCTGTAGCCCAGGGGTCCCAGAATCTGTAGCCCAGGGGTCTCAGTATCTGTAGCCCAGGGGTCTCAGTATCTGTAGCCCAGGAGTTTCACAGTATCTGTAGCCCAGGGGTTTCACAGTATCTGTAGCCCAGAGGTCTCACAGTATCTGTAGCCCAGGGGTCTCACAGTATCTGTAGCCCAGAGGTCTCACAGTATCTGTAGCCCAGGGGTCTCACAGTATCTGTAGCCCAGGGGTCTCACAGTATCCGTAGCCCAGGGGTCCCACAGTATCTGTAGCCCAGGGGTCTCACAGTATCTATAGCCCAGGGGTCTCACAGTATCTGTAGCCCAGGGGTCTCACAGTATCTATAGCCCAGGGGCCTCACAGTATCTGTAGCCCAGGGGTCTCACAGTATCTGTAGCCCAGGGGTCTCACAGTATCTGTAGCCCAGGGGTCTCACAGTATCTGTAGCCCAGGGGTCTCACAGTATCTATAGCCCAGGGGCCTCACAGTATCTGTAGCCCAGGGGTCTCACAGTATCTGTAGCCCAGGGGTCCCACAGTATCTGTAGCCCAGGGGTCTCACAGTATCTGTAGCCCAGGAGTTTCACAGTATCTGTAGCCCAGGGGTTTCACAGTATCTGTAGCCCAGGGGTCTCACAGTATCTGTAGCCCAGGGGCCTCACAGTATCTGTAGCCCAGGGGCCTCACAGTATCTGTAGCCCAGGGGTCTCAGAATCTGTAGCCCAGGGGTCTCACAGTATATGTAGCCCAGGGGTCTCAGAATCTGTAGCCCAGGGGTCTCACAGTATCTGTAGCCCAGGGGTCTCAGAATCTGTAGCCCAGGGGTCTCACAGTATCTGTAGCCCAGGGGTCTCACAGTATCTGTAGCCCAGGGGTCTCACAGTATCTGTAGCCCAGGGGTCTCACAGTATCTGTAGCCCAGGGGTCTCACAGTATCTGTAGCCCAGGGGTCTCACAGTATCTGTAGCCCAGGGGTCTCACAGTATCTGTAGCCCAGGGGTCTCACAGTATCTGTAGCCCATGGGTCTCAGAATCTGTAGCCCAGGGGTCTCACAGTATCTGTAGCCCAGGGGTCTCAGAATCTGTAGCCCAGGGGTCTCACAGTATATGTAGCCCAGGGGTCTCAGAATCTGTAGCCCAGGGGTCTCACAGTATCTGTAGCCCAGGGGTCTCAGAATCTGTAGCCCAGGGGTCTCACAGTATCTGTAGCCCAGGGGTCTCAGAATCTGTAGCCCAGGGGTCTCACAGTATTTGTAGCCCAGGGGTCTCAGAATCTGTAGCCCAGGGGTCTCACAGTATCTGTAGCCCAGGGGTCTCAGAATCTGTAGCCCAGGAGTTTCACAGTATCTGTAGCCCAGGGGTTTCACAGTATCTGTAGCCCAGAGGTCTCACAGTATCTGTAGCCCAGGGGTCTCACAGTATCTGTAGCCCAGAGGTCTCACAGTATCTGTAGCCCAGGGGTCTCACAGTATCTGTAGCCCAGGGGTCTCACAGTATCTGTAGCCCAGGGGTCCCACAGTATCTGTAGCCCAGGGGTCTCACAGTATCTATAGCCCAGGGGTCTCACAGTATCTGTAGCCCAGGGGTCTCACAGTATCTATAGCCCAGGGGCCTCACAGTATCTGTAGCCCAGGGGTCTCACAGTATCTGTAGCCCAGGGGTCTCACAGTATCTGTAGCCCAGGGGTCTCACAGTATCTGTAGCCCAGGGGTCTCACAGTATCTATAGCCCAGGGGCCTCACAGTATCTGTAGCCCAGGGGTCTCACAGTATCTGTAGCCCAGGGGTCCCACAGTATCTGTAGCCCAGGGGTCTCACAGTATCTGTAGCCCAGGAGTTTCACAGTATCTGTAGCCCAGGGGTTTCACAGTATCTGTAGCCCAGGGGTCTCACAGTATCTGTAGCCCAGGGGCCTCACAGTATCTGTAGCCCAGGGGCCTCACAGTATCTATAGCCCAGGGGTCTCACAGTATCTGTAGCCCAGGTGTCTCACAGTATCTGTAGCCCAGGGGCCTCACAGTATCTGTAGCCCAGGGGCCTCACAGTATCTGTAGCCCAGGGGCCGCACAGTATCTGTAGCCCAGGAGCCTCACAGTATCTGTAGCCCAGGGGCCTCACAGTATCTGTAGCCCAGGGGCCTCACAGTATCTGTAGCCCAGAGGCCTCACAGTATTTGTAGCCCAGGGGCCTCACAGTATCTGTAGCCCAGGGGCCTCACAGTATCTGTAGACCAGGGGCCTCACAGTATCTGTAGCCCAGGGACTCACAGTATCTGTAGCCCAGGGGTCTCACAGTACCTGTAGCCCAGGGGCCTCACAGTATCTGTAGCCCAGGGGTCTACAAAATCTTAATCCAGCTCTGTGGGTGAGTGATGGTGGTGGTAGCGGTGGTCGTAGTGGTGGTGGTGGTGGTAGTGGTGGTGGTAGTGGTGGTGGTAGTAATGGTGGTAGTAATGGCAGTAGTGGTGGTGCTAGTGGTGGTGCTAGTGGTGGTAGTAGTGGCGGTAGTGGTGGCAGTAGTGACGGTAGTGGTGGTAGTAGTGGTGGCATTAGTGGAGATAGTAGTGGCATTAGTGGTGGCAGTAGTGGTAGTGGTGGTAGTAGTAGCGGTGGTGGTAGTGGTGGCAGTAGTGGTAGTGGTGGTAGTAGTAGCGGTTGTGGTAGTGGTGGTAGTAGTAGTAGTGGTGGTAGTGGTAGAGGTGGTGGTAGTGGCAGTAGTAGTAGTGGCGGTAGTGGTAGAGGTGGTGGTAGTGATAGAGGTGGTGGTAGTGGTAGTAATAGTGGTAGTGGTGGTGGTGGTGGTAGTAATGGTAGTAGTAGTGGTGGTAGTAGTGGCAGTAGTAGTAGTGGTGGTAGTGGTAGTAGTAGTGGTGGTAGTAGTGGTGGTAGTAGTAGTGGTAGTAGTGGTGGTAGTAGTGGTGGTAGTAGTGGTAGTAGTAGTGGTGGTAGTAGTGGTGGTAGTAGTGGTAGTAGTAGCGGTGGTGGTAGTAGTGGTAGCAGTAGCAGTGGTAGTAGTGGTGGTAGTAGTGGTGGTAGTAGCAGTTGTGGTAGTAGTAGTGGTAGTAGTGGTGGTGGTAGTAGTAGTGGTAGTAGTAGTGGTGGTAGTAGTGGTAGTAGTAGTGGTGGTAGTAGTAGTGGTAGTAGTGGTGGTAGTGGTGGTAGTAATGGTGGTAGTAGTGGTGGTAGTAATGGTGGTAGTAGTGGTGGTAGTAGTAGTAGTGGTAGTAGTAGTAGTGGAGGTAGTAGTGGTAGTGGTGGTAGTAGTAGTGGTAGTAGTGGTGGTGGTAGTAGTGGTAGTAGTAGTGGTGGTAGTAGTAGTGGTGGTATTGGTGGTAGTAGTGGTGGTAGTAGTGGTAGTAGTGGTGGTAGTAGTGGTGGTAGTAAAGGTGGTAGTAGTGGTGGTAGTGGTGGTATTAGTGGTGGTAGTGCTGGTAGTGGTGGTAGTAGTGGTGGTAGTGGTGGTAGTAGTGGTGGTAGTAGTGGTGGTAGTGGTGGTAGTAGTGGTGGTAGTAGTGATGGTAGTGGTGGTAGTAGTGGCGGTAGTGGTGGTAGTAGTGGTGGTAGTAGTAGTGGTAGTAGTAGTAGTGGTAGTAGTGGTGGTAGTAGTAGTGGTAGTAGTAGTGGTGGTAGTAGTGGTGGTAGTAGTGGTGGTAGTAGTGGTGGAAGTAGTGGTAGTAGTAGTGGTGGTAGTACTAGTGGTAGTAGTGGTGGTAGTAGTGGTGGTAGTAGTGGTGGTATTGGTGGTAGTAGTGGTGGTAGTAGTGGTGGTAGTAGTGGTGGTAGTAAAGGTGGTAGTAGTGGTGGTAGTGGTGGTTGTAGTGGTGGTAGTGGTGGTGGTAGTGGTGGTGGTAGTAGTGGGGGTAGTAGTGGTGGTAGTGGTTGTGGTAGTGGTGGTGGTAGTGGTGGTGGTAGTAGTGGTGGTAGTAGTGGTGGTAGTAGTGGTGGTAGTGGTGGTGGTAGTAGTGGTGGTGGTAGTGGTGGTAGTAGTGGTGGTAGTAGTGGTGGTAGTGGTGGTGGTAGTGGTGGTAGTAGTGGTGGTAGTAGTGGTGGTAGTGGTGGTGGTAGTAGTGGTGGTAGTAGTGGTGGTAGTAGTGGTGGTAGTAGTGGTGGTAGTGGTGGTGGTAGTAGTGGTGGTAGTAGTGGTGGTAGTGGTGGTGGTAGTAGTGGTGGTAGTAGTGGTGGTAGTAGTGGTGGTAGTGGTGGTGGTAGTGGTGGTAGTAGTGGTGGTAGTAGTGGTGGTAGTAGTGGTGGTAGTGGTGGTGGTAGTGGTGGTGGTAGTAGTGGTGGTAGTAGTGGTGGTAGCAGTGGTGGTAGTAGTGGTAGTAGTGGTGGTGGTAGTGGTGGTGGTAGTAGTGGTGGTAGTAGTGGTGGTAGTGGTGGTGGTAGTGGTGGTGGTAGTAGTGGTCGTAGTAGTAGTGGTAGTAGTGGTGGTAGTAGTGGTAGTAGTAGTGGTGGTAGTAGTGGTGGTAGTAGTGGTGGAAGTAGTGGTAGTAGTAGTGGTGGTAGTACTAGTGGTAGTAGTGGTGGTAGTAGTGGTGGTAGTAGTGGTGGTATTGGTGGTAGTAGTGGTGGTAGTAGTGGTGGTAGTAAAGGTGGTAGTAGTGGTGGTAGTGGTGGTTGTAGTGGTGGTAGTGGTGGTGGTAGTGGTGGTGGTAGTAGTGGGGGTAGTAGTGGTGGTAGTGGTGGTGGTAGTGGTGGTGGTAGTGGTGGTGGTAGTGGTGGTGGTAGTAGTGGTGGTAGTAGTGGTGGTAGTAGTGGTGGTAGTGGTGGTGGTAGTAGTGGTGGTAGTAGTGGTGGTAGTAGTGGTGGTAGTAGTGGTGGTAGTAGTGGTGGTAGTGGTGGTGGTAGTGGTGGTAGTAGTGGTGGTAGTAGTGGTGGTAGTGGTGGTGGTAGTAGTGGTGGTAGTAGTGGTGGTAGTAGTGGTGGTAGTGGTGGTGGTAGTAGTGGTGGTAGTAGTGGTGGTAGTGGTGGTGGTAGTAGTGGTGGTAGTAGTGGTGGAAGTAGTGGTAGTAGTAGTGGTGGTAGTACTAGTGGTAGTAGTGGTGGTAGTAGTGGTGGTAGTAGTGGTGGTATTGGTGGTAGTAGTGGTGGTAGTAGTGGTGGTAGTAAAGGTGGTAGTAGTGGTGGTAGTGGTGGTTGTAGTGGTGGTAGTGGTGGTGGTAGTGGTGGTGGTAGTAGTGGGGGTAGTAGTGGTGGTAGTGGTGGTGGTAGTGGTGGTGGTAGTGGTGGTGGTAGTGGTGGTGGTAGTAGTGGTGGTAGTAGTGGTGGTAGTAGTGGTGGTAGTGGTGGTGGTAGTAGTGGTGGTAGTAGTGGTGGTAGTAGTGGTGGTAGTAGTGGTGGTAGTAGTGGTGGTAGTGGTGGTGGTAGTGGTGGTAGTAGTGGTGGTAGTAGTGGTGGTAGTGGTGGTGGTAGTAGTGGTGGTAGTAGTGGTGGTAGTAGTGGTGGTAGTAGTGGTGGTAGTGGTGGTGGTAGTAGTGGTGGTAGTAGTGGTGGTAGTGGTGGTGGTAGTAGTGGTGGTAGTAGTGGTGGTAGTGGTGGTGGTAGTAGTGGTGGTAGTAGTGGTGGTAGTGGTGGTGGTAGTAGTGGTGGTAGTGGTGGTGGTAGTAGTGGTGGTAGTAGTGGTGGTAGTAGTGGTGGTAGTGGTGGTGGTGGTATTGGTGGTAGTAGTGGTGGTAGTAGTGGTGGTAGTGGTGGTGGTAGTGGTGGTGGTAGTAGTGGTGGTAGTAGTGGTGGTAGTAGTGGTGGTAGTGGTGGTGGTAGTGGTGGTGGTAGTAGTGGTGGTAGTAGTGGTGGTAGTAGTGGTGGTAGTGGTGGTGGTAGTAGTGGTGGTGGTAGTGGTGGTAGTGGTGGTGGTAGTACTGGTGGTAGTAGTGGTGGTGCTCATGTTATTGTGGTCATTTCTCTCTTAAATGAGCAGCACATGAAGTATTGCGTCATTTATGATGTTTCTTCTTGGCTTTATATCACGTGTGTGTGTGTGTGTGTGTGTATGTGTGTGTGTGTGTGTGTGTGTGTGTGTGTGTGTGTATGTGTGTGTGTGTGTGTGTGTGTGTGTGTGTCGTGCCGAATATGTAAAACTTGCGATCTTGGCTTAAATAGCAACGCTCATCTTGTCATATAAGACAAACGAAAATTTGTGTATGCAATAATTTCGCAAAAATCATTCTGAACCTAATGAAAAAAAATATAATTCATTGTGTTTGTTTATTATTAAATTATTGTAAAAGTATCTAAAATATATTTAGTTGGATTAGGCTAAACTAAATTGCGCTTGTTATAATAAGGTTAGGTAAGTTTTCTAAGATTCTTTTGGTGCAAAATTATCAATTTTTACATTAACATTAATGAAAAAATACATCGTAAAACGCACATGAGAAAATTTTAGAAAGGACTTAATTGTAAATGAGTTCTTACTAATTGACCAATTTTAACTATTAGGCACGATATATATATATATATATATATATATATATATATATATATATATATATATATATATATATATATATATATATATATATATATATATATGCAAACAGGCGATCTTAACGACCACCAGTACTACCCCATATGAGGGGTGGTGTTGGCACCGACCACTAACCCAGTATAAGGGTAACCGTGGCCGGTGACACCTACGCTACTCATATATATATATATATATATATATATATATATATATATATATATATATATATATATATATATATATATATATTTATTTATGTATGTATATTTACTGAAGCAGCGATGCAGTGGGACACCCTTGCAGACTCCTCCAGTAGAACAGCTCCTACCAAAGAACACAAACACAAACCGATCATGGAAAAAATCGCTAACACAATGCTCACCAACTCTTCAGTAAAGTATAAAGCTCGTCTCCTGGCGGTGAAGGCACCACACTCAGGAGATTTCCTTCAAGCTGTTCACAATTCCTCCCTGGGCACTCGACTCGACCCACAGGCCATTCGGATTGGTGTTGCTCTTCGCCTAGCCGCCCCCATCCTCACCGAACATAGGTGTATTTGTGGCAGAGCGACGGCTGATCAATTCGGACTTCATGATCTCGTGTGTCACACAGCAGAAGGGAAGTATGCCAGACATGAGGAGGTCAATGACATCATAAAGAGAAGCCTCGCCACAGCCCGTTGCCCAGCTCAACGGGAACCCCAAGTGCAGAGGTCTGACGGAAGTCTAAAGCGTCCACTATGCTACCTTGGAAGGATGGAAAGCAGATTGCCTGGGACTACACCTGTGTAACCACATTGGCAGACACCTACTTGCCATACTCCGTAGTGGAAGGGGGTGGAGCTGCCAGCCACAGGGAGATCCAGAAGACCCGCAAATATGAAGACCGTCCCCCTTGCTATAACTTCATGCCAATAGGGTCGGAGACCCTTGGAGCATGGGGCAAGTGTGCTCTAAAGTTCCTCAAAGAGCTGGGCGAAAAGCTCATCATAGAAACCAAGGACCACAGGGCGACCAACTTCTTCTTTCAGACTCAGTGTCACGATCCAGAGAGGAAATGCCTGCAGCATTCTGGGCACGCAGCCCACCGCCGGGGAGCTGAACGAAGTATTCGAGATGCAGCTCTGAGTTATCTATGTTGTTTTACTTTTTATTGTATTTTTGTTAATGTTTTGCCAATGTATTTTGTCTTTAAATAAAATATATATTAATATAGGGGGTGGTAGGAGAAAATTCTCAAACAGTTTCAGGGAGAACCTTGAGTTTTCCCTGAAGCAAGTTTATTCTTTTCTCTGAGGATGAGGGTCTCCAGGACAGTTCTAGAGGTGGTACCTCCCTATATTATATATATGAATACATATATATATATATATATATATATATATATATATATATATATATATATATATATATATATATATATATATATATATATATATATATATATATATATATGACTCAACCCTTCGCCCTGGTGTGACTGACATGACGCAACCATCCACCTTGGTGTGACTGACATGACGCAACCATCCACCTTGGTGTGACTGACATGACGCAACCATCCACCTTGGTGTGACTGACATGACACAACCCTCCGCCCTTCTGTGACTGACATGATAACCCCCCCACCCTGGTGTAACTGACATGACGTAACCCTCCACCTTGGTGTGACTGACACTGTTTACAAAGGTCATCCAACGGCCAAGTGACACTGGGAGTGAGACAAGTGTCACTGGTGTCACATCCGGTGTCGAGTGGACGGGGCGGACAGTACAATATAAAAAGTATAACCCATCTGGCTAACTTATCAACATGACCCATACATATCCTGACACTCACCCCTGCCCCAATAGCAGGGGGGCAGGGGGGGCAGGGGGAAGGGGTGTGAGGAAGGAGGCAGGGGGAAGAGGGCAGAGGCATTTGGTTGACATCAATGGTAAGAAAAATACCGTCTTCACCTTATCTTGTACGATTTAATTCTCAGTTCCATAATAAGGTAAATGCATCACGTACCAGCACCTTGGGGTAGACATTACTACCAACTTGTCCCTGAAACAGAACAATCGACACATGCATTATCAGCATAACATTATTCGTGAAAATGAAGGAGTATTTTCTAAGATTATTCACCACATATGTAAGATTAGTCACCACATATGTAAGATTATTCACCAAATATGTAAGATTATTCACCACATTATAGTAGTAGTAGTAGCAGCAGCATAGTAGTAATTGTGGAGGTGGTAGTAGTTTTTGGTGGCAGTAGTACTGGTGGTAGCAGTACTGGTGGTAACAGTAGTAGTGATAGTAGTAGTGTTGGTGGTAGTAGTAGTAGTAGTAGTAGTAGTGGTGGTGGTAGTAGTACTGGTGGTGGTGGTGGTGGTAGTACTGGTGGTAGTAGTGGTAATGGTGGTAATAGTCGTTGTAGAAGTAGTAGTAGTGGTGGTAATGTACGTATTCTTAGTCTTCCTCCTCCTCTACATCCTTCTCCTAATCTTCCTCTTCCTTCCCCGTCTCACAAATTTCCCCCCCCCCAAATACACCCCTCCCTCGAAGATTCTCCAACGCCACTCCTCCTTCCACCTCCCCCCTCCTTCACGCTAACACACCCCACCTCCCCACAACAACCCAATTTCCAACCTTGCCCACCCCCTCCCCCCTCAACCCCCTCCCCCTAAATCCCCTCAACCCCCTTCCCCCTCAATCCCCTCCCCCTCAATCCCCTCCCCCCTCAATCCCCTCCCCCTCAATCCCCTCCCCCCTCAACCCCCTCCCCCCTCAACCCCTCCCCCTCAATCCCCTCCCCCCTCAATCCCCTCCCCCTCAACCCCCTCCCCCCTCAATCCCCTCCCCCCTCAACCCCCTCCCCCCTCAACCCCCTCCCCCCCTCCCCCCTCAATACCCTCCTCCCTCAACCCCCTCCCCCCTCAATCCCCTCCCCCCTCAACCCCCTCCCCCCTCAATCCGCTACCCCCTCAACCAGGCTGAGGTTCTTACATGAATTTTCATTATCTTTTACGACTCGTTGAAGGCAAAAACTGAACATTTTTATATATGTATTAGAGGTGAGTAGCCGGAGGTGTGGGGGGGGGGTCGTGGAGGGAAGTGGGACGGGGGGGTCGTGGAGGGAAGTGAGACGGGGGGGTCGTGGAGGGAAGTGGGATGGGGAGGGTCGTGGAGGGAAGTGGGACGGGGGGGTCGTGGAGGGAAGTGAGACGGGGGGGTCGTGGAGGGAAGTGGGACGGGGGGGTCGTGGAGGGAAGTGGGATGGGGAGGGTCGTGGAGGGAAGTGGGACGGGGAGGGTCGTGGAGGGAAGTGGGACGGGGGGGGTCGTGGAGGGAAGTGGGACGGGGGGGTCGTGGAGGGAAGTGGGATGGGGAGGGTCGTGGAGGGAAGTGGGACGGGGGGGTCGTGGAGGGAAGTGGGATGGGGAGGGTCGTGGAGGGAAGTGGGACGGGGAGGGTCGTGGAGGGAAGTGGGACGGGGGGGGTCGTGGAGGGAAGTGGGACGGGGGGGTCGTGGAGGGAAGTGGGATGGGGAGGGTCGTGGAGGGAAGTGGGACGGGGGGGTCGTGGAGGGAAGTGAGACGTGGGGGTCGTGGAGGGAAGTGGGATGGGGTGGGGCGGGGAGGGAAGTGGGACGGGGGGGGTCGTGGAGGGAAGTGGGACGGAGGGGGTCGTGGAGGGAAGTGGGACGGGGGGGGTCGTGGAGGGAAGTGAGACGGGGAGGGTCGTGGAGGGAAGTGGGATGGGGAGGGTCGTGGAGGGAAGTGGGACGGGGGGGGTCGTGGAGGGAAGTGGGACGGAGGGGGTCGTGGAGGGAAGTGGGACGGGGAGGGTCGTGGAGGGAAGTGGGACGGGGAGGGTCGTGGAGGGAAGTGGGACGGGGGGGGTCGTGGAGGGAAGTGGGACGGGGGGGGTCGTGGAGGGAAGTGGGACGGGGGGGGTCGTGGAGGGAAGTGGGACGGGGGGGCCGTGGAGGGAAGTGAGACGGGGAGGGTCGTGGAGGGAAGTGGTATGGGGAGGGTCGTGGAGGGAAGTGGGACGGGGGGGTCGTGGAGGGAAGTGGGACGGGGGGGTCGTGGAGGGAAGTGGGACGGGGGGGTCGTGGAGGGAAGTGCGACGGGGAGGGTCGTGGAGGGAAGTGGGACGGGGTGGGTCGTGGAGGGAAGTGGGACGGGGGGGTCGTGGAGGGAAGTGGGACGGGGGGGTCGTGGAGGGAAGTGGGACGGGGGGGTCGTGGAGGGAAGTGGGACGGGGGGGTCGTGGAGAGAAGTGGGACGGGGGAGGTCGTGGAGGGAAGTGGGACGGGGGGGTCGTGGAGGGAAGTGGGACGGGGGAGGTCGTGGAGGGAAGTGGGACAGGGGAGATCGTGGAGGGAAGTGGGACGGGGGAGGTCGTGGAGGAAAGTGGGACGGGGGGTCGTGGAGGCAAGTGGGACGGGGGGGTCGTGGAGGGAAGTGGGACGGGGGGTCGTGGAGGGAAGTGAGACGGGGGGTCGTGGAGGGAAGTGGGACGGGGGGTCGTGGAGGGAAGTGGGACGGGGGGAGGTCGTGGAGGGAAGTGGGACGGGGGGGTCGTGGAGGGAAGTGGGACGGGGGGTCGTGGAGGGAAGTGGGACGGGGGTCGTGGAGGCAAGTGGGACGGGGGGGGTCGTGGAGGGAAGTGTGGGACGGGGGCGTCGTGGAGGGAAGTGGGACGGGGGGGGTCGTGGAGGGAAGTGGGACGGGGGTCGTGGAGGGAAGTGGGACGGGTGGGTCGTGGAGGGAAGTGGGACGGGGGGTCGTGGAGGGAAGTGGGACGGGGGGTCGTGGAGGGAAGTGGGACGGAGGGGGTCGTGGAGGGAAGTGGGACGGGGGGTCGTGGAGGGAAGGGGGACGGGGGGTCGTGGAGGGAAGTGGGACGGGGGGGTCGTGGAGGGAAGTGGGATGGGGAGTCGTGGAGGGAAGTGGGACGGGGGTCGTGGAGGCAAGTGGGCCGGGGGGGGCGTGGAGGGAAGTGGGACGGGGGGTCGTGGAGGGAAGTGAGACGGGTGGTCGTGGAGGGAAGTGGGACGGAGGGGGTCGTGGAGGGAAGTGGGACGGGGGGGTCGTGGAGGGAAGTGGGACGGGGGGGTCGTGGAGGGAAGTGAGACGGGGGGGTCGTGGAGGGAAGTGGGACGGAGGGGGTCGTGGAGGGAAGTGGGACGGGGGGGTCGTGGAGGGAAGTGAGACGGGGGGTCGTGGAGGGAAGTGGGACGGGGGGGGTCGTGGAGGGAAGTGAGACGGGGGGTCGTGGAGGGAAGTGAGACGGGGGGGTTCGTGGAGGGAAGTGGGACGGGGGGGTCGTGGAGGGAAGTGGGACGGGGGGGTCGTGGAGGGAAGTGCGACGGGGGGGTCGTGGAGGGAAGTGGGACGGGGGGGTCGTGGAGTGAAGTGGGACGGGGGGTCGTGGAGGGAAGTGGGACGGAGGGGGTCGTGGAGGGAAGTGGGACGGGGGGGTCGTGGAGGGAAGTGAGACGGGGGGGTCGTGGAGGGAAGTGGGACGGGGGAGGTCGTGGAGGGAAGTGAGACGGGGGAGGTCGTGGAGGGAAGTGGGACGGGGGAGGTCGTGGAGGGAAGTGAGACGGGGGAGGTCGTGGAGGGAAGTGAGACGGGGGAGGTCGTGGAGGGAAGTGGGACAGGGGAGATCGTGGAGGGAAGTGGGACGGGGGAGGTCGTGAAGGGAAGTGAGACGGGGGAGGTCGTGGAGGGAAGTGGGACGGGGGAGGTCTTGGAGGGAAGTGAGACGGGGAGGTCGTGGAGGGGAGTGGGACAGGGGAGGTCGTGGAGGGGAGTGGGACGGGGGAGGTCGTGGAGGGGAGTGGGACGGGGGAGGTCGTGAAGGGAAGTGAGACGGGGGAAGTCGTGGAGGGAAGTGGGACGGGGGAGGTCGTGGAGGGGAGTGGGACGGGGGAGGTCTTGGAGGGGAGTGAGACGGGGGAAGTCGTGGAGGGAAGTGGGACGGGGGAGGTCGTGGAGGGAAGTGGGACGGGGGAGGGGGTGTATATCTATATCTTCTGCCTCTCTGGGAACCTGGAGGTTATTCCGGGGATCAACGCCCCCGCGGCCCGGTCCATCACCAGGCCTCCCGATGGATCAGGGCCTGATCAACTAGGCTGTTACTGCTGGCCGCACGCAGTCCAACGTACGAGCCACAGCCCGGCTGAGGTCAAGAGAAGATGTAGAAACGTGTGAGGTTCAAGGAGTGACTTGAGAGAGTTCACACACTTGCACCTCCTCCTTGAAGTTCACACACTTGCACCTCCTCCTTGAAGTTCACACACTTGCACCTCCTCCTTGAAGTTCACACACTTGCACCTCCTCCTTGAAGTTCACACACTTGCACCTCCTCCTTGAAGTTCACACACTTGCACCTCCTCCTTGAAGTTCACACACTTGCACCTCCTCCTTGGTGAAAATCGACAGGTGTGGCACTGAGAGCCAAGTCTTCAGAAGAAGTCGTAACCCGAGGTGCCTTTATCAGTGCCTGCGGCCAGGCACCCCATAATACCCGAGATAAACGTAAGCAGAGTGCCATAATGCCCCCTCCCCCTTCTCTCAGAGTGCCATGATGCCTTCCCCTCCTCCCTCAGAGTGCCATGATGCCTTCCCCTCCACCAACCACAGTGGCACGAGTGTTACAAGTGCCCTAAAAGATTTCAGTCGATTAATTTTGTCTTGGGGGGTTTTCGAGGGGAAGGGGGAAGGAAGGGAAGGGAGGGGGAAGGGTAGGGGGTTAGTGGTGGTGGTGACAGTCAGAGTGCCACTTGACAAGGGCGCTGTCAGCCCCACGTGAAGATGATGGCACATGGCCCTTCTTCCCCTCCCCCTCTCCTCCACCCCCTTCCTCTCTCCCTCTTTCTCCTCCCCTTCTCTTCTCCCTCCTACCCTGTAGTGAAGACAGTACTTGATCCAGGTGTTAGAGATAACACAACTGTCATATATTGATGCTATTAGGTTAGGTAAAGTTGGGTTAAGTTAGGTAAAGTTGGGTTAAGTTAGGTTAGGTTAGTTAAACCGGGTTAAGTAAGCTAATTTAGGTTAGGCTAAAGTAATGTTACCTGTAGGTTACCTGTAGTCACTTACTGAGTCAGCGCCCCCGCTGCCCGGTCCCATACCAGGCCTCCTGGTTGTTGAACTGATTGATCAAGCTGTCAGTGCCAGTCCGGCGTATGCACCGCAACCCGGCTGATCAGGAACTGCTTTAAAGAATCTGAGTTCCCTCTAGAAGTTGTTAGTTTAATATGTTTATTATGCACCCCATACCCATCCTGTGGGCGGTAGTCAAAAGATTACAGAGGTACATAATTGGTCCAGGGACTGGACTCCAAAGTTTTGATAGCTGAGCAAGTTACAGAGGTAATGAACTCACAATTTACAAAGGTAATGAACTCACAATTTACAAAGGTAATGAACTCACAATTTACAAAGGTAATGAACTCACAATTTACAAAGGTAATGAACCTCTAGAAGACAGCCAGGAATTTGTTAGTAATTCCCCTAATGTATGAAGGGAGAGTGTTGAAGAGTCGTGGTCCCTTAACATTTGAGTTCTCTCTCTCTCTCTCTCTCTCTCTCCCTCTCTCTCTCTCTCTGTACTTATCGTTTCTCTGCTTTTCTTTGGAGGTATCTTGTACAGTCTGCCAAATCTCTGGTATTCATTAGTAGTAATTGCAGTGTGCAGGTTTGGTATCAGTCCCTACAGTGTCTTCTAGGTATAGGTTATGATGTATCTTTCTCGCCTACGTTCCAAGGAGTACAGTTCTAGGGACTTCAAGGTCTCCCAGTAATTTAGATGCTTGACTGAGTTTATACGAGCTGTGAAAGTTCTCTGTACATTTCCCAGCTCAGCAACATCGCCTGCCTTCAAGGGAGTCATTATTATATAGCAATATTCCAGCCTAGAGAGAAGAGAATCATCACATTATATCCTTGTATTGATAAAGCCACTGGAGGGCGAAACGTCTACAAATGAAGATATCCAGGTGTTGCACATGTGTCTAATTATTCACCTCTTTAGGCTGGAATATTGCTGTATACTAATGGCCCCCTTGAAGACAGGTTTTGTTAGGTTAGGTCAAGTTCGGTTTGGTTAGTTTTAGCTAGAACATGCTTTGTTAGTGTTTTGTTAGCATGTGACACATGTTTTCTTAGCACATGTTTTGGCTCATATGATGACATTTACCCTGCCTAGAAAATACTGACCGACCAACCACGCACAAAAACAAGAAGAAATAACAAAATAAGCAATAACATGAACAATAAGAACAAGAACATTAATATATAACAAGAACAATAATAGAAATATCATGAACAATAAGCACTAATAAGAACAAGAACAAGAAATAATAAGAACAATAAGAATAGAAGTCTATCATAACAACATAACCAGCCAAAGTTCTCTAAGTCTCCCAAAAATCAATTTCTTTTTCCCCCTCTGATATCTCTCTCTTCTCCCCCTCCCCTCCCCTTCCCTTACAATCCCCTCCCGTTACTCTCCCCTCCCCTTACTCTCTCCTTCCTTCCCCTTACCCTCCCCTCCCCTCAGTTCCTCCATGATACCTGGACTTCATTGATTGGTTGGTCATTTTGTTGTGGTGGTGGCAGTCAACCCCCCCCCCTTCCCCCCCCCTGTGTAGGACGGGCAGGGGGAGGCGTGAGGAGAAAAGGAGGGGACAGTAAGAAGGGACGAAAGGGGGAAGTAAGAGGAGAGAAAAGGGGGCAGTAAGAGGGAAGGAAATGGGACAGTAAGAGAGGAGAAAAGGGGGCAGTAAGAGAAGAAAGGGGGGCAGTAAGAGGGAAGGAAATGGGGCAGTAAGAGGGGAGAAAAGGGGGCAGTAATAGGGGAGGAAAGGGGGCAATAAGAGGAGAGGAAAGGGGGCAGTAAGAGGAGAGGAAATAGGGCAATAAGAGAAGAAAGGGGGCAGTAAGAGGGAAGGAAATGGGACAGTAAGAGGGGAGAAAAGGGGGCAGTAAGAGGAGAGAAAAGGAGGAAGTAAGAGAGAAAAGGGGGCAGTAAGAGGAGAGGAAAGGGGGCAGTAAGAAGAGAGGAAAGGGGGCAGTAAGAGGAGAGAAAAGGGGGCAGTAAGAGGAGAGAAAAGGGGACAGTAAGAGGAGAGGAAAGGGGCAATAAGAGAGGAAAGGGGGCAGTAAGAGGAGAGAAAAGGGGGCAGTAAGAGAAAAGGGGGAAGTAAGAGGAGAGAAAAGGGGGAAGTAAGAGAGAAAAGGGGGCAGTAAGAGGAGAGGAAAGGGGACAGTAAGAAGAGAGGAAAGGGGGCAGTAAGAGGAGAGAAAAGGGGGCAGTAAGAGGAGTGAAAAGGGGACAGTAAGAGGAGAGGAAAGGGGCAATAAGAGAGGAAAGGGGGCAGTAAGAGGAGAGAAAAGGGGGCAGTAAGAGAAGAGAAAAGGGGGAAGTAAGAGGAGAGAAAAGGGGGAAGTAAGAGAGAAAAGGGGGCAGTAAGAGGAGAGGAAAGGGGACAGTAAGAAGAGAGGAAAGGGGGCAGTAAGAGGAGAGAAAAGGGGGCAGTAAGAGGAGTGAAAAGGGGACAGTAAGAGGAGAGGAAAGGGGCAATAAGAGAGGAAAGGGGGCAGTAAGAGGAGAGAAAAGGGGGCAGTAAGAGAAGAGAAAAGGGGGAAGTAAGAGGAGAGAAACGGGGACAGTAAGAGGGGAGGATATGGGGCAGTAAGAGGGGAGGAAAGGGAGCAGTAAGAGGAGTGGAAAGGGGGCAGAGAAAAAGAAAGGGAGCAATAATAGGGGAGGTGGGGAAGGGGCGCCTTGAAGAGAGATAAAGAGAGGGAGGGGTAAGGAGTATAAGCCAGTCGATGACTGAGATCTGAATCAGTGATCCTCGGAGTGTTTAATAATCCAGGTTTAAGTAAGATCATTTAATTACAGGTACACACAGTCACACAAGTTATCACACATACTAACATGTGTACATTATCTAGGATAACCCAAGAAACAAGTCAGACAAACTGACTTATTGCAACTGAGGTCCTTGATAGCCCAAGACCGCAGTGTATCTTATTACCGGCCTGGTCACGGACCGGGCCGCGGGGGCGTAGACTCCCGGAACCCTCTCCAGGTATACTGTTGGGTTCCTCGTGGCTTGCCAGCCACAATAGTCTACTAACTCCTGGGTGTCTATTTACTGCTACGAATTAAGCCTGGGTTGTTTCGCCTTCTCTCCTGTCATTTGAACCGTCTACTACCGAGGTACGAGGCCGGAGGAAGAACGATAAACAGAAGGGGAGAGAAGAGTAAGAGAAACGAGAGAGAGAGAGAGAGAGAGAGAGAGAGAGAGAGAGAGAGAGAGAGAGAGAGAGAGTACATTCAGAAGAACACCGGCAAGAGAAAATTGGCTGTTAGGCAAGGCTAGCCAGGATCTGGAGGCATGTGTTGTCTGGTGATAAAACTCCCTTGGGCACCCCTTGATGCCCGCCCCTCCCCCCCGCCACCAAACCCCTACCCTCCCCCACCACCACCGCCTTCCCCCCACCCCTCTTTCCCCTCTCCCTTTCACCACCTCCACTTACTCCACCACTATCACTTCCCGCTCCTCTTCCACGAAACCCTCCATCTCATCTTCCACTTCCCCCCTCCATCTCATCTTCCACTTCCCCCCTCCATCTCTTCTTCCACTTCCCCCCTAAAACCCTTTTTCCACTTCCCCCCTCCATCTCATCTTTCACTTCCCCCCCTATTTCTTCTTCCGAACTTAAGTTAAAGGACTCGTACAGGATCCAGGAGAGACAGGAGCTAAAAGCGATTAGTGAAATTGAAAGAAATTCGAAATATTTCTTTTCATATGCCAAAAACAAGGCAAATACCACCTGGAGTCTACCTGGAGGGCATACCGGGGATCAACGCCCCCGCGGCCCGGTCCACGACCAGGCCTCCCGATGGATAAGGGCCTGATCAACCAGGCTGTTACTGCTGGCCGTAAGCAATCCAACGTACGAACCACAGCCCGGCTGATCCGGCACCGTCTTTAGGTATCTGTCCAGCTCCCTCTTGAAGACAACCAGAGGTTTTCCCGCAATGCCCCTTATTGCTGGTGGGAGGCTGTTGAACAGTCTTGGGCCCCGGACACTTATTGTGTTTTCTCTTAGTGTACCAGTGACGCACCTACTTTTCATTTGAGGTATGTTGCATCGCCTGCCAAGTCTTTTGCTTTCGTATGGAGTGATTGCTGTGTGCATATTAGGGACCAGTCCCTCCAGAATCTTCCAGGTGTAGATTATAATATATCTCTCTCGCCTGCGCTCTAGTGAGTACAAGTCAAGTGCTTCCAGGCGCTCCCAGTAGTTAAGGTGTTTGATGGAACTTATACGTGCAGTAAAGGATCTCTGTACACTCTCTAGCTCTGCAATTTCACCTGCCTTGAATGGGGAAGTAATGTGCAGCAGTATTGCAGCCTACAAAGAATAAGTGATTTAAAAAGGATCATCATTGGCTTAGCATCTCGTCTTGAATGTTCTCATTATCCATCCTACCAGTTTCCTCGCAGATGTGATAGTTGCATTGTTGTGGTCCTTGAAGGTGAGGTCTTCGGACATTACCACACCCAGGTCCTTCACATTACTTTTCCGCTCTATTGTGTGATTGGAGTTTGTAGTATACTCAGTCCTAGTTATTATTTCCTCCAGCTTTCCATAACGGAGTAGTTGGAATTTGTCTTCATTGAACATCATATTGTTCTCTGTTGCCCATTGGAAAACTTGGTTTATATCTTCTTGGAGGTCTGTCGTGTCCTCAATGGATGACACTCTCATGCAGATCCTAGTATCGTCTTCAAAGGATGATACAGCGCTGTGGTTTACATCTCTGTCTATGTCTGATATGAGAATAAGAAACAGGATAGGTGCGAGTACTGTGCCTTGTGGGACAGAGCTCTTCACTATGGCAGCATCTGATTTAACTCCGTTTACCACTACTCTTTGTGTGCGATTGGTTAGAAAGTTGAAGATCCATCTGCCTACTTTGCCGGTTATCCCTTTAGCACGCATTTTGTGTGCTATTACACCATGGTCGCACTTGTCAAAGGCTTTTGCAAGGTCTGTGTATATTACATCTGCATTGTAATATACAGATGTAATATACACCACATGTAGTATCAGGCCCTTGCTCAGACAAGTTGGGACTTACGCAGATGAGTGAGATGCTGAAATCTCAATACGACTCTGTGTTTAGTGAGCCACTAATCAGTCTAAAGATCGACAATCCCAATTATTTTTTTCATGAATGAGCCTCAAAACTTCATCAATGTATGCCAGATTACCGACATTACCCTAACTCTGATAGACTTTGAGAAAGTCATTGACACCATGCCCATGCACTCAGCCCCGGGCCCAGACTCGTGGAACTCTGTATTCATTAAGAACTGCAAGAAACCCCTCTCGCGTGCCCAAAGCACACTATGGAGGAGGAGCTTGGACATGGGTGAAATTCCACAGTCACTTAAAACAACGAATATTGCCCCACTCCAAAAAGGTGGCAGCAAAGCATTAGCTAAGAACTATAGACCAATAGCTCTAACGTCCCACATCATAAAAATCTTTGAAAGAGTGCTAAGAAGCAGGACTGCAAACCACCTGGATTCCCAAAAACTGTACACTCCAGGGCAACATGGGTTCAGGGCAGGTCGCTCCTGCCTCTCACAACTACTGGTTCACTATGATATAGTTTTGGATGCATTGGAAGAAAAACAGAATGCAGATGTAATATACACAGACTTTGCAAAAGCCTTTGACAAGTGCGATCATGGCATAATAGCGCACAAAATACGTGCTAAAGGAATAATTGGCAAAGTGGGGAGATGGATCTTCAACTTTCTAACCAATCGAACACAAAGAGTAGTGGTCAACAGAGTTAAATCGGAAGCTGCCAAAGTGAAAAGCTCTGTTCCACAAGGCACAGTACTCGCCCCCATCCTGTCCCTCATCATATCAGACATAGACAAAAATGTAATCCACAGCTCCGTATCATCCTTTGAAGACCATACTAGGATCTGCACGAGTGTCATCTATTGAGGACGCGGTTAACCTCCAAGAAGATACAGACCAAGTTTTTTAATGGGCAAAGGAAAACAATATGATGTTCAATGAAGACAAATTCCAACTACTCCGTTATGGAAAACTGGAGGAGATAATAACTAGAACAGAGTATACTACAGACTCTGGCCATACAATAGAGCGGAAAAATAATGTGAGGGGCCTGGGAGTAGTAATGTCTGAGGATCTCACTTTCAAGGATCACAACAGTGCCACGATCATAACTGCAAAGAAAATGATAGGATGGATAATGAGAACGTTCAAAACGAGAGATGCCAAGCCCATGATGATCCTTTTCAAATCACTTGTTCTCTCTAGGCTGGAATACTGCTGTACATTAACATCTCCATTCAAAGCAGGTGAAATTGCAGATCTAGAGAGTGTACAGAGATCCTTTACTGCACGTATAAGTTCTGTCAAGCACCTTAACTACTGGGAACGCTTGGAAGCACTTGACTTGTACTCACTGGAACGCAGGCGAGAGAGATATATAATTTACACTTGGAAAATCCTGGAAGGAATGGTCCCGAATCTGCACACAGAAATCACTCCCTATGAAAGTAAAAGACTGGGCAGGCGATGGAAAATACCCCCAATTAAAAGTAGGGGCGCCATTGGTACACTAAGGGAAAACACCATAAGTGTCCGGGGCCCAAGACTGCTCAACAGCCTCCCACCATGCATAAGGGGAATTACCAATAAACCCCTGGCTGCCTTCAAGAGAGAGCTGGACAGATACTTAAAGTCGGTGCCGGATCAGCCAGGCTATGGTTCGAATGTTGGACTACGTGCGGCCAGCAGTAACAGCCTGGTTGATCAGGCCCTTATCCACCGGGAGGCCTGGTCGTTGACCGGGCTGCGGGGGCGTTGAGCCTCGGAATAACCTCCAGGTAGATTCCAGGTAGGTAGACTCTCATCTTCCTATTCCTCGGAAGAGAGGAGAAAGGGAATATAATGAGAGTGTGTGTGTGTGTGTGTGTGTGTGTGTGTGTGTGTGTGTGTGTGTGTGTGTGTGTGTGTGTGTGTGTGTGTGTGTGTGTGTGTGTGTGTGTGTGTGTGCGCGCGCGTGCAAGCAAGTATCGTTGACAACTTCCGGTGCCATCATGTTGGCAGGCAACAACAGTGAACACAGTGGGACGGGGGGGGGGAGATGGATGCTGCTACAATATTGAACCTAACGTAGCTTGTGACAGCACACAGCTGTCAACCAGCAGCAGCTCATTCAACATCTACAAGACTTGAATACTTGTAGCTTATGCAACACCTACAACCTTTGCAACACCTACAACCTTTGCAACACCTACAACCTTTGCAACACCTACAACCTTAGCAACACCTACAACCTTTGCAACACCTACAACCTTTGCAACACCTACAACCTTAGCAACACCTACAACCTTAGCAACACCTACAACCTTAGCAACACCTACAACCTTTGCAACACCTACAACCTTAGCAACACCTACAACCTTAGCAACACCTACAACCTTAGCAACACCTACAACCTTTGCAACACCTACAACCTTAGCAACACCTACAACCTTAGCAACACCTACAACCTTTGCAACACCTACAACCTTAGCAACACCTACAACCTTAGCAACACCTACAACCTTAGCAACACCTACAACCTTAGCAACACCTACAACCTTTGCAACACCTACAACCTTAGCAACACCTACAACCTTAGCAACACCTACAACCTTTGCAACACCTACAACCTTAGCAACACCTACAACCTTAGCAACACCTACAACCTTTGCAACACCTACAACCTTAGCAACACCTACAACCTTAGCAACACCTACAACCTTAGCAACACCTACAACCTTTGCAACACCTACAACCTTAGCAACACCTACAACCTTAGCAACACCTACAACCTTAGCAACACCTACAACCTTTGCAACACCTACAACCTTAGCAACACCTACAACCTTTGCAACACCTACAACCTTAGCAACACCTACAACCTTAGCAACACCTACAACCTTAGCAACACCTACAACCTTTGCAACACCTACAACCTTAGCAACACCTACAACCTTAGCAACACCTACAACCTTTGCAACACCTACAACCTTAGCAACACCTACAACCTTAGCAACACCTACAACCTTAGCAACACCTACAAGCTTTGCAACACCTACAACCTTAGCAACACCTACAACCTTGGCAACACCTACAACCTTTGCAACACCTACAACCTTAGCAACACCTACAACCTTAGCAACACCTACAACCTTAGCAACACCTACAACCTTAGCAACACCTACAACCTTTGCAACACCTACAACCTTTGCAACACCTACAACCTTAGCAACACCTACAACCTTAGCAACACCTACAACCGTAGCAACACCTACAACCTTAGCAACACCTACAACCTTAGCAACACCTACAACCTTAGCAACACCTACAACCTTTGCAACACCTAC
>NC_091373.1:1010000-1012500 GCF_038502225.1 Cherax quadricarinatus
CTCCAACACCACTACCTCCAACACCACTACCTCCAACACTACTACCCCAACACTACTACCCCCAACACCACTACCTCCAACACTACTACCTCCAACACCACTACCTCCAACACCACTACCTCCAACACTACTACCCCAACACTACTACCTCCAACACCACTACCTCCAACACCACTACCTCCAACACCACTACCTCCAACACCACTACCTCCAACACCACTACCTCCAACACCACTACCTCCAACACCACTACCCCCAACACCACTACCTCCAACACCACTACCTCCAACACTACTACCCCCAACACCACTACCTCCAACACCACTACCTCCAACACCACTACCTCCAACACCACTACCTCCAACACTACTACCTCCAACACCACTACCTCCAACACCACTACCTCCAACACCACTACCACCAACACCACTACCTCCAACACCACTACCTCCAACACTACTACCCCCAACACCACTACCTCCAACACCACTACCTCCAACACTACTACCTCCAACACCACTACCTCCAACACCACTACCTCCAACACCACTACCTCCAACACCACTACCCCCAACACCACTACCTCCAACACCACTACCTCCAACACCACTACCTCCAACACCACTACCTCCAACACCACTACCTCCAACACCACTACCCCCAACACCACTACCCCCAACACCACTACCTCCAACACCACTACCTCCAACACCACTACCCCCAACACTACTACCTCCAACACCACTACCTCCAACACCACTACCTCCAACACCACTACCTCCAACACCACTACCTCCAACACCACTACCTCCAACACCACTACCTCCAACACCACTACCTCCAACACCACTACCTCCAACACCACTACCCCCAACACCACTACCTCCAACACCACTACCTCCAACACCACTACCCCCAACACTACTACCTCCAACACCACTACCTCCAACACCACTACCTCCAACACCACTACCTCCAACACCACTACCTCCAACACCACTACCTCCAACACCACTACCTCCAACACCACTACCTCCAACACCACTACCTCCAACACCACTACCTCCAACACCACTACCTCCAACACCACTACCCCCAACACCACTACCTCCAACACCACTACCTCCAACACCACTACCTCCAACACTACTACCTCCAATACCACTACCTCCAACACCACTACCTCCAACACCACTACCTCCAACACCACTACCTCCAACACCACTACCTCCAACACCACTACCTCCAACACCACTACCCCCAACACCACTACCTCCAACACCACTACCTCCAACACCACTACCTCCAACACCACTAGAGATACTGTTAATATGCTCGGAAGAACACCTTTACACAACACAATATCACTAATTAAAAAAAAAATGCATAAAATAAATCCATAAGACAACATTTCTCTTTAAATTCGTGTTTTTGTTTTTAACCAAAAAAACGATCTTAATATTGGTGGAAAAATTTAAATGATATAAAACTGATTGAAATATTGTAGCATGAAAGTCGTGTGGTGAGGGAGGAAGGTTACTTTATCTTGTGCACTCACATTATGTTCTGGATACGCCCCCTACCTAACTCTCTCCCTCTACTTCCTCTCCTCCCTCCTTCCCCCCCTCTCTCTCTCTCTCTCTCTCTCTCTCTCTCTCTCTCATTGTTTCTCCTGCCACTGTGACCAGCACTGAAATTTTCTTGTGCTTTCAGTGTCACTGTCAATAATTACAAAAATCGTATTGAAACACTGTGAACAACAGCTCCTTGATGTTGGTGAGGGGCTCTTGATTTAGGGAATTGGATCTGTGCTCCAGTTCCCCGAATTAAGCCTGAATGCCTTCCACATCCCCCCCCCCAGGCGCTGTATAATCCTACGGGTTTAGCGCTTCCCCCTTGATTATAATAATAATGTAGTGTAGTGTGTGGGGTTGTAACCCGCGGCAAGGTAGTTCCTAACTACCATTCTCAACTACTGAATAACCCGCGGCAAGGTAGTTCCTAACTACCATTCTCAACTACTGAATAACGAGGCAAGGTAGTTCCTAACTACCATTCTCAACTACTGAATAACCCGCGGCAAGGTAGTTCCTAACTACCATTCTCAACTACTGAATAACGAGGCAAGGTAGTTCCTAACTACCATTCTCAACTACTGAATAACCCGCGGCAAGGTAGTTCCTAACTACCATTCTCAACTACTGAATAACCCGCGGCAAGGTAGTTCCTAACTACCATTCTCAACTACTGAATAACGAGGCAAGGTAGTTCCTAACTACCATTCTCAACTACTGAATAACCCGCGGCAAGGTAGTTCTTAACTACCATTCTCAACTACTGAATAACCCGCGGCAAGGTAGTTCCTAACTACCATTCTCAACTACTGAATAACGAGGCAAGGTAGTTCCTAACTACCATTCTCAACTACTGAATAACCCGCGGCAAGGTAGTTCCTAACTACCATTCTCAACTACTGAATAACCCGCGGCAAGGTAGTTCC
>NC_091373.1:1017500-1040000 GCF_038502225.1 Cherax quadricarinatus
CCTCCTTTGCACTCTTACTCTTCTTCCCTGTTTCAAAGCCAATTTCCTTCTCTCTCTCTCTCTCTCTCTCTCTTTGCTGAGATGCAAGAATTTAGAAATGTCTATCAACAGGTCACAGTGTAAGGAGTAAGTGGTGCCACCTTGTGGGAGAGAGGGCAACCCACTCTCATAGCAGCAGTAATGACATGCTTTCACGTCTGCTGCTGCTGCTGCTGTCCCTGCTCTCCTACACCGCTGATACATGTACTCACCCAACTGTGTTGGGGTCCGCTTCCTAGACCACTCAGATCAGCATTACTACTGTATCATCCACCACTGTATCATCCACCACTGTATCATCCACCAATGTATCATCCACCAATGTATCATCCACCATTGTATCATCCCCCATTGTATCATCCACCAATGAATCATCCACCATTGTATCATCCACCATTGTATCATCCACCACTGTATCATCCACCACTGTATCATCCACCACCGTATCATCCACCACTGTATCATCCACCACTGTATCATCCACCACCGTATCATCCACCACTGTATCATCCACCACTGTATCATCCACCACTGTGTCATCCACCACTGTATCATCCACCACTGTGTCATCCACCACTGTATCATCCACCACTGTATCATCCACTACCGCTTCATCCAAGTCGTTCCACTTATCAACCACCCCGAGACTAAAAAAATACTTCCTAACATCACTGGTTCATCTGTGTCTTCAGCTTTGCCGCCGGAGTTTTAGTTATCAGCTGTTCAGTAAACGTTATCTTGTGTTTATCTAAACTGAATTCGTAAGTTTAAAAGGAACGTTCAGAAAGCTGGACAGGTAGGTAGCGTACTCACCTCACACACTGAGGTCCGTGGTTCGATTCCCAGTATGGGTAGAAATATTAGGACGTGTTTTCTTAAAAGACACCTGCCGTCCATGTTCACCTAGCGGTAAAATAGGTATATGGATGTTAGTCGACTGGTGTGGGTCGCATCCTGGGGACAAAATTAACCCGAAATGCTCTACATAACAAGTTGCTTTCTATATAGTTATTTGTCACCCTTATTACCGTTTCACATTTTCTTATTCCTTCTGCTTTCCCTCACATATTTACTCCTACCTTTGTTTCTTTCCTTCTCTTCCTTAATTCCCTGTCTCCATCTTCCCCTGTTTTCTCCTGCCTTCTCTTGCCTCTCCTTCTCTGCTGGGCACGATTCAGGTGGCAAAACTCGTATGCCCCTCTGGCTCTCAGCCATTACTAATTACTGCAGGTAAAGACACGTGTGTGTGTGTGTGTGTGTGTGTGTGTGTGTGTGTGTGTGTGTGTGACTGTGCGGCATCTTCCTAGTATCACCTTCCCATCATCGCCTTCCCAGCAGCACCTTCCCAGCATCACCTAGCATCACCTTCCCTGCACCACCTTCCCAGCATCACCTTCCCAGCACCACCTTCCCAGCATCACCTTCCCAGCATCACCTTCCCTGCATCACCTTCCCAGCATCACCTTCCCAGCACCACCTTCCCAGCATCACCTTCCCTGCACCACCTTCCCAGCATCACCTTCCCAGCACCACCTTCCCAGCATCACCTTCCCAGCACCACCTTCCCAGCATAACCTTCCCTGCATCACCTTCGCAGCATCATCTTCCCAGCATCACCTTCCCAGCATCACCTTCCCCGCATCACCTTCCCAGCATCACCTTCCCAGCATCACCTTCCCAGCAGCACCTTCCCAGCATCACCTCCCCAGCATCACCTTCCCAGCAGCACCTTCCCAGCAGCACCTTCCCAGCATCACCTTCCCAGTATCACCTAGCATCACATTCCCAGCATCATCTTCCCAGCATCACCTTCCCAGCACCACCTTCCCAGCAGCACCTTCCCAGCATCACCTTCCCTGCATCACCTTCCCAGCATCACCTAGCATCACCTTCCCAGCAGCACCTTCCCAGCAGCACCTTCCCTGCATCACCTTCCCAGCATCACATTCCCAGCATCACCTAGCATCACCTTCCCAGCATCACCTTCCCAGCACCACTTTCCCAGCACCACCTTCCCAGCATCACCTTCCCAGCATCACCTTCCCAGCAGCGCCTTCCCAGCATCACCTTCCCAGCACCACCTTCCCAGCATCACCTTCCCAGCAGCACCTTCCCAGCACCACCTTCCCAGCATCACCTTCCCTGCATCACCTTCCCAGCATCACCTTCCCAGCATCACCTTCCCAGCATCACATTCCCAGCAGCACCTTCCCAGCATCACCTTCCCAGCATCACCTTCCCAGCAGCACCTTCCCAGGATCACCTTCCCAGCACCACCTTCCCAGCATCACCTTCCCAGCACCTTCCCAGCATCACCTTCTTAGCATCACTTTCCCAGCATCACCACCTTCCCAGCAGCACCTTCCCAGCATCACCTTCCCAGCATCACCTTCCCAGCAGCACCTTCCCTGCATCACCTTCCCTGCATCACCTTCCCAGCATCACCTTCCCAGCATCACCTTCCCTGCATCACCTTCCCAGCACCACCTTCCCAGGATCACCTTCCCAGCACCACCTTCCCAGCATCGCCTTCCCAGCGTCACCTAGCAGGTTGTGGTCACAGCTGAGGCAGAACACAAGTGTCTCAATCATGAAGGTGATGCGGGCAAGCCAGCCACTTGATATATTGTGTAAGACGAATTGCAACACAGTACCCCCCCCCCCCGCAACATAGCACTCCCTTGTAACATAGCACATACCTTTGTAACATAGCACACATTCTTGTAACATAGCACACATTCTTGTAACATAGCACTCAATGTAACATTGCACACCCCTTGCAACATGCCACTCCCCTTGCAACACAGTGCCCCCCTCTTGCAATATCTAGAGTAAGCCATCTTTAACCTCCCCCTCCCCCTTTTAACTCCCCTAAACTTATAAATCTCTAAATTTTAACTTCCTCATCCTCTAATTGTCTCTCCACATGTAAGAAACTGCAGCACCTGTTGGAATATCCTGTCTTGTGTAAGTAACTCCAGCGCCTGCTGGAGCATTACTTCTTAGAAACCTTATATCTTCCTTCAGTCTAGCAGATCCTCTCTTTACTTCCTCCATCCCTACACCTCAACATCATCTCTCGTCCTCTGTTTTCCCCTTTATCTACTTTATCTCAACATCCGTCTGTCCCTCACATCCTCCAGCTACTTCAGGAGACTATTCCCTCTATCTCATCCATCTCGATACCCCCTCCCTCCCTCCTTCTTCCCTCACATCTCACGAAAAACGAACGTAAAGAAATGCTGAACAGTGCTGACAGGTGACGCATGAAGGAGTAGGGAGACCCCTCCCCCCCTTTGCCTAGATGATGGGAAGGAGGGAAGATGGGAAGGAGGGAAGGTGAGAAGATATAACAGAAGAGTGGGAAGGGAAAAGTAGAAAGAGTTGAAGGGGAAGCGGAAAACAGCGGTGGGATGGAAGGAGACGAGGAGAGGGGAGAATGGGGGAATGAAGGAAAGAGAAAAAAGGGGGAATGAAAGCAGGAGAAAAACGGGGAATGAAGGTTGTAAGGAAGAAATGACGACAGGAGAGAAAGAGAGGAATGATGGCAGGAGATACCCGAGGAATGAATGTAGGAGAGAATAGGGAATAAATGTAGAAACAGAACAGAAAGGGGAGCCCAGTGTGTGTGTGTGTGTGTGTGTGTGTGTGTGTGTGTGTGTGTGTGTGTGTGTGTGTGTGTGTGTGTGTGATGCTAGCAGGTGGGAGAGGGAGGTCACATTGCACATGTTGTCAGGTCACAATAAGTGAAGACTGGAATTACTGCAACAAAACACCAACTTAAATTGAAGTCTTGACGTCAAGTTTCAAACTTTAATTGATCACACTTACAGTGCAAGGAAATCTGAAGGATGTTGTTATTGTTTTTTGGGGTATTGTTACTGTTATTGTTCTTGTGGTATTGTTGTTGTTACTGATATTTTTGTTAGTCTTGTTCTTGTTACTGCTGTTATTGATGTTACTATTGTTATTGTTAATATTGTTCTTGTTACTGCTGTGTTATTTTTGTTGGTACTGTCACTGTTGGTATTGTTGTTGTGTTATTGTTGCTGCTGTTGTTATTGTTCTCCAGCGATGACCTGGAGTAGAGACCAACGCTTGAGGTGTGGAACTTGAGTGAGTTTTGTAGCAAACCCTCAAGTGTGACCCCGCCCCCACGATACACACTGAAAGATACAACTTTCTTATGATAGTGGAAGTGTCTACACTAGCCTATCCCTGGGAGTCTACACCAGTCTACCCATGGGAGTCTACACCAGTCTACCCCTGGGAGTCTACACCAGTCTACCCCTGGGAGTCTACACTAGCCTATCCCTGGGAGTCTACACCAGTCTACCCATGGGAGTCTACACCAGTCTACCCCTGGGAGTCTACACCAGTCTACCCCTGGGAGTCTACACCAGTCTACCCCTGGGAGTCTACACCAGTCTACCCCTGGGAGTCTACACCAGTGGGAGTCTCTACCCATGGGAGTCTACACCAGCCTATCCCTGGGGGAGTCTACACCCCAGTCTACCCATGGGAGTCTACACCAGTCTACCCCTGGGAGTCTACACCAGTCTACCCCTGGGAGTCTACACCAGTCTACCCCTGGAGTCTACACCAGTCTACCCATGGGAGTCTACACCAGTCTACCCCTGGGAGTCTACACCAGTCTACCCCTGGGAGTCTACACCAGTCTACCCCTGGGAGTCTACACCAGTCTACCCCTGGGAGTCTACACCAGTCTACCCCTGGGAGTCTACACCAGTCTACCCCTGGGAGTCTACACCAGTCTACCCATGGGAGTCTACACCAGTCTACCCCTGGGAGTCTACACCAGTCTACCCCTGGGAGTCTACACCAGTCTACCCATGGGAGTCTACACCAGTCTACCCCTGGGAGTCTACACCAGTCTACCCCTGGGAGTCTACACCAGTCTACCCCTGGGAGTCTACACCAGTCTACCCCTGGGAGTCTACACCAGTCTACCCCTGGGAGTCTACACCAGTCTACCCCTGGGAGTCTACACCAGTCTACCCCTGGGAGTCTACACCAGTCTTCCCCTGGGAGTCTACACCAGTCTACCCCTGGGAGTCTACACCAGTCTTCCCCTGAGAGTCTACACCAGTCTTCCCCTGGGAGTCTACACCAGTCTACCCCTGGGAGTCTACACCAGTCTACCCCTGGGAGTCTACACTAGCCTATCCCTGGGAGTCTACACCAGTCTACCCCTGGGAGTCTACACCAGTCTACCCCTGGGAGTCTACACCAGTCTTCCCCTGGGAGTCTACACCAGTCTACCCCTGGGAGTCTACACCAGTCTACCCCTGGGAGTCTACACCAGTCTTCCCCTGGGAGTCTACACCAGTCTACCCCTGGGAGTCTACACCAGTCTACCCCTGGGAGTCTACACCAGTCTTCCCCTGAGAGTCTACACCAGTCTTCCCCTGAGAGTCTACACCAGTCTTCCCCTGGGAGTCTACACCAGTCTACCCCTGGGAGTCTACACCAGTCTACCCCTGGGAGTCTACACTAGCCTATCCCTGGGAGTCTACACCAGTCTACCCCTGGGAGTCTACACCAGTCTACCCCTGGGAGTCTACACCAGTCTTCCCCTGGGAGTCTACACCAGTCTACCCCTGGGAGTCTACACCAGTCTTCCCCTGAGAGTCTACACCAGTCTTCCCCTGGGAGTCTACACCAGTCTACCCCTGGGAGTCTACACCAGTCTACCCCTGGGAGTCTACACTAGCCTATCCCTGGGAGTCTACACCAGTCTACCCCTGGGAGTCTACACCAGTCTACCCCTGGGAGTCTACACCAGTCTTCCCCTGGGAGTCTACACCAGTCTACCCCTGGGAGTCTACACCAGTCTACCCCTGGGAGTCTACACCAGTCTTCCCCTGGGAGTCTACACCAGTCTACCCCTGGGAGTCTACACCAGTCTACCCCTGGGAGTCTACACCAGTCTTCCCCTGAGAGTCTACACCAGTCTTCCCCTGAGAGTCTACACCAGTCTTCCCCTGGGAGTCTACACCAGTCTACCCCTGGGAGTCTACACCAGTCTACCCCTGGGAGTCTACACTAGCCTATCCCTGGGAGTCTACACCAGTCTACCCCTGGGAGTCTACACCAGTCTACCCCTGGGAGTCTACACCAGTCTTCCCCTGGGAGTCTACACCAGTCTACCCCTGGGAGTCTACACCAGTCTACCCCTGGGAGTCTACACCAGTCTTCCCCTGGGAGTCTACACCAGTCTACCCCTGGGAGTCTACACCAGTCTACCCCTGGGAGTCTACACCAGTCTTCCCCTGAGAGTCTACACCAGTCTTCCCCTGGGAGTCTACACCAGTCTACCCCTGGGAGTCTACACCAGTCTTCCCCTGAGAGTCTACACTAGTCTTCCCCTGAGAGCCGAAATTTAAATAAACGATTATTTATATATATATATATATATATATATATATATATATATATATATATATATATATATATATATATATATATATATATATATATATATATATATAAACAACACTGCGACTAGCCAAGGACTCGAACCCATGCTACTTTGGCCTGCCTCATGGTGGGCGAAAACTCACGACGCCCTAATCCACTGGACCATACGATCCTTGAGAGTAGCGCATCCAGCGGTACTGAATGTTGTACTCGCTACCCAAGGACACGATGGTGTGGATAACTCTAGACTAATTTCATTCTACTCCCTGTTTGGTGTACTAGTACAACGAGCACAATAATATAAAATACTGCTCGTTGTACTAGTACATCAAACAGAGACTAAAATGAAATTAGCTTAGAGTCATCCACACCATAGTATGTCCTTGGGTAGCAAGTACAACATCCAGTTCCGCTGGATGCGCTACTTTTAAGGATTGTATGGTCCAGTGGATTAAGGCGTCATGAGTTTTCGCCCACCATGAGGCAGGCCAAAGCAGCATGGGTTCGAGTCCTTGGCTAGTCGCAGTATTGTTATTGATCAATACCGCTCGTTCGTGGGCACAATAATATATATATATATATATATATATATATATATATATATATATATATATATATATATATATATATATATATATATATATATATAGATAGATATGTCGTGCCGAATAGGTAAAATTGGTCAATTAACAAGAACTCATTTAAAATTAAGTCCTTTCTAAAAATTTATCTTTTACGTTTAAAGATATATTTTTTTAATTTATATTAATGTAAAAATTAATAATTTTGTACCATATATGGTACAAAATTATAAATTATATATACATGTCGTACCGAATAGGTAAAACTTGCGAGTCTGGCTTAAACAACAACGCTCTTCTTGCCGAATAAGACAAGCGAAAAATTATTTATTCAATCATTTCGCAAAAATCATTCTGAACCCAACGAAAAAAACTATTTCATTGTGTTTATTATTAAATTATTGTAAACTTATCTAAGATATATTTAGCTGAATTAGGTTAAATTAAATTGCGCTTGTTATAATAAGGTTAGGTAAGTTTTCTAATGTTCTTTTGGTACAAAATTATTAATCTTTACATTAACGTAAATGAAAAAATATATCTTTAAACGCAAAAGATTTTTTTTTATTAAGTACTTATATTTAAACGAGTTCTTGCTAAGTGACCAATTTTACCTACTCGGCACGACACACACACACACAAACACAAACACACACACACACACACACACACACACACACACACACACACACACACACACACACATATATATATATATATATATATATATATATATATATATATATATATATATATATATATTATATATATGTGTGTGTGTGTGTGTGTGTCGTGCCGAATAGGCAGAACTTGCGATCTTGGCTTAAATAGCAACGCTCATCTTGCCATATAGGACAAGTGAAAATTTGTGTATGCAATAATTTCGCTGAAATTATTCTGAACCTAACGAAAAAAATATATTTGATTGTGTTTGTTTATTACTAAATTATTGTAAACGTATTTAAAATATATTTAGTTGGGTTAGGCTAAAATAAATTGTGCTTGTTATAATAAGGTTAGGTAAGTTTTCTAAGATTCTTCTGGGGCAAAATTAAATTTTTTTACATTAACATCAATGAAAAATATATATCTTTAAACATATAAGAGAAAATTTCAGAAAGGACTTAATTTTAAATGAGTTCTTGCTAATTGACCACTTTTACATATTCGGCACGACATATATATATATATATATATATATATATATATATATATATATATATATATATATATATATATATATATATATATATATATATATGCAAAATACCTAGAGGGGGAGTTGAATGATAGCTCTAGACCTTTTACTTTTACACATTATCAGGAGGTTGCAGTGTTGGTGTTCAAGAGTATAAAAGCCAGACATTCGTTCAGGGATGCCCTAAGTCGCATATATTATGCTATTAGCGTACGTAATTTTTGTTATATTCTAGCACTGATGGTGCAGTGAGAGGTCGTGGAAATGAGAAACACGCAAGGCTTCCTTCCGGCGTGACTCCACAACGGGTACAGGCGGTATAACAAGTGTCATAAATCGTTTTAGTGGTGTTTGGGTTTGATAAGGACCAGCGTAGCATGGGCCAGTAGGCCTACTATATTCCTCCTTTCTTATGTTCTTATTTTCTTAAGGCAGACGGAGGAGGACTGTCTTAGAGCACTGGGCGACGCCTCCCTCGACCCACAGGGGTGAACAAACACACATTACCAGTACATTGATGGTTGTCTTTCCTGGGCGGCACCTCTTTGCTTCCTACCTACTTCCTCTATCCTCAGGTCCACTCTCCTCCTCCTCCTCCTCCTCCTCTACGTCTCAAACACAAACTCAGCAAAAACAATAACCTTCCTGCTTGTTTCACATGTTGGGCGCTTGTAACAATGTTAGATAAGTAGGTGAGTTGACTCAAGAAATCGTAATGACACGATTGGAAACAAACCATAGTACGGTACGGTACGGTATGGTATGGTATGGTATGGTACGGTACGGTACGGTATGGTATGGTACGGTATGGTATGGTATGGTATGGTACGGTACGGTACGGTATGGTACGGTATGGTATGGCACGGTACGGTATGGTATGGCACGATACATAAGAACATAAGAACATAAGAACGAAGGAACACTGCAGAAGGCCTACTGGCCCATGCGAGGCAGGTCCAAGTCTCCTACCGGCTTAAGCCAATGCACCCAACCTAGTCAGGTCAGGTCACATTGACTTAAGGGAGGAACACGGCAACCGACCTGGTAGCACAAGCTATCAGGTCTAACTCACACCCACCCACATCTACTCATGTATTTATCCAACCTATTTTTAAAGCTACACAACGTTCTGGCCTCTATAACGGTACTTGGGAGTTTGTTCCACTCATCCACAACTCTATTACCAAACCAGTACTTTCCTATATCCCTCCTGAATCTGAATTTTTCCAACTTAAAACCATTGCTGCGAGTCCTGTCTAGGCTAGATATTTTCAGCACACTATTTACATCCCCTTTATTTATTCCTGTCTTCCATTTATACACCTCAATCATATCCCCCCTAATTCTACGTCTTTCTAGAGAGTGCAGTTTCAGGTACGGTACGGTATGGTACGGTACGGTATGGTACGGTATGGTACGGTATGGTATGGTATGGTACGGTACGGTACGGTATGGTATGGCACGGTACGGTATGGTACGGTATGGTATGGTACGGTATGGTATGGTACGGTACGGTATGGTATGGCACGATACGGTACGGTACGGTACGGGTCAGCTGGAATGGTAGGCTGTGGTAATATGGCATAATATACAGTTAATGGTACTTTACTGAGACGAAATATTTAAGTGATGAAGTCTATAGTAGTAGAAGTATTTGTGGTAGTAGTAGTAGTAGTAGTAGTTGTTGTAGTTGTGGTAGTAGTAGAGGTAGTAATAGTAGTAGTTGTGGTAGTAGTAGTAGTTGTAGTTGTGGTAGTAGTTGTAGTTGTGGTAGTAGTAGTAGTAGTAGTTGTGGTAGTAGTAGTAGTAGTAGTAGTTGTTGTAGTTGTGGTAGTAGTAGAGGTAGTAATAGTAGTAGTTGTGGTAGTAGTAGTAGTTGTAGTTGTGGTAGTAGTTGTAGTTGTGGTAGTAGTAGTAGTAGTAGTTGTGGTAGTAGTAGTAGTAGTAGTAGTAGTTGTGGTAGTAGTAGTAGTAGTAGTAGTTGTTGTAGTTGTGGTAGTAGTAGAGGTAGTAATAGTAGTAGTTGTGGTAGTAGTAGTAGTTGTAGTTGTGGTAGTAGTTGTAGTTGTGGTAGTAGTAGTAGTTGTGGTAGTAGTAGTAGTTGTGGTGGTGGTAGTAGTAGTTGCGGTGGTAGTAGTACTTGTGGCTGTAGTAGTAGCTGTGGTGGTGGTGGTGGTGGTGGTGGTGGTGGTGGTGGTGGTGGTGGTGGTGGTGGTGGTGGTGGTGGTAGTGGTGGTGGTAGTAGTAGTAATAATAATAATAACAATAATAATAATAATAATCTTTATTTCCACAAGTACATGTGTAAGGTATACAGTCCTAGTTGACATCAATGAGATACTTCTATATAAAGCCCCTTGTTATGCGGAGCATTTCGTCCAAATTAGGTCAAGTTTGTCCCAGGATGCGACTCACACCAGTCGGCTAACACCTATTTTACACCTATTTTACTAACAGGTGAACATGGGCAACAGGTGTGTTAAGGAAACACGTCCTAGTGTTTCCACCCGTACCGGAGAACGATCCACGGACCTCAGCGTGTGAGCTGAGTGCGCTATACTCTACCAATGATACACGTGACCTGCCTACCATGGGCTGATAGGCCTACTAAAATGCTTGTATTTTTTCATGTTCCCACCAGTAGGTTTAGACAAGTCATGATTCTCATGGGTAAGAGAGGAGACTAGCGGAGTGTGTTGACAGCAACACACGTGTGTGCAGTCACCTATTTGTGGTTGCAATGGTCGATTCATAGCTCCTGGCCTCGCCTCGTCACTGATCACTACTAGGTTCTCTCTCTCCCTGATCCATGAGCTTTATCATACCTCGTCTTAAAGCTATGTATGGTTCCTGCCTCCACTACCTCACTTGCTAGACTATTCCACTTCCTGAATGCTCTATGACTAAAGAAATACTTCCTAACATCCCTTTGACTCGTCTGAGTCTTCAACTTCTAAATGTGACCCCTTGTTTCTGTGTCCCCTCTCTGGGACATCCTGTCTCTGTCCACCGTGTCTATTTCACGCAGCATTTTGTATGTCGTTATCATGTCTCCCCTAACCCTCCTGTCCTCCAGTGTCGTCAGGCCGTGTGTGTGTGTGTGTGTGTGTGTGTGTGTGTGTGTGTGTGTGTGTGGAGCAAGAAGAGAATGGACCTAGTAATGATTAGCAAAGCCGGGCCAGGAGTTATGAATCGGCCCCTAAGGTGAGTACAAATAGGTGAGTGTACACACAAATACACACACACACACACACACACACACACACACACACACGTGTGTGTATCCTGGTGAGCGTCCTGTAATGTGTAAGTTAAGACAACACCTGAACAACACGCAGACGGGGGGAGGGGGGTGTCCAGGAGCCTGGCGGTGCTCCCGGACACGTCACCTTCCCACGCCGCTACACCACCACACCACTTGCTGACACCACCACCACAATGGTACCGTAGTGGACTCCATCACCCCACTAATATCGTGATGGGGGGAACGACAGGTACACAGGTGGGACCAACACTGACTCATCTTTGTTCCCCCATCTCTGGCGAAGAAATATGACGATGTAGCCTCGAGGAACAAGTGCCAGTCTTGAGGCCCAACAGTGCCAGTCTCGGGGCACAACAGTGCCAGTCTCGGGGCACAACAGTGTCAGTCTCGAGGCACAACAGTGCCAGTCTCAGGGCACAACAGTGTCAATCTCGGAGCACAACAGTGCCAGTCTCAGGGCACAACAGTGCTAAACTTGCCTGTCTGTAAAATCATCTCCAATGAATCTAATGTTATGGAGCACTGAAGCACTTACACCTATGAGAGGGTCAGTAGGTGCCAGGGTCAGTAGGTGCCAGGGGTCAGTAGGTGTCAGGGGTCAGTAAGTGTCAGGGGTCAGTAGATGCCAGGGGTCAGTAGGTGCCAGGGGTCAGTAGGTGCCAGGGTCAGTATGTGCCAGGGGTCAATAGGTGCCAAGGTCAGTAGGTGCCAGGGATCAGTAGCTGTCAAGGGTCAGTAGGTGCCAGGGGTCAGTAGGCGCCAGGGTCAGTAGGTGCTAGAGGTCAATAGGTGCCAAGGTCAGTAGGTGCCAGGGGTCAGTAGATGTCAAGGGTCAGTAGGTGCCAGGGTCAGTAGGTGCCAGGGGTCAGGCGCCAGGGTCAGTAGGTGCCAGTGGTCAATAGGTGCCAGGGGTCGGGTGCCAGGGGTCAATAGATGCCAAGGTCAGTAGGTGTCAGGGGTCAGTAGATGCCAAGGGTCAGTAGGTGTCAGGGTCAGTAGGCGCCAGGGGTCAGTAGGCGCCAGGGGTCAGTAGGCGCCAGGGGTCAGTAGGTGCCAAGGTCAGTAGGTGCCAGGGGTCAGTAGATGCCAAGGGACAGTAGGTGCCAGGGGTCCATAGGTGCCAGGGTCAGTAGGTGCCAGGGGTCCATAGGTGCCAGGGTCAGTAGGTGCCAGGGGTCCATAGGTGCCAGGGTCAGTAGGTGCCAGGGGTCAGTAGGTGCCAGGGGTCAGTAGGTGCCAGGGGTCAGTAGGTGCCAGGGGTCAGCAGATGCCAGGATCAATAGGTGCCAGGGGTCAGTAGGTGCCGGGGTCATTAGGTGCCAGGGTCAGTAGGCCAGGGCCAGTAGGTGCCAGGGGTTAGTAGATACCAGGGGTCAGTAGATGCCAGGGGTCAGTAGATACCAGGGGTCAGTAGATACCAGGGGTCAGTAGATACCAGGGGTCAGTAGATACCATGGGTCAGTAGATACCAGGGGTCAGTAGATACCAGGGGTCAGCAGATGCCAGGATCAGTAGGTGTGAGGGTCATGGAAAGTTATCGGGTGTTATGGATCACCTACCCGCCCCACCAGACGCCTCCCGCTTCCTGTTTGACACTAGCACACATCAACACTGGTGAATTTCAAGCTTGCCTATGTATCTATGTTTACCTTCCCCTCTATCACTTCTAGGAGCTGATCAAGCGGATGCAGCTCTCTCAAACCCACAGGACCCGGGTTCGATACTCCGAATTCAGACGTTATGGGCAAGTCTCCTTACATTTGCTGCTCCTGTTCACCCAACAGTAAACAGATACTGTTACGTTAGTTGGTTGACTGGTTGTATTGGTAGAAAATGATCCCACCGTTACCACCACAGATATATATAAAATGGTTATAATCATAACCATAATTTTTGGAGGGGTGGATGGGTAAGCCAGCGGAAGGCGTCGGTCAGAGGGAAGGATAATCTTAAGTTGTCTTATCATTATAAAATATTATTATTCACAATAAAAATACACAACCAGGTACTGTACATCAAGACTTTATTTAGTCGTTTCGGTGACAAGACGTAATCAAGACCTGATAAGCTCAATCTTGGGCGAAATATCGTCAACGTCACTTATCCGGCTTGCTGTCCCAGCCACCAGATCGACACGTACAAGTGTCGTACATGTATGTACAGTGTGGGCATGTTTAGTCTGGTGGCATTTGAGTGAAACAGTGAGAGATAGGTTAGTTAAGGTAAGTCAGGAAACAGGACAAGTGTTTCCTGACGTGGGTCTTAGTCATATGATAAGCCACAGCTGGAGCTTTTGGTCATCTGACCGAGTCCTTCCGCTGGCTTACCCATCCATCCCTTTAAAAATTATGGTTAAGATTATTACCATTTTTTTATGTTAAGAGTGAGAGAGGTGGGTAAGTAGTGGCAGCGAGTGAGAGCGAGATAGTGGTGATCTGTGTTGCCTGACACCGTGTTGTGTTGTGAGTCAGACACTCACAGGTTACTGCTGATCAATGGGTATTACGGTGCTCCCACGAGTGTTGTTGTCTGCCGGTCAGAGGTGCGCTGAACACACGTGGAGGTGGGTGACACATGCGAAGGTTGACCTGGAGAGGCTTCCGGAGGTCAGCGCCCCCCGCGGCCCGGTCCCAGACCAGGCTGGACTGATCCAGCAAGCTGTTAGTGCTCGCCGTCTGCAAGCCAACGTATGCAAAACAATGAAAAAAATAAGTAAAGAATAACCTAGGTGCCTCTTACGACCCTCACCTAGATGCTTCTTACTACCATCACCTAGGTGTCTTACGACCATCACCTAGATGTCTTATGACCATCACCTAGGTGTCTTACGACCATCACCTAGGTGCTTCTTATGACCACCTAGGTGCCTGTTGAGATCCTCACCTAGGTGCCTCTTATGACAATTATCTAGGTGCCTCTTACGACCAACACCTAGGTGCCTCTCATGATCCTCACCTACGCCCACCACCGTCACCTAGCAGGTGATGTTTAGTATTAAGTTTATTTTTGCGATGATTAGCCGAGAGTGTGAGGGGTCGTTACGTCCCCAACACCGCTGATTACCCCCTCCCCTCCCCGTTCACACCCAAACACCCCTTAACCCCTCCCCTTCCTTTACCATCACCTCCCCTATCTCAAAAATACCCCTGGACGAGGTATAACAAGTGAAGTCATCAGTGCGTAGATGGTATTGCAATTAGCTATACAAGATCTAGGGAGAGGGAGGTAAAGGGGGAGGGGGAAGTAAAGGGAGAAGGGAAGGTAAAGGGGGAGGGGGAGGTAAAGAGGGAGGGTTACCTGGAGGTTACCTGGAGGTTATTCCGGGGATCAACGCCCCCGCGGCCCGGTCCATGACCAGGCCTCCCGATGGATCAGGGCCTGATCAACCAGGCTGTTACTGCTGGCCGCACGCAGTCCGACGTACGAGCCACAGCCCGGCTGATCCGGCACTGACTTTAGGTATCTGTCCAGCTCTCTCTTGAAGGCAGCCAGGGGTTTATTGGCAATTCCCCTAATGCTTGATGGGAGGCTGTTGAACAGTTTTGGGCCCCGGACACTTATGGTGTTTTCCCTTAGTGTACCAATGGCGCCCCTACTTTTTATTGGCGGCATTTTGCATCGCCTGCCCAGTCTTTTACTTTCGTAGGGAGTGATTTCTGTGTGCAGATTTGGGACCATTCCTTCCAAGATTTTACAAGTGTAGATTATGATATATCTCTCCCTCCTGCGTTCCAACGAGGCAAAGACAGTTCATCCTAGCAAATTAACTAGAAAAGGTACGTAAACAATTTTCTCCCCTCCCTTCCCTTCGTCCCGTCCCTTCATTTCCCCCTCCCATCCTTTTATCTCCCCCTCCCCTTCGACCCCCCAGGTAAGCCTGAAGTCTCCCAGCTCAGGTTGACACATTACCTCACGTGTCCATCCTGTATGATGGAATACAACAGTGAAACATAGTTAACTATTGCTCACACTGTATAACTATCAAACAGAATAGTGCAGCAGCACACTGCTGGTGTTCCCACTGTGTAACTATCAAACAGAATAGTGTAGCAGCACACTGCTGGTGTTCCCACTGTGTAACTATCAAACAGAATAGTGTAGCAGCACACTGCTGGTGTTCCCACTGTGTAACTATCAAACAGAATAGTGTAGCAGCACACTGCTGGTGTTCCCACTGTGTAACTATCAAACAGAATAGTGCAGCAGCACACTGCTGGTGTTCCCACTGTGTAACTATCAGCTGAGGGACTGACCACCTCAAAACTACGTCTTCAAGGGTCATGGACTGATAACATCTTCACATCTCTACTGTTTCTGCTGACTCCTCGGTAGTCGACTGAAGAAGCCTACTGTGTAGGCCAAACGTATCGTAATAAAGCTACCTAACTGTTGTACATGTTTCTTGTGCATCTAGACCACTCACACCGACCATCATCGTCCTGTTCTAGATTACTTGAAGTTTATTAAGAACAACGCTATTTTATGTGTACCGGAGAATGAGTGATGGGAGAGGGATGTACAGTGAGTGGTGGGAGAGAGGGATGTACAGTGAGTGGTGGGAGAGAGGGATGTACAGTGAGTGGTGGGAGAGAGATGTACAGTGAGTGGTGGGAGAGAGGGATGTACAGTGAGTGGTGGGAGAGAGGGATGTACAGTGAGTGGTGGGAGAGAGAGATGTACAGTGAGTGGTGGGAGAGAGGGATGTACAGTGAGTGGTGGGAGAAAGGGATGTACAGTGAGTGGTGGAAGAGAGGGATGTACAGTGAGTGGTGGGAGAAAGGGATGTACAGTGAGTGGTGGAAGAGAGGGATGTACAGTGAGTGGTGGGAGAAAGGGATGTACAGTGAGTGGTGGAAGAGAGGGATGTACAGTGAGTGGTGGGAGAGAGGGATGTACAGTGAGTGGTGGGAGAAAGGGATGTACAGTGAGTGGTGGGAGAGAGGGATGTACAGTGAGTGGTGGGAGAGAGGGATGTACAGTGAGTGGTGGGAGAGAGGGATGTACATTGAGTGGTGGGAGAGAGGGATGTACAGTGAGTGGTGGGAGAGAGGGATGTACAGTGAGTGGTGGGAGAGAGGGATGTACAGTGAGTGGTGGGAGAGAGGGATGTACAGTGAGTGGTGGGAGAGAGGGATGTACAGTGAGTGGTGGGAGAGAGGGATGTACAGTGAGTGGTGGGAGAGAGGGATGTACAGTGAGTGGTGGGAGAGAGGGATGTACAGTGAGTGGTGGGAGAGAGGGATGTACAGTGAGTGGTGGGAGAGAGGGATGTACAGTGAGTGGTGGCAGAGAGGGATGTACAGTGAGTCATTATCCTGTTGTTTTAACAACACTTGCAAGATGTAGGTACCATAACAGTAATATTACACCTAATTTAAGACACATAACGTCCAGTCAGTTCGGGTTCAGAGTTTTATCATGCCAGGACTTGATCCAAGGAAGAGGAGGAGAGTCCAAGTTCCCAGGGACAAAGTTCCTACCTCAGCACCAACACTACTTGAAGGTTACTACCTCAGCACCAACACTACTTGAAGGTTACTACCTCAGCACCAACACTACTTGAAGGTTACTACCTCAGCACCAACACTACTTGAAGGTTACTACCTCAGCACCAACACTACTTGAAGGTTACTACCTCAGCACCAACACTACTTGAAGGTTATTACCTCAGCACCAACACTACTTGAAGGTTACTACCTCAGCACCAACACTACTTGAAGGTTACTACCTCAGCACCAACACTACTTGAAGGTTATTACCTCAGCACCAACACTACTTGAAGGTTACTACCTCAGCACCAACACTACTTGAAGGTTACTACCTCAGCACCAACACTACTTGAAGGTTACTACCTCAGCACCAACACTACTTGAAGGTTACTACCTCAGCACCAACACTACTTGAAGGTTACTACCTCAGCACCAACACTACTTGAAGGTTATTACCTCAGCACCAACACTACTTGAAGGTTACTACCTCAGCACCAACACTACTTCAAGGTTACTACCTCAGCACCAACACTACTTGAAGGTTACTACCTCAGCACCAACACTACTTGAAGGTTACTACCTCAGCACCAACACTACTTGAAGGTTACTACCTCAGCACCAACACTACTTGAAGGTTACTACCTCAGCACCAACACTACTTGAAGGTTACTACCTCAGCACCAACACTACTTGAAGGTTACTACCTCAGCACCAACACTACTTGAAGGTTATTACCTCAGCACCAACACTACTTGAAGGTTACTACCTCAGCACCAACACTACTCGAAGGTTACTACCTCAGCACCAACACTACTTGAAGGTTACTACCTCAGCACCAACACTACTTGAAGGTTACTACCTCAGCACCAACACTACTTGAAGGTTACTACCTCAGCACCAACACTACTTGAAGGTTACTACCTCAGCACCAACACTACTTGAAGGTTACTACCTCAGCACCAACACTACTTGAAGGTTATTACCTCAGCACCAACACTACTTGAAGGTTACTACCTCAGCACCAACACTACTTGAAGGTTACTACCTCAGCACCAACACTACTTGAAGGCTACAACCTCAGCACCAACACTACTTGAAGGTTACTACCTCAGCACCAACACTTCTTAAAGGTTACTACCTCAGCACCAACACTACTTGAAGGTTACTACCTCAGCACCAACACTACTTGAAGATTACTACCTCAGCACCAACACTACTTGAAGGTTACTACCTCAGCACCAACACTACTTGAAGGTTATTACCTCAGCACCAACACTACTTGAAGGTTACTACCTCAGCACCAACACTACTTGAAGGTTATTACCTCAGCACCAACACTACTTGAAGGTTACTACCTCAGCACCAACACTACTTGAAGGTTACTACCTCAGCACCAACACTACTTGAAGGTTATTACCTCAGCACCAACACTACTTGAAGGTTACTACCTCAGCACCAACACTACTTGAAGGTTATTACCTCAGCACCAACACTACTTGAAGGTTACTACCTCAGCACCAACACTACTTGAAGGTTACTACCTCAGCACCAACACTACTTGAAGGTTACTACCTCAGCACCAAAACTACTTGAAGGTTACTACCTCAGCACCAACACTACTTGCCGGGCTACTGCTGTGAAGGAGGAACCCCGCTTATATAGCAGGTTAGGTTCTAGGCTACTGCTGTGAAGGAGGGACACCGCTTATATAGCAGGTTAGGTTCTAGGCTACTGCTGTGAAGGAGGGACCCCGCTTATATAGCAGGTTAGGTTCTAGGCTACTGCTGTGAAGGAGGGACCCCGCTTATATAGCAGGTTAGGTTCTAGGCTACTGCTGTAAAGGAGAGACCCCGCTTATATAGCAGGTTAGGTTCTAGGCTACTGCTGTGAAGGAGGGACCCCGCTTATATAGCAGGTTAGGTTCTAGGCTACTGCTGTGAAGGAGGGACCCCGCTTATATAGCAGGTTAGGTTCTAGGCTACTGCTGTAAAGGAGAGACCCCGCTTATATAGCAGGTTAGGTTCTAGGCTACTGCTGTGAAGGAGGGACCCCGCTTATATAGCAGGTTAGGTTCTAGGCTACTGCTGTGAAGGAGAGACCCCGCTTATATAGCAGGTTAGGTTCTAGGCTACTGCTGTGAAGGAGGGACCCCGCTTATATAGCAGGTTAGGTTCTAGGCTACTGCTGTGAAGGAGGAACCCCGCTTATATAGCAGGTTAGGTTCTAGGCTACTGCTGTGAAGGAGGGACCCCGCTTATATAGCAGGTTAGGTTCCGGGCTACTGTTGTAAAGGAGGGACCCCGCTTATATAGCAGGTTAGGTTCTAGGCTACTGCTGTGAAGGAAGGACCCCGCTTATATAGCAGGTTAGGTTCTAGGCTACTGATGTGAAGGAGAGACCCCGCTTATATAGCAGGTTAGGTTCCGGGCTACTGCTGTAAAGGAGAGACCCCGCTTATATAGCAGGTTAGGTTCTAGGCTACTGCTGTGAAGGAGGGACCCCGCTTATATAGCAGGTTAGGTTCTAGGCTACTGCTGTAAAGGAGAGACCCCGCTTATATAGCAGGTTAGGTTCTAGGCTACTGCTGTAAAGGAGAGACCCCGCTTATATAGCAGGTTAGGTTCCGGGCTACTGCTGTAAAGGAGACACCCAGCTTATATAGCAGGTTAGGTTCTAGGCTACTGCTGTAAAGGAGAGACCCCGCTTATATAGCAGGTTAGGTTCTAGGCTACTGCTGTAAAGGAGAGACCCCGCTTATATAGCAGGTTAGGTTCTAGGCTACTGCTGTAAAGGAGAGACCCCGCTTATATAGCAGGTTAGGTTCTAGGCTACTGCTGTAAAGGAGAGACCCCGCTTATATAGCAGGTTAGGTTCTAGGCTACTGCTGTAAAGGAGAGACCCCACTTATATAGCAGGTTAGGTTCTAGGCTACTGCTGTAAAGGAGAGACCCCGCTTATATAGCAGGTTAGGTTCTAGGCTACTGCTGTAAAGGAGACACCCAGCTTATATAGCAGGTTAGGTTCTAGTCTACTGCTGTAAAGGAGAGACCCCGCTTATATAGCAGGTTAGGTTCTAGGCTACTGCTGTAAAGGAGAGACCCCGCTTATATAGCAGGTTAGGTTCTAGGCTACTGCTGTAAAGGAGAGACCCCGCTTATATAGCAGGTTAGGTTCTAGGCTACTGCTGTAAAGGAGAGACCCCGCTTATATAGCAGGTTAGGTTCCGGGCTACTGCTGTGAAGGAGGGACCCCGCTTATATAGCAGGTTAGGTTCTAGGCTACTGCTGTAAAGGAGAGACCCCGCTTATATAGCAGGTTAGGTTCTAGGCTACTGCTGTAAAGGAGAGACCCCGCTTATATAGCAGGTTAGGTTCCAGGCTACTGCTGTGAAGGAGGGACCCCGCTTATATAGCAGGTTAGGTTCTAGGCTACTGCTGTAAAGGAGAGACCCCGCTTATATAGCAGGTTAGGTTCCGGGCTACTGCTGTGAAGGAGGGACCCCGCTTATATAGCAGGTTAGGTTCTAGGCTACTGCTGTAAAGGAGAGACCCCGCTTATATAGCAGGTTAGGTTCCGGGCTACTGCTGTGAAATAGGGACCCCGCTTATATAGCAGGTTAGGTTCTAGGCTACTGCTGTGAAGGAGGGACCCAGCTTATATAGCAGGTTAGGTTCCGGGCTACTGCTGTGAAGGAGAGACCCCGCTTATATAGCAGGTTAGGTTCTAGGCTACTGCTGTGAAGGAGGGACCCCGCTTATATAGCAGGTTAGGTTCTAGGCTACTGCTGTGAAGGAGAGACCCCGCTTATATAGCAGGTTAGGTTCCAGGCTACTGCTGTGAAGGAGAGACCCCGCTTATATAGCAGGTTAGGTTCCGGGCTACTGCTGTGAAGGAGGGACCCCGCTTATACAGCAGGTTAGGTTCTAGGCTACTGCTGTGAAGGAGGGACCCCGCTTATATAGCAGGTTAGGTTCTAGGCTACTGCTGTAAAGGAGAGACCCCGCTTATATAGCAGGTTAGGTTCTAGGCTACTGCTGTGAAGGAGAGACCCCGCTTATATAGCAGGTTAGGTTCTAGGCTACTGCTGTGAAGGAGAGACCCCGCTTATATAGCAGGTTAGGTTCTAGGCTACTGCTGTGAAGGAGAGACCCCGCTTATATAGCAGGTTAGGTTCTAGGCTACTGCTGTGAAGCATAAATCGCTGTAAAGGAAACGGATTTTTTTTTACATTTCAAATGCATATAAAATCGTGATTGCATGTTTACACTATCATATATTTATTGTAGGAAATCTGAATATACGAAGAATGGGTATAACTGAAAAGCACTGCATTGGCGAAACAGCGTAAAGCGAAACGCCGTAAAGCTAAGCGCTGTAAAGTGGGGCCCTTCCGTATCCACCTGCTCGTGCAAATATTCACATGTTACACTAAACATCCACTTACCTAAACACACACTAGAAAGCCTAAACATATGTGCACAGTTACACATAAATTTCACATAGGTGGGCGAAACACACCTCCAAGACACGTTTTGACTTTGAGAATCAAAGTCTACCTGGAGGGCATTCCGGGGATAAACGTCCCCGCGGCCCGGTCCACGACCAGGCCTCCCGGTGGATCAGGGCCTGATCAACGAGGCTTACTGCTGGCCGCACGTAATCCAACGTACGAACCACAGCCCGGCTGATCCGGCACCGTCTGTAGGTATCTGTCCAGCTCCCTCGTGAAGACAACCAGGGGTCTTCCCGTAATGCCCCTTATTGCTGGTGGGAGGCTGTTGAACAGTCTTGGGCCCTGGACACTTATTGTGTTTTCTCTTAGTGTACCAGTGATGCCCCTACTTGTCAGAGGAGGTAATATTTTCCGCAGTACAGTAATGCCCTCTTAGGCTGGTTCTCTTCAGAGGATACGGTCCTGTAGACCTGGGATTATCCTGCATCTCACTGATCCTTGCCAATAAACAGTCTTTGGCATGCGTTTATCTATGACGCATATAATGCGTCAATACCGCAGACGAGCGTGCGTCAGCAAGCGTCAGCAACTTAAGGTAACTGAGCTGCGCACATGGAAAAAAGACTGGTGTGTCAGGAACAAATGTGGAGAGTTGAAGACACTTGTATCAGCTGATAGGAGAATCAGCTGACTTGGGTGGAAGAACCAGTCAAGTGAGTTTTGTGGGCTAGTGGGTGGGTTAGTAGTTTGGGATGGGTTAGTGGGTGGGTTAGTTTTGGGGTTGATTAGTGGGATGATCAGTAGTTTGGGGTAGCTTAGTGGGTTGATTAGTAATCTGGGGTAGGTTAGTGGGTTAATTAGTAGTTTGGTGTGGGTTAGTGGGTTGATTAGTAGTTTGGGGTAGGTTAGTGGGTTGATTAGTAGTTTGGTGTGGGTTAGTGGGTTGATTAGTAGTTTGGTGTGGGTTAGTGTGTTGATTAGTTGTTTGGTGTGGGTTAGTGGGCTTAGTAGTTTGGGGTGGGTTAGTGGGTTTA
>NC_091373.1:1042500-1110000 GCF_038502225.1 Cherax quadricarinatus
TTAGGAAATATTTCTTCGGTCATAGTCAGGAAGTGGAATAGCCTAGCAAGTGATGTAGTGGAGGCAGGAACCATACATAGCTTTAAGATGAGATATGATAAAGCTCATGGAGCAGGGAGAGAGGGGACCTAGTAGCACTCAGTGAAGAGGCGGGGCCAGGAGCTGAGTATCGACCCCTGCAACCACAATTAGGTGAGTACACACACACACAGACACACACAGACACACAGACACACACAGACACGCACACACACACACACACACACACACACACACACACACACACACACACACACACACACACACACACACACACATAGTGAATGAAATGATGCAATACATAATCACAAAATGCAAAGAGGAGGAGGAGGAGGAGGAGGTGAGGTTCGTACCCAAGGGCAACAGAATCAATGAGAAGACCAGAACGAGAATTTGGTTCACCTAAAGGTGTAGAGAGGCCAAAACTAAGTGCACTAGAGAATGGAAAAAGTATAGAAGACAAGGGACACAGGAAAATAAGGATATTAGCTAAAGAGCCAGAAATGAATATGCATGGATAGGGAGGAAGGCCCAGGAGGGCCTTCCTCCCTATCCAGGAAAAACAACAGGCAAGGATCAGGTAATGAGGGGAGATCACAAGAAACGACAAAGAAGTATGCAAAGAGCTAAACACAAGATTTATGGAGGTATTTTCAGTGGAGACAAACTGGACTACAGTAACCAGAATGGTAGGGTACACCAACAAGTGCTGGACACACTACACATAACCGATTGAACTAAATACCTTAAAGGCGGTGAGACAGGACATCTCTAAATGGGGTCCTGAGAGAGGGAACAGAGGAGCTGTATGTGCCACTAACAACAATCTTTCAACACATTTATCGAAACTGGGAAACTACCTGAGGTGTGGAAGACAGCAAATGTAATTCTAATCTTTAAGAAATGAGACAGGCAGGTAGCATTAAACTACAGAACAGTGTCAGTGGCAAGTATAGTATGCAAAGTCATGGAGAAGCTTATCAGAAAAGACTGGTGGAGAACCTAAAAAGGAAAGCTTATACACGATATAACCAGCACGCTTCAGGGAAGGGAAATCCTGTGTCACAAACCTACTGCAGTTTTACGACAAGGTGGCAGAGGTAAGGCAGGAGAGGGGTGGGTAGGTTGCATTTTTCTGGACTGTAAGAAGGCTTTCGACACAGTTTTGCACAAGAGATTATTATAAAAGCTAGAGGAGCAGGCAGGAATAACAGGAAAGTCATTGCAGTGAATCAGAGAATATCTGGCAGGAAGAAAACAACAAGTGATGGTACATGACGAAGTGTCAGAGTGGCTGCCTGTGACGAGCGGGATTCCATAAAGGTCAGTCCAAGGTCCGGTGCTGTTTCTGTTGTACGTAAATGACGTGACGGAAGGGATAAGATCAGAGGTGTCCCTGTTTGCAAACGCTGTGAAGCTAATGCGGAGAATTCAGTTGGATGAGGATCAGGAAGGACTACAAAGGGATCTGGTCAGGTTGCAAGCCTCCTCCAACAACTGACTCCTGGAGTGTAACTCCACCAAGTGCGATGTCATGAAGACTGGAGAAGGTCAGAGAAGATCGCAGACAGAGTACAGGCTAGAGGGTCAAAGACTGCAAACCTCACTCAAGGAAAAGGATCTTGGGGTGAGTATAATACCAAGCACATAGCATGAGGCGCACATCAACCAAATAACTGCTGCAGCATATGGGCGCCTGGTAAACTTAAGAATAGCATTTCAACACCTTAGTAAGTAATCGTTCAAGACTCTGTATACCGTATACGTATGCAGCACCAGTATGGAACCCACACCTGGTCAAGAAAGTCACGAAATTAGAGAAAGTGTAAAGGTTAGCAACAAGACTAGTCCCGGAGGCGAGGTTAAGGAAAATTGGCCTGACGACAATGGAGGACAGGAGGGATAGGGAAGGACATGATAAAGATATATAAAATATTGACAGGAATTGACAAGGTGGATAGGGACAGGATGATTCAGAGATGTGACACAACAACAAGGGGTCACAACTGGAAGTTGAAAGCTCAGAAGAGTCACAGGGATGTTAGGAAGTATTTTTTTCATAGAGTTATCAGCAAGTGGAACAATTTGGAAAATGATGTAGTGGAGACAAGATTTATACATAGCTTTAAGAAGAGGTACGATAAAGCTCATGGAGCAGGGAGAGAGTTGAGCTAGTAGCGACCAGTGAAGAGGCGAGATCAGGAGCTGTAAATCGATCCCTGCAACCACAAATAGGTCAGTACACAAATTATCAGGCCAAGCGTCTATCGACAAGTGCCTCTGACAACTTATAACTAGTAACTACACACACACACACACACACACACACACACACACACACACACACACACACACACACACACACACACACACACACACACACATACACACACACACACACACACACATACACACACACACACACATACACACATACACACATACACACACACGTACACGTGATTTACACTTGAACGATAAAGGATAACACAAAGCACACTAAAAGATAGCTCAGTCAGCATAAGCGGTCCAAGACTGTTCAACATCCTCCCTGCTGTCTCTGAAGGTATTAAGTCACGGTGACTTACTCCTGATCACACAGGCTGTGGTACCTATGTTGGACTGCTTGGGTTGGGTGTCTTTATTGTGGAAACGCATCGCCACACAGTGGCTTCATCAGTCCTATACAAAGAAGAATGGTAAAGATCAGAAGGAGTTTGAGGTAATCAGTCAATCTTTTCAACATTGTATAGGACTGATGAAGCCACAGTATAACGAAACGTTTCCATAAAGATACCCAAGTGTTGCCCATGTGTCTAATTTATCAACTTGTTGGTACTGTATACAAGCCAGCCAGCCAGCCAGCCAGCCAGCCAGCCAGCCAGCCAGCCAGCCAGCCAGCCAGCCAGCCAGCCAGCCAGCCAACCAGCCAGCCAGCCAGCCAGCCAGCCAGCCAACCAGCCAGCCAGCCAGCCAGCCAGCCAGCCAGCCAGCCAGCCAACCAACCAGCCAGCCAGCCAACCAGCCAGCCAGCCAGCCAGCCAACCAGCCAGCCAGCCAGCCAGCCAGCCAGCCAGCCAGCCAACCAACCAGCCAGCCAGCCAAACGTTCACACATCCTCAGAATATCCTCCAGTTTTCCTTGCTGTCTTGCAGAATTTCCTGTTTTTGTCCTGGTTTCATTTTTTGTGTTTTTCATTTTCGTTAATGAAGAGAGAGAGACTATGTGGCGTCCGTGTGTGATCTACACACATGTTACTATGTATAAGTTGTGTAACTGTATTTATGTGTACCTGTACCCGAATAAATTACCTACGTCAAGTACCAACTGCTCTTATGAAACTAATTATTATTATAATACTATCAATAATAATAATAAATTTTGTTGTTGTTGTTGTTGTTGTTGTTGTTGTTACTGTTGTTGTTACTGTTGTTGTTACTGTCAATCATGCTACTGTTGTTGTTCGTGTTGTTGCTGTCGTTGTTACTGCGTAATTTATTCTATAACTTATCTAAGTAGCAAAGAGATTTAACCCTATCATGTGTACGTTCAGATTCCACGTCTGGAGTCACGTGTTGGAAATATAATCAGTATAATGTGTCAATAAAGGATCACATTATACTGCTTAAGTGTTTATATTTCCATTGTGTCGGTGTTATACCATTTATTTCCAGTCACGTGCTGGGTCAGATTCCACGTCTAGAGTCACGAGAAGGGTCAGATTCCACGTCTAGAGTCACGAGAAGGGTCAAGATTCCACGTCTGAAGTCACGAGAAGGGTCAGATTCCACGCCCGGAGTTCACGAAACTAAGAGTAAAGTCACGTTACTAGTGCCAGTTGAGTTGTGTTGATCCACTTGCCAAGCAGAAAGTCAGCCGGAATGTTCTATCCAGGGATCCCCCAATCTGCGGCCCGTTGGCCGCATGTGGCCCTTCGAGGAAATGGATGCGGCCCTCGCATGAAACTATGAGTTCACTTTTATGTATGCTGCACACTGCACAGTGTCAACATAACCGTGTGGAGGCCATCATTACACATTTGACCAACAATTGTGGCAGACTTGTGTAGGAAGGTTGAGCTCCACTGCCAGTCTACATTCTATGGGATTTCCAAAAAAAGTAACTCGACTGGACTTTTTCATATTATTATTATTATTATTATTATTATTATTATTATTATTGTATTGCGCAGCAAGCCACTCGAACGTGTATATTGATAGGTGTGTGTGTGTGTGTGTGTGTGTGTGTGTGTGTGTACTCACCTAGTTGAGGTTGCAGGGGTCGACTCCAAGCTCCTGGCCCCGCCTCTTCACTGGTCGCTACTAGGTCACTCTCCCTGAACCATGAGCTTTATCGTACCTCTGCTTAAAGCTATGTATGGATCCTGCCTCCACTACATCGCTTCCCAAACTATTCCACTTCCTGACTACTCTGTGGCTGAAGAAATACTTCCTAACATCCCTGTGATTCATCTGTGTCTTCAGCTTCCAACTGTGTCCCCGTGTTGTTGTGTTCAGTCTCTGGAACATCCTGTCTTTGTCCACCTTGTCAATTCCTCTCAGTATTTTGTAAGTCGTTATCATATCCCCCCTATCTCTCCTGTCCTCCAGTGTCGTCAGGTTGTGTGTGTGTGTGTGAGCCTTATCGTATCTCTTCTTGAAGCTATGAATGGATCCTGTCCTCTACCACTTCATTCTTCAGGTCGTTCTACTTCCTGACTACTCTAAGGCTGAAGAAATACTTCCTAACGTCCTAGTGACTCATCTGTGTTTTCAACTTCTAGTTATACCCTCATGTTCCTGTTTTCAATCAGTCTATAACCTGTTCCTATTCACTCTACCAATTCGTCTCAGTATTTTATATGTCGTTATCATATCCTCCCTGTGAAATCAGGTTGAGTTCCTTTAAATTCCAGTAGCCGCTTATCAGACCAGATCCATGTATCATCTTTCCTGGTCCTCGTTTACTTGTATTCTCCTCTTAAGTTTCACACCTACAATCAGGGAAACCTCTGACTCTCTTCCTTCTTCATATTCACGTATACAAGAAACAGCACCAGTTCTAGTATTTATCCTTGTAGAACCCCACTCGTCACATGCACCCACTTCAGACACCTTTTCACAGATCATCACTCGTTTCCTTCCTGTCAGATGTGCCTTGATCCACTGTAGTGGTATTTCTGTTGTTCCTGCCTGCTCCTCTAGCTTTTGTACCTGTCTCTTGTGCGGTACTGTATGAAAAGCCTTCTTACAGTCCAAGAAAATGCAATCTACACATCCCTCTCTCTCTCTGGTCTTACTTCTCTTACTGTACTCATCTAATTGTGGTTGCAGGGGTTGTGGCTACAGCTCTTGCTTCACACGGTGAGGATCCGGGTTAGATTCCCGGGGAGAGTAGAACCGCTGGGTATGTTTCCTTACACCGGTTGTCTATGCTCCCCATCAGTAAAATGGGTACCTGGGTGTTAGTCGACTGGTGTGGGTCGCATCCTGGGACAAAACTGACCTAATTTGCCGGAAATGCTCAGCATAACAAGCAGCTTTCTATATAGTAGTATGTCATTGATGTCAGCTATGGTCTGTACACCTTGTACATGTACTTGTAGAAATAGCTCCTCGCCCCGGCTCTTCACTGGTCGCCACTAGGTCCACTCTCTCCCTACTCCATGAGCTTTATCATACCTCTTCTTAAAGCTTTGCACTGTGTGTGTGTGTACAAATAGGTGGAGGTGTGTAGGGCATATGTGTGGGCAGGATGCAGGTGTGAGTGTGGGGGGGGGGGAAAGGTCTGTGTGGGGAAGGGAGGGGATGGTAGGGAAGGGGATGGTAGGGGGAGGGGAGGGGGCAGCAAACAGCAACACGTCAGCGGACGCTACAGCCAGGAAAACTTTCCAACAAACCCACCATCTTGAGTGAGATAGAGCGAGAGAGGGAGTGAGTGAGTGAAGGGTAAACCCGTGGAAGAGTGTCCCGCCTGTTTCTCTCTCTCTCTCTCTCTTATCTCACTCAGATGATATTGTACTCCCAACTACCACAGCTTCCAACCGTTACTATTTCTCTCTCTCTCTCTAAACATATATATATATATATATATATATATATATATATATATATATATATATATATATATATATATATATATATGCAATAAGATCACAGTAAACAGGTGATTTTAAAATATGCAAAACAACCACTGTGAAAGAGTAGTGAATAGGTAAAATCTGCGATTTTGGCTTAATCAACAACGCTTTTCTTGCCGAATAAGACAAGCGAAAATTTGTGTATGCAATAATTTAGGAAAAATAATTCTGAACCTAACAAAAAAAAAATGTATTTCATTGCGTTTGTTTATTATTAAATTATTGAAACCTTATCTAAATTATATTTAGTTGGATTAGGCTAAATTAATTTGCGCTTGTTATAATAAAGTTAGGTAAGTTTTCTAAGTTTCTTTTGGTAAAAAATTATTATTATTTACATTAGCATAAATAAAAAATATATCTTTAAATGTATAAACGTATATATATATATACATATATATATATATATATATATATATATATATATATATATATATATATATATATATATATATATAAACTCAATAATTAAAATAAAAATTTGAATTAACAACATTACAGTCATTTGCATCAGTGCCTTAGCTAGCATGTATGTGGCCAGTATGATGCACCAACATAACTATCATGTATGTGGCCAGTATGATGCACCAACATAACTATCATGTATGTGGCCAGTATGATGCACCAACATAACTATCATGTATGTGGCCAGTATGATGCACCAACATAACTAGCATGTATGTGGCCAGTATGTTGCACCAACATAACTATCATGTATGTGGCCAGTATGATGCACCAACATAACTAGCATGTATGTGGCCAGTATGATGCACCAACATAACTATCATGTATGTGGCCAGTATGATGCACCAACATAACTAGCATGTATGTGGCCAGTATGATGCACCAACATAACTATCATGTATGTGGCCAGTATGATGCACCAACATAACTAGCATGTATGTGGCCAGTATGATGCACCAACATAACTATCATGTATGTGGCCAGTATGATGCACCAACATAACTATCATGTATGTGGCCAGTATGATGCACCTACATAACTAGCATGTATGTGGCCAGTATTATGCACCAACATAACTAGCATGTATGTGGCCAGTATGATGCACCAACATAACTAGCATGTATGTGGCCAGTATGTTGCACCAACATAACTAGCAAGTATGTGGCCAGTATGATGCACCAACATAACTAGCAAGTATGTGGCCAGTATGGTGCACCAACATAACTAGCATATATGTGGCCAGTATGTTGCACCAACATAACTAGCATGTATGTGGCCAGTATATTGCACCAACATAACTAGCATGTATGTGGCCAGTATACTGCACCAACATAACTAGCATGTATGTGGCCAGTATGTTGCACCAACATAATTAGCATGTATGTGGCCAGTATGTTGCACCAACATAACTAGCATGTATGTGGCCAGTATGTTGCACCAACATAATTAGCATGTATGTGGCCAGTATGTTGCACCAACATAACTAGCATGTATGTGGCCAGTATGTTGCACCAACATAACTAGCATATATGTGGCCAGTATATTGCACCAACATAACTAGCATGTATGTGGCCAGTATGTTGCACCAACATAACTAGCATGTATGTGGCCAGTATGTTGCACCAACATAAATCAACACACATAATTCTGTCAACAGTTTATTAGTATCAAAAACATACATACACTACCTAAATGGTAGATTGTAGAGTGAACCTAAGTGGTAGATAGTAGAGTGAACCTAAGTGGTAGATAGTAGAGTGAACCTAAGTGGTAGATTGTAGAGTGAACCTAAGTGGTAGATAGTAGAGTGAACCTAAGTGGTAGATAGTAGAGTGAACCTAAATGGTAGATTGTAGAGTGAACCTAAGTGGTAGATAGTAGAGTGAACCTAAGTGGTAGATAGTAGAGTGAACCTAAGTGGTAGATAGTAGAGTGAACCTAAGTGGTAGATAGTAGAGTGAACCTAAGTGGTAGATAGTAGAGTGAACCTAAGTGGTAGATAGTAGAGTGAACCTAAGTGGTAGATAGTAGAGTGAACCTAAGTGGTAGATAGTAGAGTGAACCTAAGTGGTAGATAGTAGAGTGAACCTAAGTGACAGATCGTAGAGTGAACCTAAGTGGTAGATCGCAGAGTGAACCTAAGTGGTAGATAGTAGAGTGAACCTAAGTGGCAGATCGTAGAGTGAACCTAAGTGGTAGCTAGTAGAGTGAACTTAAGTGGTAGCTAGTAGAGTGAACCTAAGTGGCAGATCGTAGAGTGAACCTAAGTGGTAGCTAGTAGAGTGCACCTAAGTGGTAGCTAGTAGAGTGCACCTAAGTGGTGGATATTAGAGTGAAACTAATATATAGCAGAGTACAGGTAACTGATACATCGCAGAGTACAGGTAAGTGGTACATAAAGTACAGGTAACTGGTACATAGAGTACAGGTAACTGATACTTAGCAGAGTACAATTAACTGATACATAGCAGAGGACAGGTAACTGGTACATAGCAGAGTACAGGTAACTGGTGCATAGCAGAGTACAGGTGACTGGTACATAGCAGAATACAGGTAACTGGTACATAGCAGAGTACAGGTGAGTGATACATAGCAGAATACAGGTAACTGGTACATAGCAGAATACAGGTAACTTGTACATAGCAGAGTACAGGTAACTGGTACATAGCAGAGTACAGGTGAGTGATACATAGCAGAATACAGGTAACTGGTACATAGCAGAGTACAGGTAACTGGTACATAGCAGAGTACAGGTGACTGATACATAGCAGAGTACAGGTGACTGATACATAGCAGAGTACAGGTGACTGGTACATAGCAGAGTACAGGTAACTGGTACATAGCAGAATACAGGTAACTTGTACATAGCAGAGTACAAGTACCTGGTATAGACCGAGGGAAGATCTGGAGGTAAGATACCAGCAACTTCCACGAAGATCATTCCTCACACACCGAGATAAAATTATCATCTTGCAGCACCTTCACAACGTAATTCAGGAGACTTGAGGATATTCTCACGGCCTAGCTGAGGCCTACCAGCTTAGGCTGACATATTTCATCACTTCGTGCAACTCAAAATAGAGTGGGAACACCTGCACACTGCAAGTGTTCTCACTCTGCAGCTATCTTGAAGAATATAGCTGCAGCACTGACTGCTGAAGCTATAGTAACACGCAACAGCAGCAGTGGTCAGCAACTATAGTAACTATCACACAACAGTGGTCAGCAACTATAGTAACAACAACAGTGGTCAGCAACTATAGTGACTATCACACAACAGTGGTCAGCAACTATAGTGACTATCACACAACAGTGGTCAGCAACTATAGTGACTATCACACAACAGTGGTCAGCAACTATAGTAACAACAACAGTGGTCAGTAACTATACTATCACACAACAACAGTGGTCAGTAACTATAGTAACAACAACAACAGTGGTCAGTAACTATACTATCACACAACAACAGTGGTCAGTAACTATAGTAACAACAACAACAGTGGTCAGTAACTATACTATCACACAACAACAGTGGTCAGTAACTATAGTAACTATCACACAACAACAGTGGTCAGTAACTATAGTAACAACAACAGTGGTTAGTAACTATAGTAACAACAACAACAGTGGTCAGTAACTATAGTAACTATCACACAACAACAGTGGTCAGTAACTATAGTAACAACAACAGTGGTTAGTAACTATAGTAACAACAACAACAGTGGTCAGTAACTATAGTAACTATCACACAACAACAGTGGTCAGTAACTATAGTAACTAGCACACAACAACAGTGGTCAGTAACTATAGTAACAACAACAACAGTGGTCAGTAACTATAGTGACTATCACACAACAGTGGTCAGTAACTATAGTAACAACAACAACAGTGGTCAGTAACTATAGTGACTATCACACAACAACAGTGGTCAGTAACTATAGTAACTATCACACAACAACAGTGGTCAGTAACTATAGTAACTATCACACAACAACAGTGGTCAGTAACTATAGTAACTATCACACAACAACAGTGGTCAGTAACTATAGTAACTATCACACAACAACAGTGGTCAGTAACTATAGTAACAACAACAACAACAGTGGTCAGTAACTATAGTAACAACAACAGTGGTCAGTAACTATAGTAACAACAACAACAGTGGTCAGTAACTATAGTAACAACAACAACAGTGGTCAGTAACTATAGTAACAACAACAGTGGTCAGTAACTATAGTAACAACAACAACAGCGGTCAGTAACTATAGTAACAACAACAACAGTGGTCAGTAACTATAGTAACAACAACAACAGTGGTCAGTAATTATAGTAACAACAACAGTGGTCAGTAACTATAGTAACAACAACAACAGTGGTCAGTAACTATAGTAACTATCACACAACAGTGATCAGTAACTATAGTAACAACAACAACAGTGGTCAGTAACTATAGTAACAACAACAACAGTGGTCAGTAACTATAGTAACAACAGTGGTCAGTAACTATAGTAACAACAACAACAGTGGTTAGTAACTATAGTAACAACAACAGTGGTCAGTAACTATAGTAACAACAACAACAGTGGTCAGTAACTATAGTAACAACAACAACAGTGGTCAGTAATTATAGTAACAACAACAACAGTGGTCAGTAACTATAGTAACAACAACAACAGTGGTCAGTAACTATAGTAACAACAACAACAGTGGTCAGTAACTATAGTAACAACAACAACAGTGGTCAGTAACTATAGTAACAACAACAACAGTGGTCAGTAACTATAGTAACAACAACAACAGTGGTCAGTAACTATAGTAACAACAACAACAGTGGTCAGTAACTATAGCAACAACAACAGTGGTCAGTAACTATAATAACAACAACAACAGTGGTCTGTAACTATAGTAACAACAACAGTGGTCAGTAACTATAGTAACAACAACAGTGGTCAGTAACTATAATAACAACAACAACAGTGGTCAGTAACTATAGTAACAACAACAACAGTGGTCAGCAGCTCTTCATCTGACACAATAATTGAGTTAATTACTGTCAGTGAGGAGAGTCTACCACAGAACTTGCCGACGCTACACATTAAAACCTTCATAAACACTATGACAAAAACTGTCCACTAATTACGTTAATTGGTCCACTACTACCCCCCCTCATCCTCTAACTGGGTCAGGTTTATATGTAAATATGTCTACGTTTACAATATATATATATATATATATATATATATATATATATATATATATATATATATATATATATATATATATATATATATATATATATATATATATATGGTATAGGGTAGCATTAAAGGCAGTCAATGTGCGCCTCTCTGGTTGCTCGACAAACATGGATGTGACAGTCCAGTTCGGTCCAGACGCTCTGCAGCATATCTGGTGTTATCATGCCAACTGCTTCAGTCATCGAAATTTTCAGCTCATCCAGGGCTGTAATATATATATATATATTTTTTTTTATTATCACACTGGCCGATTCCCACCAAGGCAGGGTGGCCCGAAAAAGAAAAACTTTCACCATCATTTACTCCATCACTGTCTTGCCAGAAGGGTGCTTTACACTACAGTTTTTAAACTGCAACATTAACACCCCTCCTATATATATATATATATATATATATATATATATATATATATATATATATATATATATATATATATATATATATATATATATATATATATATATTACATATAATGGGGTCCATCTCTGGTGTAAACTGTGGGACCCATAACCTCGGAGAAGTGTATAATAAGGCTTCAAGGAAGAATATTTAGATTTCTTCCTGAAGCCGTTTAAATATTCCACTTCCCCTGCCACCCCATCTTTTCATTCTTTTTTACCAATAGGTATATTTTATTACATAATATGGTACAAAAGGTTTAAGAGATACATTACTGATATAAAAATGCCATATACAGTACATGAGATGTGAGAGATACATGTCTAGTACATATTGTTACGTGTTTGTCACTGATTATAATGCGAAAATCTCATCCAGCTCTTCAGAACTGGGGTGCGTGCCCAAAATACAGAAGGCATTACCCCTCTGAACAACAGCGTTGAGTCGCTGGAACAGAAAACTAGCTGCCCTGGGATCCCTGGTTACCCTGATGAGTCTTTTGCCTAGCTCCTTAAGGAATTTAGATGCATTCTTTCCCCATGAACCAAGGGTCTCTGAGCCTATGGGAACAAACATATACTGATGGGCAAGTTCTCCATATTTTCTAGACTTTTGAAACTCCCTGAAGCTGGCGGCTACCCCTCCTTCCTCCCTGTTGTATTGGAGATAGGTATCAGCCAAGGTAGATGCACATGTGTAGTCCCACACCACCTGCTTACCTTCTGTCCAGGCTTGAAGAGTGATACCATCTGGACGCTTCTGGCTGCCATCAGATCTGCATAGTTGGAGTGGCTCCCTTACTGTTGGGCATCCGGTTGTTGTGAGGCTCCTCTTGATGTTAACCTCCTCATGTCTTGCAATCTTTCCCTCGGATTTACGGCACACAAGACTATGGTACGCGAATCGGTCTGCTGCTTCACTGCCACAAATACACCTGTGTTCGGCGAGAATAGGGGCGGCAAGTCGAAGGACAACACCAATGCGGATGGTCTGTGGGTCGAGCCGTGTGCCAAGGCTGGAGTTGGGAACAGCCAACAGAAAGTCCCCTGCATGAGGAGCTCTCACTGCCAGGAGGCGGGCTCTATCCTTCCCTGACACACTCTGAAGCACTGCTGAGGCTATTTTCTCCACTATCGGGCCATCCCAGTGCGACTGTTTGTAGTTGTTGGTGGGAGCAGGTCTGGTTTCAGAGCCCGTTAGATTGTCCCAGATCATGGCTCCGTCAATGAACTTTTGGTCCTGGACTCCAATCTTGTCCCTAAGATGTTCAGGGATAGTTGCTGCTACAAGCCCTCTGGATGCAACCCATGAGGACAAAAGAGCAGGTAGTGCAATCTGTGATGACTTGCGGACATCAATGCCTCCTAGTCTGACTGGAAGTGTAGCTTGGTCCCACTGCCCGTCTTCTAGAGTAAGGTTAAGTACTTTCGTAAAAATCTGCCTCAGGATACTGTCATATTCGTCATATACTGTCATATATATATATAAGTAAGGGGCGGGACTGGAAGCCATGACAGGCGTCTTGAAACTCAGTGTCATCGGTTCTGTGATTTGTTTACAATCGTCTTTTTACGATTTCGAGCCTTATTTGGATAAATTAGACACATGTGCAACTCTTGGGTATCTTTATTGAGGAAACGTTTCGCCACACAGTGGCTTCATCAGTCCATACAAAGGAGAATCTTGAAGAACAGGAGGAGAATGAGGTAATCAGTCCCTCAACCTTGAGTCAATGTGGTCAGTCCATCAATCTTGAATAGAATTCCATTCAAGATTGATGGACTGATGAAGCCACTGTGTGGCGAAACGTTTCCACAATAAAGATACCCAAGAGTTGCACATGTGTCTAATTTATCAATGTGTCGGTTCACTGAACCATTCATCTACGAGCCTTATTTTGTTACAGCTTTGTTATGGTTACTGATAACATAACAAATTTCACTTCCTCTGTTTACAGCATAACTGCCAAGCGATAGTAATTCTAGTGCTCTTAGTTCTGTGTTTATTTACTTCCAGACATTTAGTAAGGTCCGTAGTGACAGTGTCTGGTTCATTATTTTAACATTCAAATACCAAGTACAGTGTTAATCTTAACAATACTATCACTGATACTAGCAACACCAAGCTTCTTCCTCATATTAACAACTCTGGTAGATTTACGACAGCCAAGAATAATTCTTAGAGCTTCATTTTGCATTAGTTCCGGAGAAAATTGTTCTATTTGGGATGGAATTTTTTTCCCCTTAGGTAATATAAACACTGCGCAGCATGATCAATTAAGGATCTAATATATACTATATACATCATTCTAACTATTCTTAAACTATCATCATAGTTGAGGCCGTAGCCAGAAATATCTCTGAGAGCATTAAGACACGTGCAACAGTTGGGTATCTTTACTGATGAAACGTTTCGCCTACACAGAAGCCTACTGTGTAGGCGAAACGTTTCAACTGTTGTAATCTTCAACTTGTCGTTATTATACCATTGACAACAACATCTCCGACAGCATTTAGCCTATCTTTGCATTTCTTATTTAGTCGTGTTAGGATGGAGTTACTGAAGGGTAACTCTACAAGACACCTGATTTAACTTGACGTAACTTACGATGCTTGTGATGATCTTCGTTGTCATGTATGGTGGAAGATTTATGTCATCTTCTGTTTCTGTTCCCTGGATCTGTGAGCAACCTCTCAATGGTGGCCAGTAAATCATCAATTTTTTTGTGTGCCAGAAGCCTCGTAATTCTTATAGCAGTGATCCAGGCAGTTAATAAAGTTATCTCCATGGTCTGAGCCGAGAATATATTTTTTCCTCTCTCTATTAGGTTTCATTGTTGGAAATATAACTGACAGCTGTGAGTCTTGGAAAGTGATTGCTTAGAAGATCAACATCAACAGGCTGGAATACTGCTGTACATTAACATCTCCATACAAAGCAGGTGAAATCGCAGATCTAGAGAGTGTACAGAGATCCTTTACTGCACGTATAAGTTCTGTCAAGCACCTTAACTACTGGGAACGCTTGAAAGCACTTGACTTGTACTCGTTGGAACGCAGGAGGGAGAGATATATCATAATCTACACTTGGAAAATCTTGGAAGGAATGGTCCCAAATCTGCACACAGAAATCAATCCCTACGAAAGTAAAAGACTGGGCAGGCGATGCAAAATGCCCCCAATAAAAAGTAGGGGCGCCATTGGTACACTAAGGGAAAACACCATAAGTGTCCGGGGCCCAAAACTGTTCAACAGCCTCCCATCAAGCATTAGGGGAATTGCCAATAAACCCCTGGCTGCCTTCAAGAGAGAGCTGGACAGATACCTAAAGTCAGTGCCGGATCAGCCGGGCTGTGGCTCGTACGTTGGACTGCGTGCGGCCAGCAGTAACAGCCTAGTTGATCAGGCCCTGATCCATCGGGAGGCCTGGTCATGGACCGGGCCGCGGGGGCGTTGATCCCCGGAATAACCTCCAGGTAACCAGGAGCCACGTACCGTATATAATACATTTTGTGAACAGGCCTAATATTCCGCCATTAATGTGAGTAGGCTCAGCAGTGTGCCCACAATTCACACATTATCATGCTCATTTAGAAATATTACTAGTTCAGTGCCACTGATGTTAGTTACAGACACTCACTCCAATATTCTCACATCTGGCATTAAAGCAGCGGCTTGAAATTGATCAACTGGGAGATCAAGATTGGTGATGCTGATGGAGAAGTTGCCTGCATAGTGTAACACCGTGATATTGCCTGCATAGTCTAACACCGTGATATTGCCTGCATAGTCTAACACCGTGATATTGCCTGCATAGTCTAACACCGTGATATTGCCTGCATAGTCTAACACCGTGATATTGCCTGCATAGTCTAACACCGTGATATTGCCTGCTTACTCCACTTTACACAACTAGCAGTGCAAGCAACAAGTTCCCTCTAATCTAACTCACACAACAGTTAGTTGGCATTAAGTTATACGTTGTATATTGAGGCAACTTAGAGTGAGGTATACATATCCAGGCAACTTAGAGGGACGTACTCCAAAATTATGGTCCACATTCTTGCAAACAAATGACATCAATATTCTTGGATGCAATGACATCAGTATTCTTGGCTGCATGACATCAACATTCTCGGATGCACTGACATCAACATTCTTGGCTGCAGTGACAGTAATCTTGGCTACAGTGATATAAGACGGGCAGCCGCTTTCTGATGGAGACAATCTTCTACGAGAAGACACCACGGAACGGGTGGGGTTCGAATGCATGGCGAGTGAGTCTTAAATCTCCACAGGTTCAAAACCCCATCCGTTCCGTGGTTTGTCAGCAATCTTATTATGATGATGTCGTGAGTTTCATGAGATCTGTAATCTATCCGCTGTAGTAATTTACTGCCGCTATCTTGGCTCTGACGATGGTAAGGTTAAGTTGGTTTAACAGTGAACCAGTGTTAACAACGAACCAGTGTTATCAGTGAACCAGTGTTAACAATGAACCAGTGTTAAGAGCAGAACAAGTGCCAGTCTATGGGTCTTCATGGAATAAGACGTCAGCATCTGACAAGGTCTCCCAGGCGTTGGTTCCCTGGGAGGGACTGGGTCCTCGGGTAAGGATTGGGTTCTCAGGAAAGGACTGGGTCCCCAGCCAGGCACTGGGTCCCCAGGGGAAATGGGACTGGGGGAATCAGCTTCATCAACCCAACACTGAGGATGTGAGTGTCAAGCATCAGAACACAGTGTATTTACAATTCTCTTTACCACCACCTCTGCTGGATGCTGCGACCAGCCACACATCAAGCATAACCTACTGTGTATATCCCACTATCTCTGCCACTTGCTTCCCACTGCATAACAACTACCCCCTCCATCTCCAGTCCCCTAACCCCGAATATACGAACTGGACAGTCTCGGGGGAGCAACTTCTGAAAATGATCAACTTCTCCAATTCTCGAGACTCACGGATGAGTAAGATGAGAGAGGAACGAGAGATGAGTCTGGAAGGAGGTCTGTGTGAGAGAGTGAGACATGTATGAGACACGGAGAGGTGCAACTGACTGTCACAAGATGGCTTGCCAATCAACACGCTCAGCTGGTGCGAGGTGTGGAGGGAGGTGGGAACAGAGACGCAGGTGGTGGGGGTGAGAAAGGTTGGATGGTGTCGGGGAGAGAGGTGGGGGTGAGAGAAATGATGAGAAAGAGGTGGGGGAGGCTAGGGTGAGGGAGGTCAGGGTTTAGTGGGGAGGTAGATACCGTCGTTGATGATAGGTAGATCACAAAAGAGAATAGGTAGATTACAATAGAGGGTAGGCAGATCACAAGAGGGTAGGCAGATCACAATAGAGAGTAGGCAGATCACAACAGAGGGTAGGCAGATCACAATAGAGGGTAGGCAGATCACAATAGAGGGTAGGCAGATCACAATAGAGGGTAGGCAGATCACAAGAGGGTAGGCAGATCACAATAGAGAGTAGGCAGATCACAACAGAGGGTAGGCAGATCACAACAGAGGGTAGGCAGATCACAATAGAGGGTAGGCAGATCACAATAGAGGGTAGGCAGATCACAATAGAGGGTAGGCAGATCACAATAGAGAGTAGGCAGATCACAATAGAGGGTAGGCAGATCACAATAGAAGGTAGGCAGATCACAATAGAGGGTAGGCAGATCACAATAGAGGGTAGGCAGATCACAAAAGAGGGTAGGCAGATCACAATAGAAGATAGGTACATCACAACAGAAGACAGGTGGGTACCTAATTACCTAATAATGACATAAAAATTAGGTGGGCACGTAATGCCTGAAAAATTAGGTGCCCACCTAATGATAACTAACAAATTAGGTGGATACATCAGTGATATGGTCCGTGAAACACGGGCTCCGTTAAGTCACTCTGCACCTGTGTGTGTGTTTACATAAATCAGCTGATCGTAAGATGTCAACAAATTAAATGATAGAGCATGGTGAATTCTGGGAAAGAATATCAGTTGCAGAATCTGTAGTTATGTCTGCCTGGAAGTAAGACTGTAGTTATGTCTGCCTGGAAGTAAGACTGTAGTTATGTCTGCCTGGAAGTAAGACTGTAGTTATGTCTGCCTGGAAGTAAGACTGTAGTTATGTCTGCCTGGAAGTAAGACTGTAGTTATGTCTGCCTGGAAGTAAGACTGTAGTTATGTCTGCCTGGAAGTAAGACTGTAGTCATGTCTGCCTGGAAGTAAGACTGTAGTTATGTCTGCCTGGAAGTAAGACTGTAGTTATGTCTGCCCGGAAGTAAGACTGTAGTTATGTCTGCCTGGAAGTAAGACTGTAGTTATGTCTGCCTGGAAGTAAGACTGTAGTTATGTCTGCCTGGAAGTAAGACTGTAGTTATGTCTGCCTGGAAGTAAGACTGTAGTTATGTCTGCCTGGAAGTAAGACTGTAGTCATGTCTGCCTGGAAGTAAGACTGTAGTTATGTCTGCCTGGAAGAAAGACTGTAGTTATGTCTGCCCGGAAGTAAGACTGTAGTTATGTCTGCCTGGAAGTAAGACTGTAGTTATGTCTGCCTGGAAGTAAGACTGTAGTTATGTCTGCCTGGAAGTAAGACTGTAGTTATGTCTGCCTGGAAGACTAGATATGTCTGCCTGGAAGTAAGACTGTAGTTATGCCTGCCTGGAAGTAAGACTGAAGTTATGTCTGCCTGGAAGACTAGATATGTTTGCCTGGAAGTATGACTGTAGTTATGTCTGCCTGGAAGTAAGACTGTAGTTATGCCTGCCTGGAAGTAAGACTGTAGTTATGTCTGCCTGGAAGTAAGACTGTAGTTATGTCTGCCTGGAAGACTAGATATGTCTGCCTGGAAGTAAGACTGTAGTTATGCCTGCCTGGAAGTAAGACTGAAGTTATGTCTGCCTGGAAGACTAGATATGTTTGCCTGGAAGTATGACTGTAGTTATGTCTGCCTGGAAGTAAGACTGTAGTTATGCCTGCCTGGAAGTAAGACTGTAGTTATGTCTGCCTGGAAGTAAGACTGTAGTTATGTCTGCCTGGAAGTAAGACTGTAGTTATGTCTGCCTGGAAGTAAGACTGTAGTTATGTCTGCCTGGAAGTAAGACTGTAGTTATGTCTGCCTGGAAGTAAGACTGTAGTTATGTCTGCCTGGAAGTAAGACTGTAGTTATGTCTGCCTGGAAGTAAGACTGTAGTTATGTCTGCCTGGAAGTAAGACTGTAGTTATGTCTGCCTGGAAGTAAGACTGTAGTTATGTCTGCCTGGAAGTAGACAAATTGGTTTAACTTATGGCTTGATCAATCATTTAGACATACACAATCATTTAGACATGAACAATCACTAAGACATATAAAATCATTTAGGTTTAACCTAAGATAAGCCAATGAAGACAACGTAATTTATGCCCATCGTTGAACCTTACAAGATCACTGGTGGAAAGCAGAGAAGCGATGAATACACTGAGAGAGAATTGAGTAAGTGTAAAGGAACCACGACTCTTCACGCATAAGAAAGATTAGCAAAAAACCCCCTGGCTGTCTTTAAGAGGTAACTAGACAGATTCCCCCAAAACAGTTGCTGATCAGCCGGGTTGTGGTGCATCCGTTGGATCAGGCCAGGAACCAGGAGGCCTGGTCTGGTAAGAAGCCGCGGGGGGCGTTGACCCCCCGGAAGCAGTTACAGGTATCTACACGTAACTATAGGTACAGGTAACCAGGTTCAACTATTAAGCCTACCAGACAGTTATTATACCACAAGACGAGCATTCTCACCTATGTATATATATAAAACTAAACTAAAATAAAAAATGTTCTGTAAACCTGAAACGTTCAGAATTTGGAGTTATGTAATGAACGATATAAATGAACGATATAAATGAACGATATAAATGAACGATATAAATGCGAAAAACAGCGATTCATTATGATACTTGAACGATAGATAATGTACGAAACTTAAATAGAAAATATTACTGTTATTTACTCATATAAAAACGTAAAGAAAAGCAGAGGGAAAAAAAGGGGCCTCCCCCTTACCCCTCCCTCTCTCCCCCCTCCCACATCTGTTCCACTAGGCCAGGACTTCCCCCTCCCCCTACCAGTACCTGTATAATTTCTGGTTCTCACGAGTACTTCCATAGACCTGAGAATGACGTGGATGAGGGGGAGACGAGGGGGAGGGAGAGACCTGAGGGGAGGGGAAGACGTGAAAGGAGGGGAAGACGTGAAGGAAGGGGAAGACGTGAAGGAAGGGGGAGAGTGTGTAGACGAGGAGAGTAAATGGAACGGGAGAGAGAGAGAGAGAGAGAGAGAGAGGAGAGGGGAAAAGAAAGGGAAGAGTGGGGAAAGGTACACTCGCAGTGTGCTGCTACACTGTTCTATATAATAGTTACACAGTGGGAACAAAAGCTAGCTAAGTTTGCCAGTCATATTCCATCACACAGGATGACTTCTCCATCTCTCTCAACTCCGTGGGACTGAGCACCTCACAACCTCTACTTCAACCATCTTCCATACATTGGTCACCTCTGTATCAGACTGAGGAAGTCTGCTGAGCTTCATCTCCCATCAGTATATAAGCTCCATCTCCGCGAATATGCTGCACTCTCGGCAAGACTGATGGACTGAGCACATCGACTCAAGTCTGAGGGACTGATTACCTGAAACTCCTCCTCTTATTTCACCTCCTTCTGCATCGGACTAAAGAAGCCACTGTGTGGCGAAACGTTTCCAGAATAAAGATACTATCTTGCCTGTATGTACTGTCTTTTTAACCTCTACATATTAGAAGTCCTAGTGTTGGCTCTCGTGTCTTTCTAAACCAAACGTTTCGCCTACACAGTAGGCTTCTACAGTCAAATACAGCTGCAACAGTCGTAGTGAAATGAAGACGATGTAATCAGCCCAACAACCTTGGAGAAATGGTATCTGAGGTGGTCAGTCCCTCAGTCTTGAAGAGCACCGTAGTCTGCAAGACTACGGTGCTCTTCACTATCTCCAAAATCCAGATGTACTCCTGTTACCCCCTATGAGGACTAGTTCCTGGAACTTTTGTGCATCCATATAGTCTTGCTCTGCCCTCCACACCATGGATGTAAGTGTATAATAAACTAGCCACATCGGTGCCAAAATATAATCTAAACAAGACTGAGGGACTGATTACCTCATCTTCTGAATATAGTTCTACAGTCTACACATTATGTCCTTGTATTGATAAAGACACTGGACGTAAACGTCTACAAATGAAGATATCCAGATTCCTTATCTTGTCGGTATTGCATACCATTCATGTACATTATTATCGCTGCTCCACCACCTCCACAGGAAGTTTATTCAAGTATACCTAAATACAGTTACATAGATTATCATACACAGCAGCAAATGCTTAACAATTCGCATTGTCTCTACGTCCACAGCAGGACTCGAACCTGCAAACTCTGTATCAGAGTCCACAATACTTTACCACGGAGCCAGACCCCAGATAGCAGTATATGTATAGAGAACCTAGGATAACCTAATCCATCACTCCTCCACCTCCTCCAGCACCACCTCCTCCATCACCACCTCCTCCATCACCACCTCCTCCATCACCACCTCCTCCAGCACCACCTCCTCCATCACCACCTCCTCCAGCACCACCTCCTCCAGCACCACCTCCTCCATCACCACCTCCTCCAGCACCACCTCCTCCAGCACCACCTCCTCCAGCACCACCTCCTCCAGCACCACCTCCTCCAGCACCACCTCCTCCAGCACCACCTCCTCCAGCACCACCACCTGCAGCACCTCCTCCTGCACCACCTCCAGCAGCACCACCTCCTGCAGCCACCTCCACCTGCACCACCTCTTCCAGCACCACCTCCTCCAGCACCACCTCCTCCATCACCACCTCCTCCAGCACCTCCTCCAGTACCACCTCCTCCAGCACCACCTCCTGCACCACCTCCAGCACCACCTCCTCCAGCACCACCTCCAGCACCACCTCCAGCACCACCTCCTCCAGCACCACCTCCAGCACCACCTCCAGCACCACCTCCTCCAGCACCACCTCCAGCACCACCTCCTCCAGCACCACCTCCAGCACCACCTCCTCCAGCACCTCCTCCAGCACCACCTCCTCCAGCACCACCTCCTCCAGCACCACCTCCTACAGCACCACCTCCAGCACCACCTCCTCCAGCACCACCTCCTCCAGCACCACCTCCTCCAGCACCACCTCCTCCAGCACCACCTCCTCCAGCACCACCTCCAGCACCACCTCCTCCAGCACCACCTCCTCCAGCACCACCTCCAGCACCACCTCTTCCAGCACCACCTCCTTCAGCACCTCCTCCAGCACCACCTCCTCCAGCACCACCTCCTCCAGCACCACCTCCTCCAGCACCACCTCCTCCAGCACCTCCTCCAGCACCACCTCCTCCAGCACCACCATCATCACATTGCCTCACCTCTCTGTCTTATAATAATAATTAAAAACTACGGGTCAGCTGACTCAGACGGCCTATGACGCCATCATAAGGGCTGGGGAAGGGGATTAGGGGTTGAGGGAGGGAAGGGAAGAGGAATGGGGAGGTGGGGGCTGAGAGAAGCGGGGAGGGGGTGTAGTTCCCACGGTGAAGAGGGAAAATTAGCTGATAAGGCTCCCCTGACATCACAACACTTCCCCTCCCCCTCATCCACCCCCTCCCCGTTGTCAACACTCTTCCCCTTCCCCCTCATCCTCCCCCTCCCCTGCCCCTCATTCACCCCTTCCCATCACTAACACCCCTCCCCTAATCCACCCTTCCCCATCATCCACCCCCCATCACCAACACCCCTCCCCTTCTCTCACTAACACCTCACCCCTTCCCTTCATCTACCCCCTCCCCATCAGCACCCCCCCCGTCTCCCCCAGCATCATAAGACAACACTGGCTGGACCAGTAAGCATTTATTCTCTCCACTGCTACCTACAAACCCCCAGAGATCTCTGTAATCAGGTGAGAAGTCAGGTAAAGGACTTAGGTTCCCACGGCATCTTGCACCTTCTTGTGGGACCTGGGGAGAGCCAACGCAGGTTCCCAGGCGCCTACTCACCTACCCACCCCTGCTTCTGCTTTCTCTGCTTCGTTAGGTTAAAAATGTCTCCTGACGCGCAGTGAGTCACCTGATGACTGCTCAGTCATTTGTTGCCTCACACGTCAACTTCACAGTGCCAAGAGCTGTTGTCCAACTTCATTTCAAAACTTAAGATTCCCCAAAGTTGTAAATATTAACTATTTTCATGAAATTATTATTCTCTATTATCTATTATTATTATAATATTCTATTACTATATATTAATACTGTTCATTATTATCTATTATTATTATATATTTAGTTTACTATTATTATCTATTTAGTTTACCTTCTATTATTATTATTATATATTAATTAGTTTATAATCTATTATTATGTAAAGTAAAAGGACACAAGTGCAACTAATGTGACATTTGTGGCAACGTTTCGCTCTCCAGGAGCTTTATCAAGCCATTACAAACAATACATGGACACAGAGGGTATATAAAGGCTCAGAGTGAGGTGCAATACTAGTAGTAGTAGTAGTAGTAGTAGTAGTAGTAGTAGTAGTAGTAGTGGTAGTAGTAGTAGTAGTAGTAGTGGTAGTAGTAGTAGTAGTAGTAGTGGTAGTAGTAGTAGTGGTAGTAGTAGTAGTGGTAGTAGTAGTAGTAGTGGTAGTAGTAGTAGTAGTAGTAGTAGTGGTAGTAGTAGTAGTAGTAGTAGTGGTAGTGGTAGTAGTAGTAGTAGTAGTAGTAGTGGTAGCAGTAGTAGTGGTAGTAGTAGTAGTAGTAGTAGTGGTGGTAGTAGTAGTAGTAGTAGTAGTAGTAGTGGTAGTAGTAGTAGTAGTAGTGGTGGTAGCAGTAGTAGTAGTAGTAGTAGTGGTAGTGACAAAAGTAATACAATATGATAGAGCAATTAATTCGTACAAGAGTAAAAGGATATAAAAGCTATTACTTGGGTAACATAAAAATAGGTTGGACAAATATAGACTGGAAAGAGGCAGCTTGTATCAGTGTTCACTCTCTGTGCTTTGTGTAGTATAACAGGAGAGACTATGTGCTGGCAGGGTTTACTGTTTTCAGGAGGATTCTTGCTAAGACTTCGGAGATGGTGAAGCTGCCGTTGTTTTGTTTAATTGTATTCGAAACAGCGATCAGTGCTGATTCGAGGCACTTGCGACTGCGGAAATTTACAATCTATTATTAATACTATTTTTATCTAGTATTATTATCTATATTATTATTATTATTATTATTATTATTATTATTATTATTATTATTATTCGCAGTAAAGAACAAAAAGTCACAATACCGTGACTGGAACAATACAAAAATAACCCGCACATAGGAGAGAGGAACTTACGACGACGTTTCGGTCCGACTTGGACCATTTACAAGTGACAGAAACGTACTAAGTCTCTCTCCTACGTCTGAGTTACTGGTATATTGGTCCTAGTACTGCTAGTTGAAGTGCTATTATTTAATGTTATAAATGTTAGGGGTCGATACTCCATCTGGAACTACATGAAGGAGTCGATACTCCATCTGGAACTACATGAAGGAGTCGATACTCCATCTGGAACTACATGAAGGAGTCGATACTCCATCTGGAACTACATGAAGGAGTCGATACTCCATCTGGAACTTCATGAAGGAGTCGATACTCCATCTGAAACTTCATGAAGGAGTCGATACTCCATCTGAAACTTCATGAAGGAGTCGATACACCATCTGAAACTTCATGAAGGAGTCGATACACCATCTGAAACTTCATGAAGGAGTCGATACTCCATCTGAAACTTCATGAAGGAGTCGATACACCATCTGAAACTTCATGAAGGAGTCGATACACCATCTGAAACTTCATGAAGGAGTCGATACTCCATCTGAAACTTCATGAAGGAGTCGATACTCCATCTGAAACTTCATGAAGGAGTCGATACACCATCTGAAACTTCATGAAGGAGTCGATACTCCATCTGAAACTTCATGAAGGAGTCGATACTCCATCTGGAACTTCATGAAGGAGTCGATAGTCCATCTGGAACTTCATGAAGGAGTCGATACACCATCTGGAACTTCATGAAGGAGTCGATACACCATCTGAAACTTCATGAAGGAGTCGATACTCCATCTGAAACTTCATGAAGGAGTCGATACTCCATCTGGAACTTCATGAAGGAGTCGATACTCCATCTGGAACTTCATGAAGGAGTCGATACACCATCTGGAACTTCATGAAGGAGTCGATACTCCATCTGAAACTTCATGAAGGGGCCGATACACCATCTGAAACTTCATGAAGGAGTCGATACACCATCTGAAACTTCATGAAGGAGTCGATACTCCATCTGAAACTTCATGAAGGAGTCGATACACCATCTGAAACTTCATGAAGGAGTCGATACACCATCTGAAACTTCATGAAGGAGTCGATACTCCATCTGAAACTTCATGAAGGAGTCGATACACCATCTGAAACTTCATGAAGGAGTCGATACACCATCTGAAACTTCATTAATTAAGGAGTCGATACACCATCTGGAACTTCATGAAGGAGTCGATACACCATCTGAAACTTCATGAAGGAGTCGATACACCATCTGAAACTTCATGAAGGAGTCGATACACCATCTGAAACTTCATGAAGGAGTCGATACACCATCTGAAACTTCATGAAGGAGTCGATACACCATCTGAAACTTCATGAAGTAGTCGATACACCATCTGAAACTTCATGAAGGAGTCGATACACCATCTGAAACTTCATGAAGGAGTCGATACACCATCTGAAACTTCATGAAGGGGTCGATACACCATCTGAAACTTCATGAAGGAGCCAATACACCATCTGAAACTTCATGAAGGAGTCGACACACCATCTGAAACTTCATGAAGGGGTCGATACACCATCTGAAACTTCATGAAGGAGTCGATACACCATCTGAAACTTCATGAAGGGGTCGATACACCATCTGAAACTTCATGAAGGAGTCGATACACCATCTGAAACTTCATGAAGGAGTCGATACACCATCTGAAACTTCATGAAGGGGTCGATACACCATCTGAAACTTCATGAAGGAGTCGATACACCATCTGAAACTTCATGAAGGGGTCGATACACCATCTGAAACTTCATGAAGGAGCCAATACACCATCTGAAACTTCATGAAGGAGTCGACACACCATCTGAAACTTCATGAAGGGGTCGATACACCATCTGAAACTTCATGAAGGAGTCGATACACCATCTGAAACTTCATGAAGGGGTCGATACACCATCTGAAACTTCATGAAGGAGTCGATACACCATCTGAAACTTCATGAAGGAGTCGATACACCATCTGAAACTTCATGAAGGGGTCGATACACCATCTGAAACTTCATGAAGGAGTCGATACACCATCTGAAACTTCATGAAGGGGTCGATACACCATCTGAAACTTCATGAAGGGGTCGATACACCATCTGAAACTTCATGAAGGAGTCGATACACCATCTGAAACTTCATGAAGGGGTCTATACACCATCTAAAACTTCATGAAGGGGTCGATACACCATCTGAAACTTCATGAAGGAGTTGATACACCATCTGAAACTTCATGAAGGGGTCGATACACCATCTGAAACTTCATGAAGGGGTCGATACACCATCTGAAACTTCATGAAGGAGTCGATACACCATCTGAAACTTCATGAAGGGGTCGATACTTTATCTGAAACTTCATGAAGGGATCGATACTCTATCTGAAACTTCATGAAGGAGTCGATACACCATCTGAAACTTCATGAAGGGGTCGATACTTTATCTGAAACTTCATGAAGGGATCGATACTCTATCTGAAACTTCATGAAGGGATCGATACTCTATCTGAAACTTCATGAAGGGATCGATACTCTATCTGAAACTTCATGAAGGGATCGATACTCTATCTGAAACTTCATGAAGGGATCGATACTCTATCTGAAACTTCATGAAGGGATCGATACTCTATCTGAAACTTCATGAAGGGATCGATACTCTATCTGAAACTTCATGAAGGGATCGATACTCTATCTGAAACTTCATGAAGGGATCGATACTCTATCTGAAACTTTATGAAGGGGTTGATGCACCATCTGGAACTTCATGAAGGGGTCGATACTCCATCAGAAACTTCATGAAGGGGTCGATACTCCATCTGAAACTTCATGAAGGAGTCGATACACTATCTGAAACTTCATGAAGGAGTCGATACTCCATCTGAAACTTCATGAAGGGGCCGATACACCATCTGAAACTTCATGAAGGAGTCGATACACCATCTGATACTTCGTGAAGGAGTCGATACACCATCTGAAACTTCATGAAGGAGTCGATACTCCATCTGAAACTTCATGAAGGAGTCGATACACCATCTGAAACTTCATGAAGGAGTCGATACACCATCTGAAACTTCATGAAGGAGTCGATACACCATCTGAAACTTCATGAAGGAGTCGATACACCATCTGAAACTTCATGAAGGAGTCGATACACCATCTGGAACTTCATGAAGGAGTCGATACACCATCTGGAACTTCATGAAGGAGTCGATACTCCATCTGGAACTTCATGAAGGAGTCGATACACCATCTGAAACTTCATGAAGGAGTCGATACTCAATCTGGAACTTCATGAAGGAGTCGATACACCATCTGAAACTTCATGAAGGAGTCGATACATCATCTGAAACTTCATGAAGGAGTCGATACACCATCTGAAACTTCATGAAGGAGTCGATACACCATCTGAAACTTCATGAAGTAGTCGATACACCATCTGAAACTTCATGAAGGAGTCGATACACCATCTGAAACTTCATGAAGGAGTCGATACACCATCTGAAACTTCATGAAGGGGTCGATACACCATCTGAAACTTCATGAAGGAGCCAATACACCATCTGAAACTTCATGAAGGAGTCGACACACCATCTGAAACTTCATGAAGGGGTCGATACACCATCTGAAACTTCATGAAGGAGTCGATACACCATCTGAAACTTCATGAAGGGGTCGATACACCATCTGAAACTTCATGAAGGAGTCGATACACCATCTGAAACTTCATGAAGGAGTCGATACACCATCTGAAACTTCATGAAGGGGTCGATACACCATCTGAAACTTCATGAAGGAGTCGATACACCATCTGAAACTTCATGAAGGGGTCGATACACCATCTGAAACTTCATGAAGGAGCCAATACACCATCTGAAACTTCATGAAGGAGTCGACACACCATCTGGAACTTCATGAAGGGGTCGATACACCATCAGAAACTTCATGAAGGGGTCGATACTCAATCTGAAACTTCATGAAGGGATCGATACACCATCTGAAACTTCATGAAGGAGTCGATACACTATCTGAAACTTCATGAAGGGGTCGATACACCATCTGAAACTTCATGAAGGGATCGATACACCATCTGAAACTTCATGAAGGAGTCGATACACTATCTGAAACTTCATGAAGGGGGAAGGGGTCGATACACCATCTGAAACTTCATGAAGGAGTCGATACACCATCTGAAACTTCATGAAGGGGTCTATACACCATCTAAAACTTCATGAAGGGGTCGATACACCATCTGAAACTTCATGAAGGAGTTGATACACCATCTGAAACTTCATGAAGGGGTCGATACACCATCTGAAACTTCATGAAGAGATCGATTCATCTGAAACTTCATGAAGGAGTCGATACACCATCTGAAACTTCATGAAGGGGTCGATACTTTATCTGAAACCTCATGAAGGGATCGATACTCTATCTGAAACTTCATGAATGAGTCGATACACCATCTGAAACTTCATGAAGGGGTCGATACTTTATCTGAAACTTCATGAAGGGATCGATACTCTATCTGAAACTTCATGAAGGGATCGATACTCTATCTGAAACTTCATGAAGGGGTCGATACACCATCTGAAACTTCATGAAGGGATCGATACACCATCTGAAACTTCATGAAGGAGTCGATACACTATCTGAAACTTCATGAAGGGGTCGATACACTATCTGAAACTTCATGAAGGGGTCGATACACTATCTGAAACTTCATGAAGGGGTCGATACACTATCTGAAACTTCATGAAGGGATCGATACACCATCTGAAACTTCATGAAGGAGTCGATACACTATCTGAAACTTCATGAAGGGATCGATACACCATCTGAAACTTCATGAAGGGGTCGATACACTATCTGAAACTTCATGAAGGCGCTGATGGACTATCTGACATAAGAACATAATAAAATGAGCACTGCAGAAGGCCTACTGGCCCATGCTAGGCAGGTCTAATTCAACACATTCTAGGATGCCCCCCCCCACAACACTCGACTAAAACCCTATATAATCAAAATGGTTATAATTATAAATATAATTTTGAAAGGGGGTGGAGGGGTAAGCCAGTGGAAGGAATCGGTCAGGTGACCAAAAGCTCCAGCTGTGGGTCATCATATGACTAATACCCGCGCCAGGAAACACTTGTCCTATTTCTTGACAAACCTTACCTAACCTAACCTAACCTTACCTAACCTAACCTTACCTAACCTAACCTTACCTAACCTAACCTTACCTAACCTAACCTTACCTAACCTAACCTAACCTTACCTAACCTAACCTTACCTAACCTAACCTAACCTTACCTAACCTTACCTAACCTAACCTTACCTAACCTAACCTAACCTTATCTAACCTAACCTTACCTAACCTAACCTAATCTAACTTAAGCTAACCTAACCTAACCTAACCTAACCTACCCTAACCTAACCTAATCTAACCTAACCTAACCGGGTACCTACAAGGACGCCAGTGGAAATAAGTCACTTTCTCTAACTTTCTGGGGTTATCTTAGGTAATTTACACACATGTTAAACTATGTATAATAAATATACCTAAGTTTACCTGTACCTAAATAAACTTACTGATAGGTGAACAGGGACAGCAGGTGTAAGGAAACATACCCATCGTTCCCAACCATGCTGGGGATCAAACCATGGACACTCAGTGTGTGAGATGAGTGTGCTACACAACCATTAGGTACCAGTTATTAACAACCAGTTGTGTACCAATCACATGTGACTTGTTCATCAAGACAGCCAGGTATTGCACATGTTACTTATTATAGCCGGGTGTTGCTCATTTGTCTTATAATCAGGTGTTGTACATGTGTGTTATGCAAGGTAGAGTGTAGCGAGGCTTGCCAGTGTACACACCGAGCCAGGTGTGACCCTCACCTCTGTCACCTGACACCTGCACTGTGATGTCACCAGCACCACCTCCACCAGCTGGCTCAGGTGACTTCACCCGCCCACCTGTACTACAACCACCATCACGCCCACCTGTACTACAACCACCATCACGCCCACCTGTGGTTAACGCTCTCGCTTCACACGGCGAGGGCCTGGGTTCGATTCCCAGCCAGAGTAGAAACATTGGACGTGTTTCTTTCCACCTGTTGTCTATGTTCCCCATCAGTAAAATGGGTACCTGGGTGTTAGTCGACTGGTGTGGGTCGCATCCTGGGACACTGACCTAAGGAGGCCTGGTCACAGACCGGGCCGCGGGGGCGTTGACCCCCGGAACTCTCTCCAGATAAACCATCACGCCCACCTGTACTACAACCACCATCACGCCCACCTGTACTACAACCACCATCACGCCCACCTGTACTACAACCACCATCACGCCCACCTGTACTACAACCACCATCACGCCCACCTGTACTACAACCACCATCACGCCCACCTGTACTACAACCACCATCACGCCCACCTGAGTACTACAACCACCATCACGCCCACCTGTACTACAACCACCATCACGCCCACCTGTACTACAACCACCATCACGCCCACCTGTACTACAACCATCACGCCCACCTGTACTACAACCATCACGCCCACCTGTACTACAACCACCATCACGCCCACCTGTACTACAACCACCATCACGCCCACCTGTACTACAACCACCATCACGCCCACCTGTACTACAACCACCATCACTCCCACCTGTACTACAACAACCATCACGCCCACCTGTACTACAACCATCACGCCCACCTGTACTACAACCACCATCACGCCCACCTGTACTACAACCACCATCACGCCCACCTGTACTACAACCACCATCACGCCCACCTGTACTACAACCACCATCACGCCCACCTGTACTACAACCACCATCACGCCCACCTGTACTACAACCACCATCACGCCCACCTGTACTACAACCACCATCACGCCCACCTGTACTACAACCACCATCACGCTCACCTGTACTACAACCACCATCACACCCACCAGTACCACCTGGAAAAGAAAGGTGGTAAAGAGGGGAGGGAGGGAGGGGTTAAGAAGGGGCAGGCATGGGGGGAGGGAGGAATATTGTGAGGTAGTGATGAACCACACTGACTTGGTAGTGACCTCTGACCTCTTGACCCAGTCTCAGGTCACACAGGGTCACCACACGTTAGCACCTCAATGCTGGAAACACGGGGGCGGGGGGGATGAAAGATAGAGGAGAGAGAGGGGGAGGGGGAAGGTAGCAGGGAAGGTTGGGAGAGGGGGAGGAGGAAGCTTGCAGGGAAAAGAGGGAAAGGAAGGGGAGGGGAGGGCATGGGGAGTGGCAGGGAGGTTACCTGAAATGTTATATTATGCATGTGTGTGTATACATGTGTATATACATTGAGGTGTTTCTTAGCGTATATACATCGAGATGTATACTGGATATATATATATATATATATATATATATATATATATATATATATATATATATATATATATATATATATATATATGTGTGTGTGTGTGTGTGTGTGAGTACTCACCTAATTGTGGTTGCAGGAGTCGAGTCTCAGCTCCTGGCCCCGCCTCTTCACCGACCGTGTGTGTGTGTGTGTGTGTACTCACCTATTTGTGGTTGCAGGGGTCGAGTCCTAGCTCCTGGCCCCGCCTCTTCACCGGTTGCTACTAGACCCTATCTCTCCCCGCTCCATGAGCTTTATCAAACCTCGTCTTAAAACTGTGTATGGTTCCTGCCTCCACTACGTCATTTTCTAGGCTATTCCACTGCCTTACAACTCTATGACTGAAGAAATACTTCCTACTATCTCTCTGACTCATTTGTGTCTTCAACTTCCAATTGTGGCCTCTTGTTTCTGTGTCCCCTCCCTGGAACATCCTGTCCTTGTCCACCTTGTCTATTCCACGCAGTATTTTATATGTCGTTATCATGTCTCCCCTGACCCTCCTGTCCTCCAGTGTCGTCAGGCCGATTTCCCTTAATCTTTCTTCATAGGACATTCCCCTTAGCTCTGGAACTAACCTTGTTGCAAACCTTTGTACTTTCTCTAGTTTCTTGACGTGCTTTATCAAGTGCGGGTTCCAAACAGGTGCTGCATACTCCAGTATGGGCCTGACATACACGGTGTACAGTGTCTTGAATGATTCCTTACTAAGGTGTCGGAATGCTGTTCTCAGGTTTGCCAGGCGCCCATATGCTGCAGCAGTTATCTGATTGATGTGTGCTTCCGGAGACATGCTCGGTGTTATACTCACCCCAAGATCTTTCTCCTTGAGTGAGGTTTGCAGTCTTTGGCCACCTAGCCTATACTCTGTCTGTGGTCTTCTGTGCCCTTCCCCTATCTTCATGACTTTGCATTTGGCAGGATTAAATTCGAGAAGCCATTTGCTGGACCAGGTGTCCAGTCTGTCCAGGTCTCTTTGAAGTCCTGCCTGGTCCTCATCAGATTTAATTCTCCTCATTAACTTCACATCATCTGCAAACAGGGACACTTCTGAGTCTAACCCTTCCGTCATGTCGTTCACATATACCAAAAATAGCACTGGTCCTAGGACCGACCCCTGTGGGACCCCGCTCGTCACAGGTGCCCACTGTGATACATCATTACGTACCATGACTCGTTGTTGCCTCCCTGTCAGGTATTCTCTGATCCATTGCAGTGCCCTTCCTGTTATATGCGCCTGATGCTCTAGCTTCTGCACTAATCTCTTGTGAGGAACTGTGTCAAAGGCCTTCTTGCAGTCCAAGAAGATGCAATCAACCCACCCCTCTCTCTCTTGTCTTACTTCTGTTATTTTATCATAAAACTCCAGAAGGTTTGTGACACAGGATTTGCCTTCCGTGAATCCGTGCTGGTTGGCATTTATACTCCTGTTCCGTTCCAGGTGCTCCACCACTCTCCTCCTGATAATCTTCTCCATAATTTTGCATACTATACACGTCAATGACACAGGTCTATAGTTTAGTGCCTCTTTTCTGTCTCCTTTTTTGAAAATGGGAACTACATTTGCTGTCTTCCATACCTCAGGTAGTTGCCCAGTTTCCAGGGATGTGTTGAAGATTGTGGTAAGTGGTACGCACAACATATCTGCTCCCTCTCTAAGGACCCATGGAGAGATGTTGTCCGGTCCCATTGCCTTTGAGGTATCGATGTCCCTTAGCAGTTTCTTCACCTCCTCCTCATCTGTATGTATGTCGTCCAACACTTGTTGGTGTATTCCTTGTTGGTGTCCCCATCTGGTCTGTCCCCCCAGAGTCCTTCCTGTCTCTACTGTAAATACTTCCTTAAATCTCGTGTTGAGCTCCTCACATACCTCTTGATCGTTTCTTGTGAGTTCTCCACCTTCTTTCCTCAGCCTTATCACCTGGTCCTTGACTGTTGTCTTCTTCCTAATGTGGCTATACAGCAGTTTCGGGTCAGATTTGACTTTCGATGCTATGTCGTTTTCATACTGTCGCTGGGCCTCCCTCCTTATCTGCGCATACTCGTTTCTGGCTCTTCTACTAATCTCCTTGTTTTCCTGGGTCCTATGCCTCCTGTACCTTTTCCATTCTCTGTTGCACTTAGTTTTTGCCTCCCTACACCTTCGGGTAAACCAAGGACTCGTCTTGGTCTTCCTATTATTTCTGTTTCCCTTGGGAACAAAACTTTCCTCTGCCTCCTTGCACTTTGTTGCCACATATTCCATCATCTCGTTTACTGATTTTCCTACCATTTCTCTGTCCCACTGAACCTCCTGCAGGAAGTTTCTCATACCTGTGTAGTCCCCCCTTTTATAGTTTGGCCTGTCCCCTTCCGTTCCTGTTACCTTCTCCACTTGTAACTCTACTATATAGTCAAAACTCAGAACCACATGATCGCTAGCTCCAAGGGGCCTCTCGTAAGTGATGTCCTCGATGTCTGAACTGCTCAGGGTGAACACAAGATCCAGTCTTGCTGGCTCGTCCTCCCCTCTCTCTCTGGTTGTGTCCCTGACATGTTGATGCATGAGGTTTTCAAGTACCACATCCATCATCTTGGCTCTCCATGTTTCGGGACCCCCATGTGGCTCCAGGTTTTCCCAGTCGATCTCCCTGTGGTTGAAATCGCCCATTACCAGTAACTTTGCTCTGCTCGAGTGAGCTCTTCTTGCCACCTCAGCCAGTGTGTCCACCATCACCCTGTTGTTTTCTTCGTACTCCTCTCTTGGCCTCCTGCAGTTCTGTGGTGGGTTATACATCACTCCAATGACTACTTTATGTTCTCCGGACTGAATTGTACCTACAATGTAGTCTCTTTCTCCAATCATGTCCATGCCTTCCATTTCCTCAAATCCCCATTGGTGTTTTATGAGCAGTGCAACCCCTCCTCCCCCTCTACTCCTTCTATCTTTCCTCAGGATCTGATATCCTGTTGGGAAGATTGTGTCTGTTATTATCTCAGCGAGTTTTGTTTCTGTGACTGCTATGATGTCTGGGGATTTTTCACTGATTCTTTCATTCCACTCCTCATGTTTATTCGTTATTCCATCCGCGTTTGTGTACCAAACCTTTAGTTTCTTTTCTATCATTGTGGTCGTGCAAGTATATTGGGGTTGGGGGAGGGAGAGCCTTGGTGGGGGCCTATATGGGGCTGTGGTGTAGGTGGGGTATGTGTTGATGGGGGTGGGGTCAGAATGCCCATAAGGGTGTGTGTGTGTGTGTGTGTGTGTGTGTGTGTGTGTGTGTGTGTGTGTGTGTGTGTGTGTGTTTTACCTATTCGTGCCGAATAGGAAAAAACTTACGATTTTGGCTTAAATAGCAACCCAGTTCTTGCCGAATAATGCAAACGAAAAATTGTGTATGCAATAATTTCGCAAAAATCATTCTGAACCTAACGAAAAAATATATATTTCATTGTGTTTGTTTATTATTAAATTATTGTAAACTTATCTAAAATATATTTAGTTTGGTTAGGCTAAATTAAGTAGCGCTTGTTATAACAAGGTTAGGTAAGTTTTCTAAGGTGCTATCGGTACAAAATTATTAATTTTTACATTAACATAATTTATATATATATATATATATATATATATATATATATATATATATATATATATATATATATATATATATATATTTAAACATATAAAAGAAAATTTTAGAAAGGACTTAATTTTCAATGAGTTCTTGTTAACTAACCAATTTTACCTATTCGGCACGACACACACACACACACACACAAATACACACATGTATGCATTCCTCTCTCTCAGAAGCACTATCACAGCACTATGTCTACCTGTAGGGTGTTCTTGGGATCAACGCCCCCGCGGCCCGGTTCATGACCAGGTCTCCCGGTGGATCAGAGCCTGATCAACCAGGCTGTTATTGCTGGCCGCACGTAGTCCAACGTACAAACCACAGCCAGGATAATCGGGTACTGACTTTAGGTATCTGTCCAGCTCCCTCTTGAAGGCACCCAGGGGTCTACTGGTAATTCGCCTTATGGCTGCTGGGAGGCTGTTGAACAGTGTTGGGCCCCGGACACTTACTGTGTTTTCATGTGTGTACTCATGGCGCCGCTACTTTTCATTGGGGTACTAACACCAGCGTCAGCACTAACACCAGCGTCAGGACAATCACCAGCGTCAGAACTAACACCAGCGTCAGAACTAACACCAGCGTCAGAACTAACACCAGCGTCAGAACTAACACCAGCGTCAGGACAACCACCAGCGTCAGGACTAACACCAGCGTCAGAACTAACACCAGCGTCAGGACAACCACCAGCGTCAGGACTACCACCAGCGTCAGAACTAACACCAGCGTCAGAACTAACACCAGCGTCAGGACTACCACCAGCGTCAGGACTACCACCAGCGTCAGAACTAACACCAGCGTCAGAACTAACACCAGCGTCAGGACTACCACCAGCGTCAGAACTAACACCAGCGTCAGAACTAACACCAGCATCAGGACTACCACCAGCGTCAGAACTAACACCAGCGTCAGGACTACCACCAGCGTCAGAACTAACACCAGCGTCAGGACTACCACCAGCGTCAGAACTAACACCAGCGTCAGGACTAACACCAGCGTCAGAACTAACACCAGCGTCAGGACTACCACCAGCGTCAGAACTAACACCAGCGTCAGGACTAACACCAGCGTCAGGACTACCACCAGCGTCAGGACTAACACCAGCGTCAGGACTAACACCAGCGTCAGAACTAACACCAGCGTCAGGACTAACACCAGCGTCAGAACTAACACCAGCGTCAGGACAACCACCAGCGTCAGGACTACCACCAGCGTCAGAACTAACACCAGCGCCAGGACTAACACCAGCGTCAGGACTACCACCAGCGTCATAACTAACACCAGCGTCAGAACTAACACCAGCGTCAGGACTACCACCAGCGTCAGAACTAACACCAGCGTCAGAACTAACACCAGCGTCAGGACTACCACCAGCGTCAGGACTAACACCAGCGTCAGGACTAACATCAGCGTCAGAACTAACACCAGCGTCAGGACTAACACCAGCGTCAGAACTAACACCAGCGTCAGAACTAACATCAGCGTCAGAACTAACACCAGCGTCAGGACTAACACCAGCGTCAGAACTAACACCAGCGTCAGGACTACCACCAGCGTCAGAACTAACACCAGCGTCAGGACTAACACCAGCGTCAGGACTAACACCAGCGTCAGAACTAACATCAGCGTCAGAACTAACACCAGCGTCAGGACTAACACCAGCGTCAGAACTAACACCAGCGTCAGGACTACCACCAGCGTCAGAACTAACACCAGCGTCAGGACTAACACCAGCGTCAGGACTACCACCAGCGTCAGGACTAACACCAGCGTCAGGACTAACACCAGCGTCAGGACTACCACCAGCGTCAGAACTAACACCAGCGTCAGGACTACCACCAGCGTCAGAACTAACACCAGCGTCAGGACTACCACCAGCGTCAGAACTAACACCAGCGTCAGAACTAACACCAGCGTCAGGACTACCACCAGCGTCAGAACTAACACCAGCGTCAGGACTACCACCAGCGTCAGAACTAACACCAGCGTCAGGACTACCACCAGCGTCAGGACTACCACCAGCGTCAGAACTAACACCAGCGTCAGGACTACCACCATCGTCAGGACTACCACCAGCGTCAGGACTACCACCAGCGTCAGGACTAACACCAGGGTCAGGACTAACACCAGCGTCAGGACTACCACCAGCGTCAGAACTAACACCAGCGTCAGGACTACCACCAGCGTCAGAACTAACACCAGCGTCAGGACTAACACCAGCGTCAGGACTACCACCAGCGTCAGGACTACCACCAGCGTCAGGACTACCACCAGCGTCAGGACTAACACCAGCGTCAGGACTACCACCAGCGTCAGAACACCAGCATCAGGACTAACACCAGCGTCAGAACTAACACCAGCGTCAGGACTACCACCAGCGTCAGAACTAACATCAGCGTCAGGACTACCACCAGCGTCAGAACTAACACCAGCGTCAGAACTAACACCAGCGTCAGAACTAACACCAGCGTCAGGACTACCACCAGCGTCAGAACTAACATCAGCGTCAGGACTAACACCAGCGTCAGAACTAACATCAGCGTCAGAACTAACACCAGCGTCAGAACTAACATCAGCGTCAGGTCAACCACCAGCGTCAGAACTAACACCAGCGTCAGAACTAACACCAGCGTCAAAACTAACATCAGCGTCAGAACTAACACCAGCGTCAGGACAACCACCAGCGTCAGGACTACCATCAGCGTCAGAACTAACACTAGCGTCAGGACTACCACCAGCGTCAGGACTAACATCAGCGTCAGAACTAACACCAGCGTCAGAACTAACACCAGCGTCAGGACAACCACCAGCGTCAGGACTAACACCAGCGTCAGGACTAACACCAGCGTCAGAACTAACACCAGCGTCAGGACTACCACCAGCGTCAGAACTAACATGAGCGTCAGAACTAACATCAGCGTCAGAACACCAGCGTCAGAACACCAGCGTCAGAACTAACACCAGCGTCAGAACACCAGCGTCAGAACTAACACCAGCGTCACGGGAACTTTTACCCCATTCCTGCTGACAAACAATCACCGCCCCATCACCCATTACAGCATCGTGGCACCACACTAACCTGATGCCTGGAAAATCCAGTGCCAAAGAGGGAGCCATCGCAAAGCACTGAAGAAGGTGCCTGAGGAGAGAGGTGCCACATTTAGTGCCAAAGATGGCGGGTCGGGATAGGCAGCAGAGATGGGTAAAAATCCGCAATAACTGCAATAATAACCAATAACCAATAACCACAGTGTGATGGGAAAGCACATTCAACCAGGCCTTTAATGCTGAGTTCACCCCGGTTATGAGGTGTGGGGGAGGGGGAAAGGAAGGGGGAAGGGAAAGGGGGAAGAAATGCGATAGATGGGATGGGTAAGAACAAGGTTCAGTTAAGGTGGAATGGAGTCAGGTAGTGTGTGTGTGTACTCACCTAGTTGAGGTTGTATGAGTCGAGTCCTAGCTCCTGGCCTCCTGTGTGTGTGTGTGTGTTAGTTACCATTTTGTCCTAGGCACATGTCGATTAGACACTAGGTCTGTAGTATATGCGTGTGTGTTGGTGTGTGTTGGTGTGTGTTGGTGTGTGTTGGTGTGTGTTGGTGTGTGTTGGTGTGTGTTGGTGTGTGTTGGTGTGTGTTGGTGTGTGTTGGTGTGTGTGTGTGTGTGTGTGTGTGTGTGTGTGTGTGTGTGTGTGTGTGTGTGTGTGTGTGTGTGTGTGTGTGTGTGTGTGTGTGTGTGTGTGTGTGTGTGTGTGTGTGTGTGTGTGTGTGTGTGCTTGCCTATTTCTGGTTGCAGGGGTCGATTCACAGCTCCTGGCCCCGCCTCTCCGCTGGCCACTACCAGGTTTTCCCTATCCTGGCTGCGTGAATATCATTTACACACACGCACACACACACACACACACACACACACACACACACACACACACACACACACACACACAGTGGAGGCAGGATCCATACATAGCTTTAAGCAGAGGTATGACAAAGCTCACGGCTCAGGGAGAGTGACCTAGTAGCGATCAGTGAAGAGGCGGGGCCAGGAGCTCGGACTCGACCCCCGCAACCTCAACTAGGTGAGTACACACACACACACACACACACACACACACACACACACACACACACACACACACACACACACATTCAAGATAAAGGATTTGGGGTGAGTATAATACCGAGCACATCTCCTGAGGTGCACATCAGCCAGGTAGCCAGATAACTGCTGCAGTATATGGGCGCCTGGCAAAGCTGAGAATAGCGTTAGCACCAGTTTGGAACCCACATTTGGTCAAGCAAGTCAAGAAATTAGAGAAAGTGCAAAGGTTTGCAATAAGATTAGTCCCGGAGCTAAGGGTATTGTCCTACGAAGAAAGGTTAAGAGAAATCGGCCTGATGACACTGGAGGACAGGAGGGTTAGGGGAGACATGATAACGACATACAAAATACTGCGAGGAATTGACACGGTGGACAGAGACAGAATGTTCCAGAGATGGGACACAGGAACAAGGGGTCACAATTGAAAGTTGAAAACTCAGATGAGTCAAAGAGATGTTAGGAAGTATTTCTTTAGTTACAGAGTTGTCAGGAAGTGGAATAGTCTGGCAAGTGACGTAGTGGAGGCAGGAACCATACATAGTTTTAAGACGAGGTATGAAAACGCTCATGGAGCAGGGAGAGGACCTAGTAGCGATCAGCGAAGAGGCGGGGTCAGGAGCTATGTCTCAACCCCTGCAATCACAAACAGATGAGTACACACACACACACAACACACACACACACACACACACACACACACACACACACACACAAACAACTACTACACACATGATCACATTACTTGACACTGGAGTGAGCAGATCTGAGGATGACCTGACCTGGTACAGAGGTCAGGCCAGGTGAGGCTGGCGGTCAGCAGAGGTCATGTAGCACCAAGCTACTCACCACAACACAGGTCAACCAAGGTTGAATTACACTCCTGGTCTCGCAACTAATGTATCTCATTGTCTCCTGGATACATGAAGGAATGGAAGGAAGGGAAGAAATGAAGGAAGGAGGGAGGGAGAGAAAGAGAGAGAGAGAGGAAAAGAAGGAAAGGAGGGTGAGGCAGAGAGAGTGGATATAATAATGTTATACAATACCGACAAGTTGATGAGACACATGTACAACAGTTAGGTATGTTTATTCCGAAACGTTTCGCTTACACAATAAGATTCTTCAGTACCTGGAGGTTACCTGGAGGTTATTCCGGGGATCAACGCCCCCGCGGCCCGGTCCATGACCAGGCCTCCCGATGGATCAGGGCCTGATCAACTAGGCTGTTACTGCTGGCCGCACGCAGTCCGACGTACGAGCCACAGCCCGGCTGAAACGTTTCGCTTACACAATAAGATTCTTCATTAGAGTACAGAGGCAGCAGAATCAGCAGAGATGTAAAGACGACGTAATCAGTCCATCACTCTTGAAGACTTGAGAGAGAGAGAGAGATATCCTCACCCAGGTACATCCACCTCAGACGGTCCCATCAACACCCACCTGTGATCCACTTCCATCTCACCGCCTCTTTACCTCTCAATTATCACCTGATTAGTCACTCGGCCGCAGGTAAACGTACACAGGTCCTTGATAACACCACCCACCCAGGTGGGTAGACGCAGGTGGGCAGGTGCACCTTCACCACCTACCTGTTAGTAGCTCTCTTCCCTGAGCTAAGCAGCAACACAATTATAAGCTCCTTAACTCAGGTTTGTGTTCTATCACACAACTGATAATTATAATCACGAACAAGAGATACAAGATGCCAGACAACCATGGGAAAGTTGAATGATAGCTCTAGGCCTTTGGTGTTGCAATCATCACATCTTCAGGAGCTTGCATTGTTGCAGAAATAAGTAGGAAGTCCAGGTAGATTCGTTCAGGGCCACGACTCGATCTCGAGTCAGGATGTTCTTACCCCCCTGAATCAGTCGGGATGTTCTTACCCCCCTGAATCAGTCAGAATGTTCTTACTCCCCTGAATCAGTCAGGATGTTCTTACCCCCCTGAATCAGTCAGAATGTTCTTACTCCCCTGAATCAGTCAGGATGTTCTTACCCCCTGAATCAGTCAGGACGTTCTTACCCTCTCGAATCAGTCAGAATGTTCTTACCCCCTGAATCAGTCAAGATGTTCTTACCCCCTGAATCAATCAGGTTGTTCTTACCTCCCTGAATCAGTCAGGATGTTCTTACCCTCTCGAATCAGTCAGAATGTTAGATGCGAGATTCATGTTTAATGTTTAGTAGTTGTCTGTCGTGGTGTTGATGTTTGGTGTGTTCAGTTGATGTTCCGTGTCCGTCATGATGTTTGCTGGTAAACTTGAGTGTAACATGGAGTGGAGGAAGGCTGTCACCTGCAGCTGCACTCTCCCATCCTCTGGGTAATTGTTCGACATGTTCTTTGGCAATGGAGACGAGTGAAATTCCATCAGTGCATCGTGGCACTGTTTGTGTTGATAGTGCTGATGTGTGATGGTGACACCTGTGTCTGGTAATGGTGTGTGACGGTGACACCTGTGTCTGGTAATGGTGTGTGACGGTGACACCTGTGTCTGGTGCTGGTGTGTGACGATGGTACCTGTGTCTGCCGGTGTGTAACGGTGACACCTGTGTCTGCTGGTGTGTGATGGTGACACCTGTGTCTGCTGGTGACACCTGTGTCTGCTAACAGGTGGTGTGGAGGAAAGTTATTAGTTGTAAGGATGATGTCTGCAGTTATCTGAAGAGAGGGAGGGAGAGAGGGAGGGAGGGAGGGAAGGGAGAGCAACTGGGGGATGGGGAAGGGGTGTTAGAGGAAGGTGAAGTGGGTGGAACGGAAGTGTGGGTACTGGAGTTGACAGATAATCCCTCTCCCTCCTCCCTCCATCGCTCCTACTCGCCCTCCCTCCATCCCTCCCACTCATTATCCCTCCATCCCTCCCATTCACCTCCCTCCATCGCTCCCACTCACCCTCCCTCCCTCTACAAGATAACAACCTCATTTCCCTCTCATACTAGTAACAGGAGAACAACTAAACACTGCTAGATAGCAAGTTTTCTAACTTCAGCTCTGCTGGAACAATAACGTCTGAGGCTTCAGTAACTGCTGAACATGACCATATCCCCATCACACTACTGAAATCTCCCAGCTCAGACTGGCACTTCAGTAGTGTCAGTGTGAGCTGGGAGACTTCAGTAGTGTCAGTGTGAGCTGGGAGACTTCAGTAGTGTCAGTCTGAGCTGGGAGACTTCAGTAGTGTCAGTCTGAAATGGGAGACTTCAGTAGTGTCAGTCTGAGCTGGGAGACTTCAGTAGTGTCAGTCTGAGCTGGGAGACTTCAGTAGTGTCAGTCTGAGCTGGGAGACTTCAGTAGTGTCAGTCTGAGCTGGGAGACTTCAGTAGTGTCAGTCTGAGCTGGGAGACTTCAGTAGTGTCAGTCTGAGCTGGGAGACTTCAGTAGTGTCAGTCTGAACTGGGAGACTTCAGTAGTGTCAGTCTGAGCTGGGAGACTTCAGTAGTGTCAGTCTGAGCTGGGAGACTTCAGCAGTGTCAGTCTGAGCTGGGAGACTTCAGTAGTGTCATTCTGAACTGGGAGACTTCAATAGTCTCCCAGTTCAGACTGACACTACTGAAGTCTCCCAGCTACCACCAGCTGTTGCTAGCTACATCCACAACTATGGTGCTACCTACCTGGAGGGTATTCCGGGGGTCAACGCCCCCTCGGCCCGGTCCATGGTCAGTCCTGCTGTTATAGTGAGAATTAAAAAACATTAAGGAACAATACCGTGACTAGAATATACAAATAACCCGCACAAAGGTGAGAGAAACTTAAGATCACTGACTAGTATGTGACCAGTTAATGGTCCAGGTCGGACCCAAACTGATGACGTTTCGGTCCAACTCGGTTTGTGACGGAGATGTGATGTAGAGTAAGAGGAGATATGACGTAGAGGAAGAGGAGATATAACGAAGAATAAGAGATGACATGACAGACTAATAGGAGATATGACGTAGAATAAGATATATAATGTAGAATGAGAGGAGATATAAACGTAGAATAAGATATGCTTGACATATACAATTAGAAAACAGATATAATCAAAGTATATATAAATGGGCTGCTAAGAATAACTAACTTCTGTACTTGACTGAAGACGTCTCCTGTGTGGGCGAAACATCTGGGCAATAAGGATACCCAAGTGTTGCACACAAGTGTCTTAAATTTGTACCACTCCTCCAATGTTTTTTTTATGTAGGCTTAGTGTAGCATTCCATGAGTAAAACCTGCCTAGCATGGGCTGGTAGGTCTAAAATGATGTTCCATATATCCCTTTATCTTTCTTTCTCTCTCTCCTGAATCCTTCCCCTTTTTCATCCCTTCCCCATCACCTCCCCCTCTCAGCCTTCCTGACCTACCCACCACCACTCGTCACTTCCTGTCCGCCATTTCCGGCTGATGGTGACGTAATGTCTTCCCTCCTCCAGTTTCTAACCTCTCACCTCTTCCACCTTTTCTTTCATCTGGTCCTCCTCCACCTCCTCAATCCTTCCCTCCCCTCCTCTCCTCTCCTCCTTGCTCCCCCGATTCTTTCCCTATCCTCTGAGGATCCGGGATCAATCCAGGGCAGGTATGACCATGCTTCTTTACACCTGCTGCCTCTTATCACCTAGTAAATAGATACCTGGGTGTTGCTACGCTTGTGTGACCATCTAGCAGTAAATAGGTACCTGAGTGTTGCTAGACTTCTGTGGGTTGCATCCTGGGGAAGAGAACCCAGGATTATCCTGGGATATCCTGTTAAGTTATCCAAGATAGCTAACATAAATTGAATTCTTGTGCTTATTATCCCGGACCTCATTTTTCTGATTTCCTAACCTAACCTAGCCTAGCCTAACCTAGCCTAACCTAGCCTAACCTAGCCTAGCCTAACCTAACCTAGCTTAACCTAGCCTAACCTAACCTAACCTAGCCTAACCTAGCCTAGCCTAGCTTAACCTAGCCTAGCCTAACCTAACCTAACGTAACCTAACGTAACCTAACCTAGCCTAGCCTAGCCTAACCTAGCCTAACCTAACGTAACCTAACCTAGCCTAACGTAACCTAACCTAGCCTAACGTAACCTAACGTAACCTAACGTAACCTAGCTTAGCCTAGCCTAACCTAGCCTAACCTAGCCTAGTCTAGCCTAGCCTAACCTAACCTAACCTAGCCTAACCTAGCCTAACCTAGCCTAACTAACCTAACGTAACCTAACCTAGCCTAACCTAACCCTCTTCACTACCATCTAACACTTATCCTTGTCTTCCTCGCTTCCTACCTCATCCTCTTCCTACCTGGAGTCTACCTGGAGGGTAGTCCGGGGATCAACGCCCCCGCGGCCCGGCCCACGACCAGGCCTCCCGGTGTATCAAGGCCTGATCAACCAGGCTGTTACTGCTGGCCGCACACAGTCTATAGATACCTGTCCAGCTCCCTCTTGAAGGCAGCCAGGAGCCTATTGGTAATTCCCCTTATGCATGGTGGGAGGCTGTTGAGCAGTCTTGGGCCCCGGCCACTTATGGTGTTTTCTCTTAGTGTACCAGTGGCGCCCCTACTTTTCATTGGGGGTATTTTGCTCCGCCTGCCCAGTCTGTTACTTTCGTAGGGAGTGATTTCTGTGTGCGTTCCACTGAGTACTAGTCAAGTGCTTCCTACTCCTCACTTATCTAACCTCTCGTCTTCTCTTTCCTTTTACCCTTTACCTCCCTTCTTCCTTCTGTACTAGCCCCTTCCAGAGGTCACCAAGACCAGGGGCACCAGAAAAACCAGGTACCAACCACACAAGATACTACCCCTAGTGAGTATCACACGGTGTACAGAGGTACCATAGCTAGTACCACCTCTCCTCAGTACCACACCTCAGTACCACATCCCTTCAGTACCACACCCCCTCAGTACCACACACCCCTCAGTACCACACCTCAATACCACACCCCCTCAGTACCACCCTAGCGGCCACTACTCTCTTATTACTAGAGAGCAGAGTGACCTGTGACCCACCTGGAGATGCCACCTCGGGTCACCTACAGGGGAGGATCAAAGGGGCAGCAGGAAACTAGTGGTCAACGGTGAGGGTAAAGGCAGCGGAAGAGGGAAAGGGAAGACGCTCCCAGGTTGGGGAAATGGGAAAACGCTGGCAGGTGGAGGGGAAATGAGGGAAAGATGCTCTTATATGAGGGGAAGGGGAGACGGAAAAAGTGCAGAGGTTTGCAACAAAACTAGTCCCAGAGTTAAGATGATCTATGAAGAGAGAATAAAGGACTAAACCTAATGACACTAGAAGAAATGAGAACCAGAGGAGACATAGTCACGACCTACAAAATATTAAGAGGGGCTGTGGGACATGAATAGGCTGCTTGCGAGGCGGGAAAGAAGCACACGCGGGCACAACGGGAGAACAGAGATGAGTCATAGGAATGTTAGGAAGTGCTTTTTCAGCCTCATAATGATCAGAACGCGGAATAACCAGGACAAAGAAGCGGTAGAGGCAGGAACTATACAAAGGTATAACAATGTGCACTCAGTAGCAATTTAAGAGGCAGGCAGGGCCAGGAGCTGATGCCAAAACTCTGCAACCACACACACACACACACACACACACACACACACATACAAAATACATATCCCACACACACCTTGCATCTTGCATATTACTGGCACCAGCAAGAGAAAGGTAAAGTGGAAATCAGTTTTCTTCCATGGCATACAGAGTGTAGTAGGATACAGACAGGATGTCAGCACAGCATATCTGTGGGACATGTAAAAAAAATCCTTGGAAGGAAATCCAGAATCACATGCAACCTATGCTCTTCCAAACACCATATCTCTTGTACTAGACTAAATACAGCCTCAAAAAATGACCTCGAACTAGCAAGGTGTTTCTGGTTGTGCAATAAAGATGTAGAACTTTGGGCAGGTATCAGAAAGGTACTAAGGAGAGTAATAAATGATAAAAATAATCAAGAAAACAAGGATGACCTCTTGGATAGTCTACCAAAAATATATAAAACATGGGAGCAAGAGATAGTGTATCAAAAAATGCAGAATGTCCATACCACAACAGATGACTCGAAACTATCTAGTCACCCACATAGTGCTAAACCAGACCCATCCCCCAGTCATAGCACTAATACCCACAGTGCTGGTGCTGGCCCAGGCTCCCCCAGTCATAGAACTAATACCCACAGTGCTGGTGCTGGCCCAGGCTCAGCCCCCAGCCCCAGTGCTGACTCAGACCCAGCCCCCAGCCTTACTGCCAGCCCAGACTCTACTAGGGACCCTACCATAACCACCACTAAAACCGAAAATATACTACCATTATTGCACAAGACCGTGGCCCACAGTACAGATGTTGGAGAGGAGTCTCCTCCTTCCTCTACTGAGGAAAGTAGATGGAATCCAGGACGGGGTGGCCCTGGCTTGGATACTGAGGATTATAGTGCAGTCCCAGAACCTGCAAAAATTGACAACACACCTCCCAACAATTCTCAACCAAAGGTGAATTTGTGCAAATATTATGCTTGGGGCATCTGTAAGTATGGAATATCAGGAAAAAAATGAGACATGCAACTTTGAGCATCCCAAAAAATGTAGCGACCTCCTGTCTAAAGGAGTGTGTCGTTCTTCTTCCTGTACTTTCTTTCACCCAAAAATGTGCCACTCCTCGGTCCTCCAGAAGCAGTGTTACAACATCAACTGCCCTGCATACCATCTAAAAGGGGCCAGGAGGCACAGACCCCACAAGACAAACAATAGTAGCTACGACAACCCAACTCCAGGTGGTTTTTTAGTGGCAGGAAACGGAAAAAGAAAATGGAAGGAAATAACAAAAATAGTTCACCACCTTGGAGCCTTGTTGGACTATAGGCGCAGCCAGTGGCCACCCATGGCCCTCCAGAATTAAAACTACTGATGCCAATAACAAAATCCCCCCAACAAACACAGAATACAACCTCGTTCATATTTGCTAATATACAGGGCCTTAAGCCACCCACCACCAACAAAATACCTTTTATCAATGGACTTCTAGAGGAGTCTAATGCAATGTTTGCAGCCTTCACAGAGACTCACACAAAAGATCACTTTGACAGTGAAATATGGATAAGTGGTTACAACCTTTTTAGATGCGTCAGAATGAACAGGCAACAAGGGGGGGTTGGCCTGTATGTCAAAGAGTCCCTCATCTGCACAGAGTTGCTGAACACCACAAATGAGGTAGTTGAAGTTCTATCAATAAAGATCGAGAACCAAAACATAGTCATTGTGGTTGTATATAAGCCACCAGAGGCAACCTCACAACAGTTCAAGGAACAGCTATTGAAAATTGATTACTGTCTGGAAAACCTTCCAGCTCCATCCCCAAACATCTTACTGCTTGGTGATTTCAACCTAAGGCATACAAAATGGAAGAATGTAGCAAATAATGTTATAGCTGAAACAATCCCCGGAGGTAGCGCAGATGAAAGGTCACACACACATGAGCTACTAAGACTCTGTGAAAAACACACCTTAAGCCAGCAGATAGTGGAGCCAACAAGACTAGAAAACACACTTGACCTTATCTTCACAAATAATGAGGACCTGATAAGAGACATAAGAATATCAAAAACAACTAATTCCAATCACAACCTAATCGAAGTCCAGATGTACATGCATAGGGGTCCTGATCAACAGAATGCATGTACCTGTGAAGGTGTCTTCACAAAATACAACTTCAACAACAAGAACATCAACTGGGACCAGGTAAACCATGTCCTAAACGAAACATGTTGGGAAGATATCTTAAATGACATGGATCCAAACCAGTGCCTTGAAAGAATCAACTTCCTGGCAGCTGAAGTATGTTTTAGGCATATTCCCCTAAGAAAGAAGAAGAGCAGGAGTAAACTGGAGAAAGACGCTCCCTCTACAGAAGACGACAAAGAGTCACTGAGCTCCTCAGGAGTGCTAGAATATCTGATACACGAAAGGAGGCACTGACCAGGGAAGTGGAAACTACCGAACTTAAGTTAAATGACTCTTACAGGAACCATGAGAGACAGGAGAAGCTTAAAGCTATTAGTGAAATTGAAAGAAATTCAAAATATTTCTTTTCATATGCCAAAAACAAGGCAAATACCACATCTAGTATCGGGCCCTTACTCAGACAGGATGGGACTTACACAGATGACAACAAGGAAATGAGTGAAATATTGAAATCCCAGTACGACTCTGTGTTTAGTGAACCACTGATCAGTCTGAGGATCGACGACCCAAATGATTTCTTCAGGAATGAGCCTCAAAACTCCATAAATGTATGCCAGATTTCCAACATTACCCTAACTCCGATAGATTTCGAAAAAGCCATTGACAACATGCCCATGCACTCAGCCCGGGGTCCAGACTCGTGGAACTCTGTTTTCATTAAGAACTGCAAGAAACCCCTCTCGCATGCCCTAAGTACACTATGGAGGAGGAGCTTGGACATAGGTGAAATTCCACAGTCAATTAAAACAACGGATATAGCCCCACTCCATAAAGGTGGCAGCAAAGCATTAGCTAAGAACTATAGACCAATAGCTCTGACGTCCCACATCATAAAAATCTTTGAAAGAGTGCTAAGAAGCAGGATTATTGCAAATCACCTGGATTCCCAAAATTCCCTGCACAATCCTGGGCAACATGGGTTCAGGGCAGGTCGCTCCTGCCTCTCACAACTACTGGATCACTATGATATGGCCTTGGATGCACTGGAAGAAAATCAGAATGCAGATGTAATATACACAGACTTTGCAATAGCATTTGACAAATGCGATCATGGTGTAATAGCCCATAAAATACGTGCTAAAGGAGTAACTGGGAAAGTGGGGAGATGGATCTTCAACTTCCTAACAAATCGAACACAAAGAGTAGTGGTCAACAGAGTTAAATCGGAGGCTGCCATAGTGAAGAGCTCTGTTCCACAAGGCACAGTACTCGTCCCCATCTTATTCCTCATCCTCATATCAGACATAAACAGAGATATACATCACAGCACCGTATCATCCTTTTCGGATGATACTAGGATCTGCATGAGGCTGTCATCTGCTGAGGACGCGGTTAACCTCCAAGAAGATATAAACAAAGTATCATCCTTTTCGGATGATACTAGGATCTGCATGAGGCTGTCATCTGCTGAGGACGCGGTTAACCTCCAAGAAGATATAAACAAAGTTTTCCAGTGGGCAACGATAAACAATATGATGTTCAATGAGGACAAATTCCAACTACTCCGTTATGGAAAACTGGAGGAGATAATAACTAGAACAGAGTATACTACTGACTCCGGGCATACAATAGAGCAGAAAAATAATGTAAGGGACCTGGGAGTAGTAATGTCTGAGGATCTCACTTTCAAGGGTCACAACAGTGCCACGATCGTACGTGCAAAGAAAATGATAGGATGGATAATGAGAACGTTCAAAACGAGAGATGCCAAGCCCATGATGATCCTTTTCAAATCACTTTTCTCTCTAGGCTGGAATACTACTGTACATTAACATCTCCATTCAAAGCAGGTGAAATCGCAGATCTAGAGAGCGTACAGAGATCCTTTACTGCACGTATAAGTTCTGTCAAGCACCTTAACTACTGGGAACGCTTGGAAGCACTTGACTTGTACTCGTTGGAACGTAGGAGGGAGAGATATATCATAATCTACACTTGGAAAATCCTGGAAAGAATGGTCCCAAATCTGCACACAGAAATCACTCCCTACGAAAGTAAAAGACTGGGCAGGCGATGAAAAATGCCCCCAGTTAAAAGTAGGGGCGCCATTGGTACACTAAGGGAAAACACCATAAGTGTCCGGAGTCCAAGACTGTTCAACAGCCTCCCATCAAGCATTAGGGGAATTGCCAATAAACCCCTGGCTGCCTTCAAGAGAGAGCTGGACAGATACCTAAAGTCAGTGCCGGATCAGCCGGGCTGTGGCTCGTACGTTGCACTGCGTGCGGCCAGCAGTAACAGCCTAGTTGATCAGGCCCTGATCCATCGGGAGGCCTGGTCATGGACCGGGCCGCGGGGGCGTTGATCCCCGGAATAACCTCCAGGTAACCTTCATATATGTATATATACACATACACAGAAATTAGTAAGTGACAAGAGGCTGCTCTGGATAATTGCCTTCAACATTACGTATTTCTTTTATTCCTTATTATTTTGGGTTAGGGATAAAAAATAGTTTCAAAATAACATTTTTTTACGAGATGTTCGTCAGGTTTTGGAATTTGGTAAAATGTAATTCAAAGCAGCTGAGAGAGACTATCCATCTTCTTAGGCTATTTATTGTTGAGAAGCTTGATGATGGTGACGGATCCGGCACCGAAACATTGATAAAGTGTAGTGTAGTAGACACACAGATACACACACACACACACACACACACACACACACACACACACACACACACACACCAGTCAGGGGACTCAACACAAAGTTAAGGTAAGGTAATTTGGCGTCGACTGTTCCACTCTACAGTATTGCTTCCTTCTCTCTCTTCTTTCCCTCCATCCCTCTCTTCCTTCCTTCCCCTTTCTTTCTCTCTCTGTGTCTTCCTACTATTATCTTACAGCTGTCTCCCCTCCCCAAATCTACCTCACTTATCTTTGTCTAGTTCGTACATCTCTCTTATTGTTTACGTTCCTACCTCACACGTCTGTGTACCTCACAGTCTATCTCACACGTCTGTCTACCTCAGTCAGTCTACCTCACACGTCTGTCTACCGCACAAGTCTGTCTACCTCAGACGTCCCTTGAAACTCACCTCCTTTTCATCAAGGAGGTCCACAGACTGTTCTGGCGGCTCAACCTCAGTCACAGACGAGCACCTCAGTCACAGACGAACACCTCACTCACGGACGAGTACCTCAGTCAGAGACGAACACCTCAGTCACAGACGAGCACCTCAGTCACAGACGAACACCTCAGTCACAGACGAGCACCTCAGTCACAGACGAACACCTCAGTCACAGACGAACACCTCAGTCACAGACGAGCACCTCAGTCAGAGACGAACACCTCAGTCACAGACGAGCACCTCAGTCACAGACGAGCATCTCAGTCACAGACGAGCACCTCAGTCACAGACGAGCACCTCAGTCACAGACGAACACCTCAGTCACAGACGAGCACCTCAGTCACAGACGAGCACCTCAGTCACAGAAGAACACCTCAGTCACAGATGAACACCTCAGTCACAGACGAGCACCTCAGTCACAGAAGAACACCTCAGTCACAGATGAACACCTCAGTCACAGACGAGCACCTCAGTCACAGAAGAACACCTCAGTCACAGAAGAACACCTCAGTCACAGACGAACACCTCAGTCACAGACGAGCACCTCAGTCACAGAAGAACACCTCAGTCACAGACGAGCACCTCAGTCACCTCAGTCACAGACGAGCATCTCAGTCACAGACGAGCACCTCAGTCACAGACGAGCACCTCAGTCACAGACGAGCACCTCAGTCACAGAAGAACACCTCAGTCACAGATGAGCACCTCAGTCACAGAAGAACACCTCAGTCACAGATGAGCACCTCAGTCACAGACGAACACCTCAGTCACAGAAGAACACCTCAGTCACAGAAGAACACCTCAGTCACAGACGAGCACCTCAGTCACAGAAGAACACCTCAGTCACAGATGAACACCTCAGTCACAGACGAGCACCTCAGTCACAGAAGAACACCTCAGTCACAGATGAACACCTCAGTCACAGACGAGCACCTCAGTCACAGAAGAACACCTCAGTCACAGATGAACACCTCAGTCACAGACGAGCACCTCAGTCACAGAAGAACACCTCAGTCACAGATGAACACCTCAGTCACAGACGAGCACCTCAGTCACAGAAGAACACCTCAGTCACAGACGAGCACCTCAGTCACAGAAGAGAGTCACAGATGAGCACCTCAGTCACAGATGAACACCTCAGTCAAGAACACCTCAGTCACAGAAGAACACCTCACGAACACCTCAGTCACAGAAGAACACCTCAGTCACAGAAGAACACCTCAGTCACAGAAGATCACCTCAGTCACAGACAAGCACCTCAGTCACAGATGAACACCTCAGTCACAGACGAGCACCTCAGTCACAGAAGAACACCTCAGTCACAGATGAGCACCTCAGTCACAGACGAGCACCTCAGTCACAGACGAGCACCTCAGTCACAGAAGAACACCTCAGTCACAGACGAGCACCTCAGTCACAGAAGAACACCTCAGTCACAGACGAGCACCTCAGTCACAGACGAGCACCTCAGTCACAGAAGAACACCTCAGTCACAGACGAACACCTCAGTCACAGACGAGCACCTCAGTCACAGACGAGCACCTCAGTCACAGACGAGCACCTCAGTCACAGAAGAACACCTCAGTCACAGAAGAACACCTCAGTCACAGACAAGCACCTCAGTCACAGAAGAACACCTCAGTCACAGACGAGCACCTCAGTCACAGAAGAACACCTCAGTCACAGATGAGCACCTCAGTCACAGACGAGCACCTCAGTCACAGACGAGCACCTCAGTCACAGACGAGCACCTCAGTCACAGACGAGCACCTCAGTCACAGACGAGCACCTCAGTCACAGAAGAACACCTCAGTCACAGAAGAACACCTCAGTCACAGACGAGCACCTCAGTCACAGAAGAACACCTCAGTCACAGACGAGCACCTCAGTCACAGATGAGCACCTCAGTCACAGACGAGCACCTCAGTCACAGACGAACACCTCAGTCACAGACGAGCACCTCAGTCACAGACGAACACCTCAGTCACAGACGAGCACCTCAGTCACAGATGAACACCTCAGTCACAGACGAACACCTCAGTCACAGATGAACACCTCACTCACAGACGAGCACCTCAGTCACAGACGAACACCTCAGTCACAGACGAGCACCTCAGTCACAGACGAACACCTCAGTCACAGACGAGCACCTCAGTCACAGACAAGCACCTCAGACTATCCTTTTACCTGTGATCTATGTCGGGAGGTTTTGTACTCCGCGGGTCGGCCCTGGGCCAGGCCTCCCTGCTGACTGCTGCTCAACCAGGCTGGTGGTGCTGGCGGCCCGCCGGGCCACATACCACTGATACTCCAGTCATCCAAATTTCAGTGTTGTGTAACTCCATAAAAGTCAGCATCATGTCACGAACAAAATAAACTTAATATTTTGATCCTTCCACTTCATTATCCCTGACTTTCCTCTTATTCTACACTCTGGCACACACCTATTTCTTTCCCTAACTCACCGTACCTTCCATCTTCCCCCACACACGGTGTATATGTCGTGCCGAATAGGTAAAACTGGTCAATTAGCAAGAACTCGTTTAAAATTAAGTCCTTTCTATAATTCTCTCTTATACGTTTAAAGATATATTTTTTTCATTTATGTTAATGTAAAAAATAATAATTTTGTACCAAAAGCACCTTAGAAAACTTACCTAACCTTATTATAACAAGTGCAGTTTAATTTAGCCTAATTCAACTAAATATATTTTACGGAAGTTTACAATAATTTAATAATAAAGAAACATAATGAAATACATTTTTTTCCGTAAGTTCAGAATGATTTTAGCGAAATTATTGCAAACACAAATTTTCGCTTGCCTTATTTGGCAAGAAGAGCGTTCCCATTTAAGCCAAAATAGCAAGTTTTACCTATTCGGCACGACATTACACACACACACACACACACACACACACACACACACACACACACACACACACACACACACACACACACACACACACACACACACACACACACACACACACACACACACACACATATATATATATATATATATATATATATATATATATATATATATATATATATATATATATATATATATATAAATGGTATCTAAATTTTCAGATATGAGAAAAAGAGTTTTTTGAATGGGGAAATGAATTTCAAAAAAAAGTTAACGTGATATGAAAATCTGTCCACTTTACTGGCACTGTGCCACACTGTCTTCAGTGTTAAAAGTGTTCCTTCCATTTTTTGTGTCAGTAAAAGGCTCTGTAGTTTTAAAATGTCAGAGGCTTTTCCAACACTAAATCTACACTGATGACACATTGATTTAAATCTCCTTAGGTCTATAATGTTCAAATTTCTCTCCCTGAGGTGTATAAATGGAAAACAGTAATAAATAAAGGGGATGTAACTAGCGTACTAAAAGTATACAGCTAAGACAGGACTCGCAGCAATTGCTTTAAGGTTGAAAAATTCAGATTCAGGAAGGATATAGGAAAGCACTGGTTTGGTAATAGAGTTGTGGATGAGTGGAACAAACTCCCAAATACTGTCATAGAAGCTAAAACGTTGTGAAGTTTTAAAAATAGGTTGGATACATGAGTGGGTGCGGGTGGGTGTGAGTTGGACCTGATTAGCTTGTGCTACTAGGTCACATGCCATGCTCCTCCCTTAAGTGATTGTGACCTGACCTGCCTAGGTTAGGGCACTGGCTTAAGCTGGTGGGAGACTTGGACCTGCCTCGCATGGGCCAGTAGGCCTGCTGTAGTGTTCCTTCTTTCTTATGTTCTATCATATATAACAGTGTGATAACACACTGCTGGTGTTCCCACTGTGTAACTATCATACATAATAGTGTAGCAACACACTGCTGATGTTCCCACTGTGTAACTATCATACATCACAGTGTAGCAACACACTTCTGGTGTTCCCACTGTGTAACTATCATACATAACAGTGTAGCAACACACTGCTGGTGTTCCCACTGTGTAACTATCATACATAACAGTGTAGCAACACACTGCTGATGTTCCCACTGTGTAACTATCATACATAACAGTGTAGCAACACACCTCTGGTGTTCCCACTGTGTAACTATCATACATAACAGTGTAGCAACACACTGCTGGTGTTCCCACTGTGTAACTATCATATATAACAGTGTAGCAACACACTGCTGGTGTTCCCACTGTGTAACTATCATACATAACAGTGTAGCAACACACTGCTGGTGTTCCCACTGTGTAACTATCATACATAACAGTGTAGCAACACACTGCTGGTGTTCCCACTGTGTAACTATCATACATAACAGTGTAGCAACACACTGCTGGTGTTCCCACTGTGTAACTATCATACATAACAGTGTAGCAACACACTGCTGGTGCTCCCACTGTGTAACTATCATACATAACAGTTTAGCAACACACTGCTTGTGTTCCCACTGTGTAACTATCATACATAACAGTGTAGCAACACACTGCTGATGTTCCCACTGTGTAACTATCATACATAACAGTGTAGCAACACACTGCTGGTGTTCCCACTGTGTAACTATCATACATAACAGTGTAGGAACACACTTCTGGTGTTCCCACTGTTTAACTATCATACATAACAGTGTAGCAACACACTGCTGATGTTCCCACTGTGTAACTATCATACATAACAGTGTAGCAACACACAGCTGGTGTTCCTACTGTGTAACTATCATACATAACAGTGTAGCAACACACAGCTGGTGTTCCCACTGTGTAACTATCACACATAACAGTGTAGCAACACACTGCTGGTGTTCCCACTGTGTAACTATCATACATAACAGTGTAGCAACACACTACTGATGTTCCCACTGTGTAACTATCATACATAACAGTGTAGCAACACACTTCTGGTGTTCCCACTGTGTAACTATCATACATAACAGTGTAGCAACACACTGCTGGTGTTCCCACTGTGTAACTATCATACATAACAGTGTAGCAACACACTGATGGTGTTCCCACTGTGTAACTATCATACATAACAGTGTAGCAACACACTGCTGGTGTTCCCACTGTGTAACTATCATACATCACAGTGTAGCAACACACTGCTGGTGCTCGCACTGTGTAACTATCATACATAACAGTGTAGCAACACACTGCTGGTGTTCCCACTGTGTAACTATCATACATCACAGTGTAGCAACACACTGCTGGTGTTCCCACTGTGAAACTATCATACATAACAGTGTAGCAACACACTGCTGGTGTTCCCACTGTGTAACTATCATACATAACAGTGTAGCAACACACTGCTGGTGTTCCCACTGTGTAACTATCATACATAACAGTGTAGCAACACTGCTGGTGTTCCCACTGTGTAACTATCATACATCACAGTGTAGCAACACACTGCTGGTGTTCCCACTGTGTAACTATCATACATAACAGTGTAGCAACACACTGCTGGTGTTCCCACTGTGTAACTATCATACATAACAGTGTAGCAACACACTGCTGGTGTTCCCACTGTGTAACTATCATACATAACAGTGTAGCAACACACTGCTGGTGTTCCCACTGTGTAACTATCATACATAACAGTGTAGCAACACACTGATGGTGTTCCCACTGTGTAACTATCATACATAACAGTGTAGCAACACACTGCTGGAGTTCCCACTGTGTAACTATCATACATCACAGTGTAGCAACACACTGCAGGTGTTCGCACTGTGTAACTATCATACATAACAGTGTAGCAACACACTGCTGGTGTTCCCACTGTGTAACTATCATACATCACAGTGTAGCAACACACTGCTGGTGTTCCCACTGTGAAACTATCATACATAACAGTGTAGCAACACACTGCTGGTGTTCCCACTGTGTAACTATCATACATAACAGTGTAGCAACACACTGCTGGTGTTCCCACTGTGTAACTATCATACATAACAGTGTAGCAACACTGCTGGTGTTCCCACTGTGTAACTATCATACATCACAGTGTAGCAACACACTGCTGGTGTTCCCACTGTGTAACTATCATACATAACAGTGTAGCAACACACTGCTGGTGTTCCCACTGTGTAACTATCATACATCACAGTGTAGCAACACACTGCTGGTGTTCCCACTGTGTAACTATCATACATAACAGTGTAGCAACACACTGCTGGTGTTCCCACTGTGTAACTATCATACATAACAATGTAGCAACACACTTCTGGTGTTCCCACTGTGTAACTATCATACATAACAGTGTAGCAACACACTGAAGGTTATATCGGAGAGCTTTTAAGAACATTTTCAATATAGTCACAAAACGACTATGTAATTTTTGCTACACAAGTCTTCTATCTGTTGCAATTAACACAAATTTCGACAGAATTATATAATATACTTGTGACAAAACTCTGGGCGAATTTTGCAAAACGGAAAACAAAACCTGTTATAAAAAAAAACATATACGATATTTCAGTAGAAATTTGCGCTTTTAATCTGACGAAAAAAACCGAGACTTTGGAAAATAAAGACGAAAAATGATGGGAAAGAAATTTGGGGAAGAAAAAATTTGACGAAGATTTTTACAAAATGTGAAACACCGTTGGGATTTTTTTTTATATAATTTTGAATTATCTACGTCACTATTTTAATAGATAAAAAAGGAGTAAATAAAAGTTAGAGGAAAAGAAGTCCATGATTTTGATGAGTTAAATTAACGGGTTGAGGGTGAGATAAACAACACCACGTGCTGCCAAAAGTAACAGCCTCGTTGATCAGGCCTGATCCACCAGGAGGCCTGGTCATGGACCGGGCCGCGGGGGCGTTGATCCCCGGAATAACCTCCAGATACACCACGGGTAGGGTTAGAACTCGTGGTGCGTGAGTCGTAAAACTCCAGGTCAGTGCGTAAGCCACTGTGGCCACAAATACAAGTGGGGCCTATACTAACCTTCCCATGGTGTATAAACATACCTAACTGGATGAATCTCATTGTAGCCAGCTGGCCTAGTGGCTTACACACTGGCCTGGAGTTTTACGACTCACTCGCCGCGAGTTCAATCCCCACCCGTGTTGTGATTTGTTTGCAATCGTGTCATTACGATTTCGTGAGTCATGAAGCTTTGATAAGTTGAGTAAAAGGAGGCAAGCAGGAGGACAAGGTGGCAGGAGGAGAGGCAATGTTCAATGAGGACAAATTCCAACTACTCCGTTATGGAAAACTGGAGGAGATAATAACTAGAACAGAGTATACTACAGACTCTGGCCATACAATAGAGCGGAAAAATAATGTAAGGGACCTGGGAGTAGTAATGTCTGAGGATCACAACAGTGCCACGATCGCACATGCAAAGAAAATGATAGGATGGATAATGAGAACGTTCAAAACGAGAGATGCCAAGCCAATGATGATCCTTTTCAAATCACTTGTTCTCTCTCTAGGCTGGAATACTGCTGTACATTAACATCTCCATTCAAAGCAGGTGAAATCGCAGATCTAGAGAGTGTACAGAGATCCTTTACTGCACGTATAAGTTCTGTCAAGCACCTTAACTACTGGGAACGCTTGGAAGCACTTAACTTGTACTCGTTGGAACGCAGGAGGGAGAGATATATCATAATCTACACTTGGAAAATCTTGGAAGGAATGGTTCCAAATCTGCACACAGAAATCACTCCCTACGAAAGTAAAAGACTGGGCAGGCGATGCAAAATGCCGCCAATAAAAAGTAGGGGCGCCATTGGTACACTAAGAGAAAACACCATAAGTGTCCGGGGCCCAAAACTGTTCAACAGCCTCCCATCAAGCATTAGGGGAATTACCCCTGGCTACCTTCAAGAGAGAGCTGGACAAATACCTAAAGTCAGTGCCGGATCAGCCGGGCTGTGGCTCGTACGTTGGACTGCGTGCGGCCAGCAGTAACAGCCTAGTTGATCAGGCCCTGATCCATCGGGAGGCCTGGTCATGGATCGGGCAGCGGGGGAGTTGATCCCCGGAATAACCTCCAGGTAACCTCCAGGTATCCAGGTAAGCAGAAGGACAAAGTGACAGGAGGAGAGGCAAGCAGGAGGACAAGGTGACAGGAGAAGAGGCAAGCAGGAGGAGAGGCAAGCAGGAGGACAAGGTGACAAGAGGAGAGGCAAGCAGGAGGACAAGATGACAGGAGAAGAGGCAAGCAGGAGGACAAGGTGACAGGAGGAGAGGTAAGCAGGAGGACAAGGTGGCAGGAGGAGAGGCAAGCAGGAGGACAAGGTGACAGGAGAAGAGGCAAGCAAGAGGACAAGGTGACAGGAGGAGAGGCAAGCAGGAGGACAAGGTAACAGGAGGAGAGGCAAGCAGGAGGACAAGGTAACAGGAGGAGAGGCAAGCAGGAGGACAAGGTAACAGGAGGAGAGGCAAGCAGGAGGACAAGGTAACAGGAGGAGAGGCAAGCAGGAGGACAAGGTGACAGGAGGAGAGGCAAGCAGGAGGACAAGGTGACAGGAGGAGAGGCAAGCAGGAGGACAAGGTGACAGGAGGAGAGGCAAGCAGGAGGACAAGGTAACAGGAGGAGAGGCAAGCAGGAGGACAAGGTGACAGGAGGAGAGGCAAGCAGGAGGACAAGGTGACAGGAGGAGAGGCAAGCAGGAGGACAAGGTGACAGGAGGAAAGGCAAGCAGGAGGACAATGTAACAGGAGGAGAGGCAAGCAGGAGGACAATGTAACAGGAGGAGAGGCAAGCAGGAGGACAATGTAACAGGAGGAGAGGCAAGCAGGAGGACAAGGTGACAGGAGAAGAGGCAAGCAGGAGGACAAGGTGACAGGAGGAGAGGTAAGCAGGAGGACAAGGTGGCAAGAGGAGAGGCAAGCAGGAGGACAAGGTGACAGGAGAAGAGGCAAGCAAGAGGACAAGGTGACAGGAGGAGAGGCAAGCAGTAGGACAAGGTAACAGGAGGAGAGGCAAGCAGGAGGACAAGGTAACAGGAGGAGAGGCAAGCAGGAGGACAAGGTAACAGGAGGAGAGGCAAGCAGGAGGACAAGGTAACAGGAGGAGAGGCAAGCAGGAGGACAAGGTAACAGGAGGAGAGGCAAGCAGGAGGACAAGGTGACAGGAGGAGAGGCAAGCAGGAGGACAAGGTGACAGGAGGAGAGGCAAGCAGGAGGACAAGGTGACAGGAGGAGAGGCAAGCAGGAGGACAAGGTAACAGGAGGAGAGGCAAGCAGGAGGACAAGGTGACACGGAGGAGAGGCAAGCAGGAGGACAAGGTGACAGGAGGAGAGGCAAGCAGGAGGACAAGGTGACAGGATGAGAGGCAAGCAGGAGGACAATGTAACAGGAGGAGAGGCAAGCAGGAGGACAATGTAACAGGAGGAGAGGCAAGCAGGAGGACAAGGTGACAGGAGGAGAGGCAAGCAGGAGGACAAGGTGGCAGGAGGAGAGGCAAGCAGGAGGACAAGGTGATAGGAGGATAAGCATACACAGCAGAATTTCAGGTTTGATCCAAGGAAGGTGATAGCAACTTCAAGTCCTCGAATCAAAATCCCTCCAGCAGAATCAAGGCCCCACCTCACCCCTTGAAGACGGGTTGATCAACCAGACTGTGACACCTCGCCCTGGGTGTGACCCCCCGGGTGACCTCCGTCGACCTGGGTCACCCGACACCCCCCATTACAACCTGTAGCAGGTCATACCCTGGGAGGTCATACCCTTGAGAGGTCATACCAGGGCATGCCAAGGGCAACCTGACTCCCGGCCGTCAACCAAACGTGCCAATTGGCAATCCCTAGCAACCTGAGCCGGGTACCAGTGTGTCACCTGAGGGCCAGAACCCCAGATACCCAACGGTACCGTAGATACCCAGCAGTGCCCAGGTTGTTAGTGTCTGTTCCCCTGTCTCAGGTTGATTCTGACTTCCGGTGTTACTGTTCTCTAAGTCTAAGCTTTTGTTTTCACTGTCAAATTAATATCTAATTCTAAATTCCGATGTTACACATGTCTAATTTATGTCTAAATCTAATCTTTGATACTATGTTTTGCTCATGTCTAAATGCAGCTCCACACACACACACACACACACACACACACACACACACACACACACACAAACACACACACACACACACACACACACACACACACACACACACACACACACACACACACACACTTTCATTCTCTCTCCCTCCGAATAAACTATCAAATTCTAAATCTAATCAAGAGGTTGAGAGTTGCTTAGAGAGTCTGAACGTTCCTCTGAGAGGGTGCAATTTGAGAGGACTCTTAACCTACCTTCACTAAGTACCTTGTCTCTCCTCTCTGCTCTTCTAACATGGGACTAAATATCACCTCTCGCACCCTGGTTCATCTCGCACCAAGGTATCTGCTTCTCTCCAAACATCAACTCTTAACTGAGGTCTGAAACACGACACTAGTGAGTCGTCTCAGACCCTGAAAAATATCAAACTTGGTCAGATTTCCTACGACAACAAACCCATTTCAACTGAGAATAATAAAACCCATACAAATGAAGGTTGAAGCACATACAACTAACTAATAAAGCATAATGAGTTGTATGTTGTGTCTGGAGGGAAGGTAGACTGAATGTTGTGTCTGGAGGGAAGGTAGACTGAATGTTGTGTCTGGAGGGAAGGTAGACTGAATGTTGTGTCTGGAGGGAAGGTAGACTGAATGTTGTGTCTAGAGGGAAGGTAGACTGAATGTTGTGTCTGGAGGGAAGGTAGACTGAATGTTGTGTCTGGAGGGAAGGTAGACTGAATGTTGTGTCTAGAGGGAAGGTAGACTGAATGTTGTGTCTAGAGGGAAGGTAGACTGAATGTTGTGTCTAGAGGGAAGGTAGACTGAATGTTGAGCTGGGTCAGGCGTTCCCAGTAATTAGGTGTTTGACGGAAGTTATATGTGCAGTAAAGGTTCTCTGTACATTCCCTAGATCTGCAATTTCACATGCCTTGAATGGAGATGTTAATATACAGTAGTATTCCAGCCTAGAGAGAACAAGTGGTTTAAAAATGATCCCCATTGGCTTGGCATCCCTTGTTTTGATGGTTCTCATTACCCATCCCATCATTTTCCTCGCAGATGTGATAGTGACACTGTTGTAATCCTTCAAGGTGAGATCCTCTGACATAAACAAGACAGCTGTGATCCTTCAAGGTGAGATCCTCTGACATAAACAAGACAGCTGTGATCCTTCAAGGTGAGATCCTCTGACATAAACAAAACAGCTGTGATCCTTCAAGGTGAGATCCTCTGACATAAACAAGACAGCTGTGATCCTTCAAGGTGCGATCCTCTGACATAAACACTCCCAAGTCCTTCACACTACTTTTCCCTTTTGTTGTGTGATTGGAGTCTGTAGTATACTCAGTTCTAGTTATTATTTCCTCCAGTTTTCCATAACGGAGTAGTTGAAATTTGTCTTCATTGAACATCATATTGTTTTCCGTTGCCAACTGGAAAACTTGGTTTATATCTTCTTGGAGGTTAACCGCGTCCTCAATGGATGACAGTCTCATGCAGATTCTAGTATGGTCTGCAAAGGATGACACGGTGCTGTGGTTTACATCTCTGTTTATGTCTGATACTAGTATGAGGAACAGGATGGGGGAGAGTACTGTACCTTGTGGAAATGTTGAGTATTATAGCGTTTAGCTGTACTGCTGTCCCCTTCTTACCCACTCTGCTGCCCTCTTCCCCCGCTCTACTGCCCTCTCCCCCCACTCTACTGCCCTCTCCCCCCGCTCTACTGCCCTCTCCCCCCACTCTACTGCCCTCTCCCCCCACTCTACTGCCCTCTCCCCCCACTCTACTGCCCTCTCCCCCCACTCTGCTGCCTTCTCCCCCCACTCTGCTGCCCTCTCCCCCCGCTCTACTGCCCTCTCCCCCCACTCTACTGCCCTCTCCCCCCCACTCTACTGCCCTCTCCCCCCCACTCCTGCCCTCTCCCCCCACTCTACTGCCCTCTCTCCCCCCACTCTACTGCCCTCTCCCCCCACTCTACTGCCCTCTCCCCCCACTCTACTGCCCTCTCCCCCCCACTCTGCTGCCTTCTCCCCCCCACTCTGCTGCCCTCTCCCCCCCACTCTGCTGCCTTCTCCCCCCGTCTCTACTGCCCTCTCCCCGTCTCTACTGCCCTCTCCCCGTCTCTACTGCCCTCTCCCCGTCTCTACTGCCCTCTCCCCGTCTCTACTGCCCTCTCCCCGTCTCTACTGCCCTCTCCCCGTCTCTACTGCCCTCTCCCCGTCTCTACTGCCCTCTCCCCCCCACTCTGCTGCCTTCTCCCCCCACTCTGCTGCCCTCTCCCCCCACTCTGCTGCCCTCTCCCCCCCACTGCTGCCCTCTCCCCCCACTCTGCTGCCCTCTCCCCCCACTCCCGTCACCAACAAGCGACCTTACGTTGTTTTCGTGCTTTTGGAGGTGTCAAATGGGAGCGGTGGGGGAGAGGAAGGAGAGGGGATGGGACGGGGAGGAGGGGACAGGAAGGGGAGGAGGTGGAGGGGAAGGAAAGAGGAGGAGGTGTAGAGGAAGGAAAGAGGAGGAGGTGGAGGGGAAGGGAAAAGGAGGTGTAGAGGAAGGAAAGAGGGGTGGAGGGGAAGGGAGTGAAAGGAGGAGACAGAAGGAAGGGGAGAGAGTGAAGAGGAAAGGAAGGGCGAGGGGGGGGACTACAATACATCAGGTCAAGAATCAATCACACACTCTTCATATTGTCTATACAGACACATGCACACATCTGTACACGTTCGTGTACACATGCACAAAGATGCGCGCACACATATGCATGACGGCACACATGGACGCACACAGCACCAGCACTGACCCTCACCTGATAAAGCATGTTATAAAAGTAGGAAAAAGTACAAAAGTATGCAACTAGACTAGCCAGGTGAGATTGAAGGAACCAGGGGAGACAGGATAACGACATACCAAATGCTGAGAGGACTTGAGAAGGTAGAGAAGGAGAGGTTGTTCGAGAGGCTGGGAGGTTACCTTGTTACCTGGAGGTTATTCCGGGGATCAACGCCCCCGCGGCCCGGTCCATGACCAGGCCTCCCGATGGATCAGGGCCTGATCAACTAGGCTGTTACTACTGGCCGCACACAGTCCAACGTACGAGCCACAGCCCGGCTGATCCGGCACTGACTTTAGGTATCTGTCCAGCTCTCTCTTGAAGGTAGCCAGGGGACGAGTACACGAGGGCACAGATGGAAACCGAAATACAAATGAGTCACAGGGATGTTAGAAACAATTTCTTCAGCCTGGAGGTGGTCAGTAAGTGTAATGTTGGAGGTGTGAGCAAGGTAACGTTTATGAAGGAACTTGGGGAAAGCAATTAACCAGACTTGACTCTTGGAGGGTTGGTTTGCTTACTGAGTATACTCGCTCATTACTGCCAACCTTATCAACCCCACACATACACAAACACACACACACACACCACAAACACACACACACACACACACACACCACAAACACACACACACACACACACACCACAAACACACGCAACACAGATAATACACACACACACACACATCACAGACAATACACACACACACACACATAAAGTGCTGGATGAAATACACACAACAGAGGAGGAGTTAAAGCAGCTGCTAAGTGAACTTGATACCTCAAAGGCGGTGGGACAGGACATTTCTTCGTGGGTCCTTAGAGAGGGAGCAGAGACGCTGCAAACGGGGCAACTACCTGAGGTATGGAAGACGGCAAATGTAGTCTCCATTTTTAAGAAAGAAGACAGACACAAGGCACTAAACTACAGACCAGTGTCACTGACGTGTATAGTATGCAAAGTCATGGAGAACATTATCAGGAGAATGGTAGAGCACCTAGAACGGAACAAGCTTAAAAACGACAACCAGCACAGATTCAGGGAAGGAAAATGCTGTATCACAAACCTACAGGAGTTTTATGGCAAAGTAACGGAAGACACCAGAGGGGTGGGTAGACTGCAGTTTCTTGGACTGCAAGAAGGCCTTTGACACAGTTCTTCACAAGAGATTTGTGCAAAAAGATAGAGGATCAGGCACACACAACAGGAATGGCACTGCAATGGATCAGAGAATAATTGACAGGGAGGCAACAACGAGTCATGGTACGTGACGGGGTGTCAGAGTGGGCGCCTGTGACGAGCGGGGTTACACAGGGGTCAGTCCTAGGACCAGTACTATTTTTCGTATATGTGAACGACATGACGGAAGGGATAGACTCAGAAGTGTCATTGTTTGCAGATGATGTGAAGTTAATGAGGAGAATTAAATCAGATGAGGATCAGGCATGACTACAAAGAGACTTGGACAGGCTGGAAGACTAGTCCAGTATCTGGCTCCTTGAATTTAACCTCGCCAAATGCAAAGTAATGAAGATCGGAGAGTATACGCTACCTGGAGTTTACCTGGAGAGAGTTTCGGGGGTCAACGCCCCCGCGGCCCGGTCTGTGACCAGGCCTCCTGGTGGATCAGCGCCTGATCAACCAGGCTGTTGCTGCTGGCTGCACGCAAACCAACGTACGAGCCACAGCCCGGCTGATCAGGAACTGACTTTAGGTGCTTGTCCAGTGCCAGCTTGAAGACTGCCAGGGGTCTGTTGGTAATCCCCCTTATGTGTGCTGGGAGGCAGTTGAACAGTCTCGGGCCCCTGACACTTATTGTATGGTCTCTTAACGTGCTAGTGACACCCCTGCTTTTCATTGGGGGGATGGTGCATCGTCTGCCAAGTCTTTTGCTTTCGTAGTGAGTGATTTTCGTGTGCAAGTTCGGTACTAGTCCCTCTAGGATTTTCCAGGTGTATATAATCATGTATCTCTCCCTCCTGCTAGGTGGCCAAAGACTGCAAACCTCACTCAAGGAAAAGGATCTTGGGGTGAGTATAACACCAAGCACATCTCCTGAGGCGCACATCAACCAGATAACTGATGCAGCATATGGGCGCCTGGCAAACCTGAGAATAGCGTTCCGATATCTCAGTAAGGAATCTTTCAAGACACTGTGCACCGTGTACATCAGGCCCTTACTGGAGTATGCAGCACCAGTTTGGAACCCACACCTGGTCAACCACGTCAAGAAATTAGAGAAAGTGCAAAGATTTGCAACAAGACTAGTCCCAGAGCTAAGGGGAATGTCCTACGAAGAAAGGTTAAGGGAAATCGGCCTGACAACACTGGAGGACTGGAGGGTTAGGAGACATCGTAACGACATACAAAATACTGCGAGGAATTGACAAGGTGGACAGAGACAAGATGTTCAAGAGATGGGACATAGAAACAAGAGGTCAGCGTTGGAAGTTGAAGACTTAGATGAGTCAGAGAGGTATTAGGAAGCATTTCTTTAGCCATGAGTCAGAGAGGTATTAGGAAGCATTTCTTTAGCCATAGAGTTGTCTTGAAATGGAACAGTGCGGCAAGTGACAAAGTGGAGGCAGGAACCATACACAGCTTTAAGACGAGGTATGATAAAGCTCATGGAGCTGGGAGAGAACCTAGTAGCGATTAGTGAAGAGGCTGGGCCAGGAGCTATGAATCTACCCCTGCAACCACAAGTAGGTGAGTACACACACGCACACACACACACACACACACACACACACACACACACACACACACATACACACACACACACACACATACACACACACACACACACACACACATACACACACACACAGACTGCATACGCACACAACACACACACACACACACACACACACACACACATACACACACACACACACACACACACACACACACACACACATACACACACACACACACACATACACACACACACACACACACACACACACACACACACATACACACACACACAGACTGCATACGCACACAACACACACACACACACACACACACACACACACACACACACACACACACACACACACACACACACACACACACACACACACACACACACACACACAATGATGCATTAAAATACATAATATTTCATTAGGTTTAGTAATGTGTGAGGTCAGGTTTATGAATGGTGGTACGTCATAGTACACAAAAGTAACAAGACAGTTGCCAGTGATGAGTATGGATGTGTCAGTGTTATGTGTCCTGATCCCTCCACTAGTGTCCCAATATGTGTCAGCTGCTGCGCCACCATTTACATTTTTGGTCGTAGGATTTGATGCAGTGTTTAGCAATACTGTGAGATGTTGCACTGATGTTAGTGTGTGATGCTGAATGTTGGGTTTAACACGAAGATATATGTCAGTCAACGCTGAGAGAAACTCAACAATACACGCTGACTGCCTCTCCTAATATATATCACTTATAAAAAATAACAGATATTGATAATTATTTTTGATGAGCGGTGTGTGTTGTGTGTTGAGTATGTTGTGTATGAGTGTGTTGTGTGTGTTGAGTATGTTGTGTATGAGTGTGTTGTGTGTGTTGAGTATGTTGTGTA
>NC_091373.1:1115000-1217500 GCF_038502225.1 Cherax quadricarinatus
GAAGGATGGACCACACTAAACGTTCTGAAGGATGGACCACACTAAACTTTCTGAAGGATGGACCACACTAAACTTTCTGAAGGATGGACCACACTAAACGTTCTGAAGGATGGACCACACTAAACGTTCTGAAGGATGGACCACACTAAACTTTCTGAGAGATGGAGTACACACATACAAATTTAATAATGAAAAACAACAACAACAGCAATAATAAAGCTAAAAATGATCATTAAAGAGAAGGAAACATGTGAAGAACCTGGGAGTAATAATGTCAGCTGACCTTTCGTTCAGAGAATTCAACGAGGCCTGGTCGTGGACCGGGCCGCGGGAACGTTAATCCCTGGAATACCCTCCAGATAGGTAGACTCCAGGTAGGCTGGTCAAGACATGACTAGCCTGACTGGTTCGGACGATGGATTGCACATGACCAGCAGTAACAGCTTGGTAAATCAGGTCCTGATTCTCTGTGAGGCTTGGTCATGGACCAGGCCGCAGGGGCGTTGACCTCTGGAACACCTCCAGACAGGCAGCCAGGATAATGACGGGGTGGATAATGAGAACTTTAATTACGGGAAATAGTGTCACTGGTGACATCCAATGACACCATTTCCCTGCCCCGTTCAAGGCAGGGAAGATATCAGAACTGCAATAGATACAGAGATCATTTACGGTCATCAGGGAGCCAATAAAGCATTTTAATTACTAGGAACTCCTCAAGTTCTCAATATGTACTCGCTGAAGCGGACGAGAGATACATGATAATATATACGTGGAAGGTGATTAAGGGCCTTGTTCCGAATCTGCACACTGTCATAACAACATACTGGAGTGAGAGATATAGGAAAATGTGTAAATTATAATCAATGAGAAGACAGGGGCACCATGGAAACCATAAGAGAAGACTGTATCAACATTCGTGGTCCCAAACTATTCAACATCTTACCAGAAGATATCACAAACACTGCTGGGAGATATGTACACTAAATAAAGCACAGGACAGATAGTGACTTTTATTTTATTTAATAAATTGGATACATCAACAGTGTGCTGCTACACTATTCTACATGAAGGTAGAATGCGTTTCCCTACGTTTCCCTGTCACATTCCATCACACAGTGTGAGTTACTGTCACATTCCATCACACAGTGTGAGTTACTGTCACATTCCATCACACAGTGTGAGTTACTGTCACATTCCATCACACAGTGTGAGTTACTGTCACATTACATCACACTGTGTGTGTTACTGTCACATTCCATCACACAGTGTTAGTTACTGTCACATTCCATCACACAGTGTGAGTTACTGTCACATTCCATCACACAGTGTGAGTTACTGTCACATTCCATCACACAGTGTGAGTTACTGTCACATTCCATCACACAGTGTGAGTTACTGTCACATTCCATCACACAGTGTGAGTTACTGTCACATTCCATCACACAGTGTGAGTTACTGTCACATTCCATCACACAGTGTGAGTTACTGTCACATTACATCACACTGTGTGTGTTACTGTCACATTCCATCACACAGTGTTAGTTACTGTCACATACCATCACACAGTGTGAGTTACTGTCACATTCCATCACACAGTGTGAGTTACTGTCACATTCCATCACACAGTGTGAGTTACTGTCACATTCCATCACACAGTGTGAGTTACTGTCACATTCCATCACACAGTGTGAGTTACTGTCACATACCATCACACAGTGTGAGTTACTGTCACATACCATCACACAGTGTGAGTTACTGTCACATTCCATCACACAGTGTGAGTTACTGTCACATACCATCACACAGTGTGAGTTACTGTCACATTCCATCACACAGTGTGAGTTACTGTCACATTCCATCACACAGGATGGGTGACATTCCCATGTTTGCAAGACACACACACACACACACACGCACACACACACACACACACACACACACACACACACACACACACACGCACACACACACACACACACACACACACACACACACACACACACACACACAGTCATAGAGTAGTCAGGCCGTGGAATAGCCTAGAAAGTGACGTAGTGGAGGCGGGAACCATACATAGTTTTAAGGCGAGGTATGATAAAGCTCATGGGGCAGGGAGAGAGAGGACCTAGTAGCAATCAGAGAAGAGGCGGGGCCAGGAGCTATGAATCGACCCCTGCAACCACAAATAGGTGAGTACAAATAGGCGAGTACACACACACTCACACACTCTCCGTCAACAAACTCTACGGGAATCTCACAGCCAACTCGGACACCACGAGACTTCAATTAGGAATATACGAATAAGATTACGTATAAGAATTAAGGACATAAGAATGGAGGAGCACTGCAGGAGGCCAGCTGGCCCATACATGTCACTTCCTTCTCATATTCAACCCTTCTTACCCACACACTTGTCTCACCCACACGCTTGTCTCACCCACACACTTGTCTCACCCACACGAGTTGTAATATCATGTTTATCGCGTGACAAATCAACGTTTCAGGGATAACTCAATCACCATCTTCAGGAATCATATATACTGTCTTTTATGGTAACGTATGTTAAGTTTGCCAGGATAACCCAACATCGGTGTTAAGTTATCCAGGTTAACCCAGCATCTGTGTAAGTTATCCAAGATAACCCAGCAACTGTGTAAGTTATCCAGGATAACCCAGCATCTGTGTAAGTTATCCAAGATAACCCAGCAACTGTGTAAGTTATCCAGGATAACCCAGCATCTGTGTAAGTTATCCAAGATAACCCAGCAACTGTGTAAGTTATCCAGGATAACCCAGCATCTGTGTAAGTTATCCAAGATAACCCAGCAACTGTGTAAGTTATCCAAGATAACCCAGCAACTGTGTAAGTTATCCAGGATAACCCAGCAACTGTGTAAGTTATCCAGGATAACCCAGCAACTGTGTAAGTTATCCAAGATAACCCAGCAACTGTGTAAGTTATCCAAGATAACCCAGCAACTGTGTAAGTTATCCAGGATAACCCAGCAACTGTGTAAGTTATCCAAGATAACCCAGCAACTGTGTAAGTTATCCAGGATAACCCAGCAACTGTGTAAGTTATCCAAGATAACCCAGCAACTGTGTAAGTTATCCAAGATAACCCAGCAACTGTGTAAGTTATCCAAGATAACCCAGCAACTGTGTAAGTTATCCAAGATAACCCAGCAACTGTGTAAGTTATCCAAGATAACGTACATACAATCTTCATGTAAGTCATTAGTGAAAATAAACAGTCAGAAATTGTTGGAGACGTGTGGTTGGGGAGGTGGGGAATATATGAGGTTGGGGAGGTGGGGGAGACATGTGGATGGGGAGGTGGGGAAGATATGAGGTTGGGGAGGTGGGGGAGACGTGTGGTTGGGGAGGTGGGGAAGATATGAGGTTGGGGAGGTGGGGGAGACATGTGGATGGGGAGGTGGGGAAAGACAATATCGGAGATGATAGATGGAGAGAGAGAGAGAGAGAGAGAGAGAGAGAGAGAGAGAGAGAGAGAGAGAGAGAGAGAGTGTGTGTGTTCCTGCAGTAATGACAGGTCCAGGTAGGACTGGTATCAGGTTTCTCACTGTACTGAATCCACACAGCTACCTGAGGGTAGGACCCCAGTACCACCAGTACCTGAGGGTAGGACCCCAGTACTACCAGTACCTGAGGGTAGGACCCCAGTGCTACCAGTACCTGAGGGTAGGACCCCAGTACTACCAGTACCTAAAGGTAGGACCCCAGTACTACCAGTACCTGAGGGTAGGACCCCAGTGCTACCAGTACCTGAGGGTAGGACCCCAGTGCTACCAGTACCTAAAGGTAGGACCCCAGTACTACCAGTACCTAAAGGTAGGACCCCAGTACTACCAGTACCTGAGGGTAGGACCCCAGTACTACCAGTACCTGAGGGTAGGACAGCAGTACTAACAGTACCTGAGGGTAGGACCCCAGTACTACCAGTACCTGAGGGTAGGACCCCAGTGCTACCAGTACCTAAAGGTAGGACCCCAGTACTACCAGTACCTGAGGGTAGGACCCCAGTACTACCAGTACCTGAGGGTAGGACCCCAGTACTACCAGTACCTGAGGGTAGGACCCCAGTACTACCAGTACCTGAGGGTAGGACCCCAGTACTACCAGTACCTGAGGGTAGGACCCCAGTACTACCAGTACCTGAGGGTAGGACCCCAGTACTACCAGTACCTGAGGGTAGGACCCCAGTACTACCAGTACCTGAGGGTAGGACCCCAGTACTACCAGTACCTGAGGGTAGGACCCCAGTACTACCAGTACCTGAGGGTAGGACCCCAGTACTACCAGTACCTGAGGGTAGGACCCCAGTACTACCAGTACCTGAGGGTAGGACCCCAGTACTACCAGTACCTGAGGGTAGGACCCCAGTACTACCAGTACCTGAGGGTAGGACCCCAGTACTACCAGTACCTGAGGGTAGGACCCCAGTACTACCAGTACCTGAGGGTAGGACCCCAGTACTACCAGTACCTGAGGGTAGGACCCCAGTACTACCAGTACCTCAGGGTAGGACCCCAGTACTACCAGTACCTGAGGGTAGGACCCCAGTACTACCAGTACCTGAGGGTAGGACCCCAGTACTACCAGTACCTGAGGGTAGGACCCCAGTACTACCAGTACCTGAGGGTAGGACCCCAGTACTACCAGTACCTGAGGGTAGGACCCCAGTACTACCAGTACCTGAGGGTAGGACCCCAGTACTACCAGTACCTGAGGGTAGGACCCCAGTACTACCAGTACCTGAGGGTAGGACCCCAGTACTACCAGTACCTGAGGGTAGGACCCCAGTACTACCAGTACCTGAGGGTAGGACCCCAGTACTACCAGTACCTGAGGGTAGGACCCCAGTACTACCAGTACCTGAGGGTAGGACCCCAGTACTACCAGTACCTGAGGGTAGGACCCCAGTACTACCAGTACCTGAGGGTAGGACCCCAGTACTACCAGTACCTGAGGGTAGGACCCCAGTACTACCAGTACCTGAGGGTAGGACCCCAGTACTACCAGTACCTGAGGGTAGGACTCTAGTACTACCAGTACCTGAGGGTAGGACCCCAGTACTACCAGTACCTGAGGGTAGGACCCCAGTACTACCAGTACCTGAGGGTAGGACTCTAGTACTACCAGTACCTGAGGGTAGGACCCCAGTACTACCAGTACCTGAGGGTAGGACCCTAGTACTACCAGTACCTGAGGGTAGGACCCCAGTACTACCAGTACCTGAGGGTAGGACCCCAGTACTACCAGTACCTGAGGGTAGGACCCCAGTACTACCAGTACCTGAGGGTAGGACCCTAGTACTACCAGTACCTGAGGGTAGGACCCTAGTACTACCAGTACCTGAGGGTAGGACCCTAGTACTACCATTACCTGAGGGTAGGACCCCAGTACTACCAGTACCTGAGGGTAGGACCCTAGTACTACCAGTACCTGAGGGTAGGACCCTAGTACTACCAGTACCTGAGGGTAGGACCCTAGTACTACCATTACCTGAGGGTAGGACCCCAGTACTACCAGTACCTGAGGGTAGGACCCTAGTACTACCAGTACCTGAGGGTAGGACCCTAGTACTACCAGTACCTGAGGGTAGGGCCCCAGTACTACCAGTACCTGAGGGTCGGACCCCAGTGCTACCAGTACCTGAGGGTAGGACCCTAGTACTACCAGTACCTGAGGGTCGGACCCCAGTGCTACCAGTACCTGAGGGTAGGACCCCAGTACTACCAGTACCTGAGGGAAGTACACCACTACTACCATAACCTAAGGAAAGTACACCAGTACTACCAGTACCTGAGGGTAGGACCCCAATACTACCAGTACCTGAGGGTAGGACCTCAGTACTACCAGTACCTGAGGGTAGGACCCCAGTACTACCAGTACCTGAGGGTAGGACCCCAATACTACCAGTATCTGAGGGTAGGACCCCAGTACTACCAGTATCTGAGGGTAGGACCCCAGTACTACCAGTATCTGAGGGTAGGACCCCAGTACTATCAGTAGCTGAGGGTAGGACCCCAGTACTACCAGTATCTGAGGGTAGGACCCCAGTACCACCAGTACCTGAGGGAAGTACACCAGTACCTGAGGGAAGTACACCAGTACCTGAGGGAAGTGCCGAAGAAGAGCACACCAGAACGTGGGAAAGAGAGAGACAACACAAGGGCTAGACCCAGCTTATCTGACGAGACGGAACACACACTGTCTAGCCTATCACAAGGTCTGCTGCAGAGATGAGGGCGAGATAGTCAGGCAGAACACTGCTGGATCTAGGCAGGAGTCTACTGGTAGGGTTTCCTAGCTAGCTCTAGCAACTATGTTGAGTTTGGCATAAGAACTAACAATTGGGCGTCTACAGTGCAAAGTAGTTTGTCATCCTAATGGCGCTAAAGTTAATTTATTACACTGATATTGGCTCTATGATTATTGTTGATTCTTATGACACTGATGCTGACCCTGATTATATTTAATTATTATTGGTTCTTCTTTTTCTTCTTTTTAGTAATTTATACAGGAGAAGGGGTTACTAGCCTATTGCTCCCGGCATTTAGTCGCTTCCTACGACACGCATAGCTTACGGAGGAAGAATTCTGTTCCATTTCTCCATGGAGATTAGCAGAAATAAACAAGAACAAAAACTAGGAAGAAAACTGAAGAAAACCTAGAGGGGGGTTAGTATATATATGTTTGTACATGTATGTGTAGTGTGACCTGAGTGTAGGTAGAAGTAGCAAGACATACCTGCAACCTTGCATGTTTATGAGACAGAAAAAGGCACCAGCAATCCTACCATCATGCAAAACAAATACAGGCATATGTTTCACACTCATTTGGTAAGACGGTAGTACCTCCCTGGGTGGTTGCTGTCTACCAACCTTTTCGGGCCGCCCTGCCTTGGTGGGAAACGGCCGATGTGTTGATAAAAATAATATTATTGATTCTTATGACGCTGATCTTGACTCTGTGATTATTACTGATTATGTCATCATAATGACTCTAACAAGATCTTTGCAGATGCCAGATACAGATACTCAAAAATCCTGGAAAAGAGAGAATTAATGTAAATTGTTATGGATTCCATCACATACTGAATTACTCGTTTATGATAAAGTTGATAAGAGAGCCAAAGAAAGTAGCCTGAAGGAGAGTGCAGAATGTGACTCTGGTGCGTCTGTGTTTAACATTAGGAATATTATTAGGAGAGAAGTAAATAATAAACATGAATATCATAGGAATACAGTTAGAAGTCTGAGTAGAGCTATCACTCGCTATGATAACATCAACGTACGTAAATACGTTCATGGAGCAACTTCCAATGTGAACACACTATAACTATTACTGCTAGTAGTAGTACTACTACTACTACTGCTGCTGCTGCTGCTGCTGCTGCTGCTGCTGCTGCTGCTATTGCTGCTGCTCTCTCTCTCTCTCCCAGTTTTGTTGGGCGCTCAACTGAGGGGCCCTCTCTTCAAGATGGGAAGGGGCCCTCCCTTCAAGATGGGAAGGGGCCCTCCCTTCAAGATGGGAAGGGGCCCTCCCTTCAAGATGGGAAGGGGCCCTCCCTTCAAGATGGGAAGGGGCCCTCCCTTCAAGATGGGAAGGGGCCCTCTCTTCAAGATGGGAAGGGGCCCTCCCTTCAAGATGGAAGCAGTACAAGAGAGGACATACGTGGATGTAGACAGTCTGGGTTACACATACATTTTCATAAGACTTGTATAGTAAATATTACACTCAGCATTGTTTCTCTGGTTTAATAGATGTGTGGGAAGGTTTGTGTGTGTGTGTGTGTGTGTGTGTGTGTGTGTGTGTGTGTGTGTGTGTGTGTGTGTGTGTGTGTGTGTGTGTGTGTGTGTGTGTGTGTGTGTGTGTGTGTGTGTGTGTGTGTGTGTGTGTGTGTGTGTGTGTGTGTGTGTGTGTGTGTGTGTGTGTGTGTGTGTGTGTACAGAGAAATCCTACGCTATATTAAAGAAACGTTTATTATTTAAGAGGAAGAATGGACGTGGTGAGCTTTGTTCTTTGTATGTTTAACCACTTAAGATGCTCACTCCTTGAACTGTACCCACTTCTGCAGTGAGACAACTCAGTAAGTCTAAATGTACCAAGACTTTTCAATATGCTTCAGAGACAGTAAAAATTACCAATTGACCCTTAGATGTTGTCAAGAGGCACTGCGTAGGTTACTTAGTTCCTGATCAGCCAGGCTGTGGTGCATACCTTGGAATACATATTACTAGCAACAACTGCCTCACTGATCGGGCCATCAACCAAGAGGCCTGGTCTGGGACCAGGTCACAGGGGCGATGATCCCTGGGATTGTTATGACAGGGAGGAGGAGGGGGCGAGAGCCCCTCCTCACCCCCACAGAGGCACTTTACAGCACTTATACTACACTTAACACTTTACATAACAAGATAATTATACTGGGGAAGAGTAAATTAAAATATATGGGAAGGACAATTATCTGTAATAATAATAATAATAATAATAATAATAATAATAATAATAATAATAATAATAATAATAATAATAATGAAGTGGTAAAGTGGCACTTACACAAGGTTACTGTGAGGGTCATAATTCAGTGACGTGTGGATGAGAAAGTTACATTACCGTAGCTACAACTGTATGTCGTCCACCACCACCACTACTACTACTATCACGACCCCTGCTACTATCACCACCACTACTACTACTATCACCACCGCTACTACTACCACCATTACTACTACCACCACCACGATCACCCCCACCACCACTACCACCACCACCACCACTACCACAACCACCACTACTACTACTATCACCACCGCTACTACTACCACCATTACTACTACCACCACCACGATCACCCCCACCACCACTACCACCACCACTACCACCACCACCACCACTACCACCACTACCACCACCACCACCACCACTACCACCAACACGAACACTACTAACACCATATTATCATCAGGCCTTCTCTATCTTTCACTGACTTGACAATGGTCCAGGATGGAGCGAACCGTCATAAGGTTCGTCTCCTACGTGAAGGTGAATAATGCTATATAGTGAGGCAGGTTATTACACTGATCTCTAACACCACTGACAGGTAGGAATGCAAAGGTACACTTGTAAATACTGCTGGAAGGTACACTTGTAAATACTGCTGGAAGGTACACTTGTAAATACTGGTGGAAGGTTCACTTGTAAATACTGCTGGAAGGTACACTTGTAAATACTGGTGGAAGGTTCACTTGTAAATACTGCTGGAAGGTTCACTTGTAAATACTGGTGGAAGGTTCACCTGTAAATACTGCTGGAAGGTACACTTGTAAATACTGGTGGAAGGTACACTTGTAAATACTGCTGGAAGGTACACTTGTAAATACTGCTGGAAGGTACACTTGTAAATACTGGTGGTTCACTTGTAAATACTGCTGGAAGGTTCACTTGTAAATACTGGTGGAAGGTTCACTTGTAAATACTGCTGGAAGGTACACTTGTAAATACTGGTGGAAGGTTCACTTGTAAATACTGCTGGAAGGTACACTTGTAAATATTGGTGGAAGGTTCACCTGTAAATACTGCTGGAAGGTTCACTTGTAAATATTGGTAGAAGGTTCACCTGTAAATACTGCTGGAAGGTTCACTTGTAAATATTGGTGGAAGGTTCACCTGTAAATACTGCTGGAAGGTACACTTGTAAATATTGGTAGAAGGTTCACCTGTAAATACTGCTGGAAGGTTCACTTGTAAATACTACTGGAAGGTTCACTTGTAAATACTGGTGGAAGGTTCACTTGTAAATATTGGTGGAAGGCCCACTAATAAATAAAAGGTTCACTTATCAATACTGATGGAAGGTTCACTTATCAATACTGATGGAAGGTTCACTTGTAAATACTGCTGGAAGGTTCACTTGTAAATACTGTTGGAAGACCTACTAATAAATAAAAGGTTCACTTATAAATACTGATGGAAGGTTCATTTATAAATACTGGTGGAAGGTTCACTTATCAATACTGCTGGAAGGTTCACTTATCAATACTGCTGGAAGGTTCACTTATCAATACTGCTGGAAGGTTCACTTATCAATACTGCTGGAAGGTTCACTTATCAATACTGCTGGAAGGTTCACTTATCAATACTGCTGGAAGGTTCACTTATCAATACTGCTGGAAGGTTCACTTATCAATACTGCTGGAAGGTTCACTTATCAATACTGCTGGAAGGTTCACTTATCAATACTGCTGGAAGGTTCACTTATCAATACTGCTGGAAGGTTCACTTATCAATACTGCTGGAAGGTTCACTTATCAATACTGATGAAAGGTTCACTTATCAATACTGATGATAGGTTCACTTATCAATACTGATGGAAGGGTCACTTATCAATACTGATGGAAGGTTCACTTATCAATACTGATGGAAGGTTCACTTATCAATACTGCTGGAAGGTTCACTTATCAATACTGATGGAAGGTTCACTTATCAATGCTGATTGAAGGTTCACTTATCAATACTGCTGGAAGGTTCACTTATCAATACTGCTAGAAGGTTCACTTTTCAATACTGCTGGAATGCTCACTTATCAATACTGATGGAAGGTTCACTTATCAATATTGATGGAAGGTTCACTTATCAATACTGCTGGAAGGTTCACTTATCAATACTGATGGAAGGTTCACTTATCAATGCTGATTGAAGGTTCACTTATCAATACTGCTGGAAGGTTCACTTATCAATGCTGCTAGAAGGTTCACTTTTCAATACTGCTGGAAGGCTCACTTATCAATACTGATGGAAGGTTCACTTATCAATACTGATGGAAGGTTCACTTATAAACATTTAGTCCTCTAGAGTTCACTTATAACCCTCCAGTCACCTTCTGGGTCATCCACAGCCAAGAGTCGGCCTCTGTCTTTCTGTAGGTAATCGTCTCCCCATAATGAAGGAACAAGGAACTCTTGGATTTCCCCTCAAGTTGACAGGTGGTCCAGGAGCTGCATAACACTGATCAATGTATAGGTAAACCTAATAAGCGTGTAGTATAATGTGGTTCGTATGTTGGACTGCTTGTGGCTAACAGTAACAGTCTGGTTGATCAAGCCCTGATCCACAGGGAGGCCTGGTCATGAACCGGGCCGCGGGGGCATTGACCCCCGGAACACCCTCTAGGCAGTAAACTCTAGACCCCTCTCCTCCACCTATCCCAAGTCTCCATTACTTTCTTCTCTCCCTACCTCCCAGATGTACATTCCTTCCCTCGCTACCTCCCTCTCAAGTCTCCATTCCTTCCTTTCCTCTCTCTCTTCCAATTCTTTATGCCTATCTTCCCTCCATTCCTCCCAAGTTTTCATTCCTTACTACTTTCCCTCCCTCTCAAGTCCCCGGTCTTTCCTCCCAGGTCTTCATTCCTTCGCTTCCTCCCTTCCTCCCAAATCTCCATTCCCTCCCTCCCTCAGAGCCCCTCCATCTTACAAATGAACACAGTAGCCTGGGGGCGCGGCCATTACTTAAGTGTTAACAAATGGCCCATTATTGGGAATTAAGAAGGATGGTTACCCACTGATTCTTCAGGTTGTCCTCCGCCCCTTAACCCCCCCCCACACACACACAACCTCCTTCCATTATTTACAAACCATTACCTTAAAACTTCAACCAGTTTCTTAAAGTACGATTCACTTCCCATATCGCTAAACATAATGTTGAAATATTCATGTTTATCGTATTTTGTACATCAATGTTGTTAGTTATGAAGCAGCGGTAACGCGGCATCAGAGGACCGATAAGTCCACCATAGTGACGGGTGTCGTGTTTCAGGCCATTCAAGGTATGAGAGGCAGGTAAGGGCGGAGGGAACGCTCAATGGACCAAGATTGGTACAAGACGAAATAAAAAGACCATTGTCATAGGTAGGAGGCGATGAGAGGAAGCTCCTGGGTAGGGCAAGAGAGATAGAGAGACAGCAGACAGAGAGAGAGAAGAAATTATATGGTGATTAAAGCAACAACAAGAGGAGGAAGTTCTCACCCTTCTTGGATTACTGTAACTTCAATTGGTCGCTGGAAGTTTCCCGTGCGATTTAAAGACTGGGAGAGTAAGATGACTGGTGGATTACGTCCGAGAGAAAGTTGTACTCGGGAAGTAAGAGGATCACAACACCGTGTTACATGAACGTTCAGCTGACTGTCTCACCTTACACCTGATGGGTCAGTACAGAGTCCACACCCATCATCTCTTCTAACATCAACTGTCTACTTATATTAAGGACTATCGTCTATTATCAAGGTGTTTGAGGGAAGGATTGTAAGGCAGAAGTGGTGCGGGTGTAAGTGGTAGAGGTGTGAGCGGTAGAGGTGAAGGTGCAAGTGGTGGGGGTCTAAGTAGTAGTGGTGTAAGTGGTAGAGGGGTAAGTGGTGGTGAAGGTGTAAGTGGTAGAGGGGCAAGTGGTGGTGGAGGTGCAAGTGGTGGGGGTCTAAGTAGTAGTGGTGTAAGTGGTAGAGGGGTAAGTGGTGGTGAAGGTGTAAGTGGTAGAGGGGCAAGTGGTGGTGGAGGTGCAAGTGGTGGGGGTCTAAGTAGTAGTGGTGTAAGTGGTAGAGGGGTAAGTGGTGGTGAAGGTGCAAGTGGTGGGGGTCTAAGTGGTAGTGGTGTAAGTGGTAGAGGGGTAAGTGGTTTTGGTGTGTTAGGTGGAGGTTGGGGATGAAAGTGTTGCCAGTTAAGATAACAGTCTCTGATAGTGCGATATGATGGTCACAGCTTCATACACACCAGAGAAATGTACACATCTAGCAGGTGGGAGAGAAGCATGGAGGGTGGGAGGGAAGAAGGTGGGAGAGAAGCAGGTAGGAGAGAGGCAGGTATGAAGCGGGAGGGTGGAAGGGAAGAGGGTGAGAGAGAAGCAGGTATGAGACAATCGGGTATGAAGCGGAAGAAGAGGGTGGGAGGGAAGAGGGTGAGAGAGAAGAGGGTGGGAGGGAAGAGAGGGTGTATTGTACAGTAGCTGGTAACCTCCCTGAGAGTGGTCAGAGGGAGCACCTTCCATATCCTCCCTCCTCTTCTCCTTTCCCCTGTCAATCCTTACCCACCTTGTCATCTAAGTACCTTGTACGTTCTGATCATGTCTCTCCTGACTCTTCACTCTTCCAACGACCTGATATTCACCTCTTCTTATCAGTCCTCGCAATCTTGCGTCTTTACAATATATAAAAAAGAAGAAAGGGAAGAATTTTTTATTGATTATTCACTGTTAGTCCACAAGAGTGGACTAACACCCAGGTACCTACTTACTGCTAGGTGAACAACAGCAGCAAGTGTAACGTGACTAACACCCAGATACCTACTTACTGCTAGGTGAACAACAGCAGCAAGTGTAAGGTGACTAACACCCAGGTACCTACTTACTGCTAGGTGAACAACAGCAACAGGTGTAAAGTGACTAACACCCAGGTACCTACTTACTGCTAGGTGAACAACAGCAGCAGGTGTAAGGAGACTAACACCCAGGTACCTACTTACTGCTAGGTGAACAACAGCAGCAAGTGTAAGGTGACTAACACCCAGGTACCTACTTACTGCTAGGTGAACAACAGCAGCAAGTGTAAGATGACTAACACCCAGGTACCTACTTACTGCTAGGTGAACAACAGCAGCAAGTGTAACGTGACTAACACCCAGATACCTACTTACTGCTAGGTGAACAACAGCACCAAGTGTAAGGTGACTAACACCCAGGTACCTACTTACTGCTAGGTGAACAACAGCAACAGGTGTAAAGTGACTAACACCCAGGTACCTACTTACTGCTAGGTGAACAACAGCAGCAGGTGTAAGGAGACTAACACCCAGGTACCTACTTACTGCTAGGTGAACAACAGCAGCAAGTGTAAGGTGACTAACACCCAGGTACCTACTTACTGCTAGGTGAACAACAGCAGCAAGTGTAAGATGACTAACACCCAGGTACCTACTTACTGCTAGGTGAACAACAGCAACAGGTGTAAAGTGACTAACACCAAAGTACCTACTTACTGCTAGGTGAACAACAGCAGCAGGTGTAAGGAGACTAACACCCAGGTACCTACTTACTGCTAGGTGAACAACAGCAGCAAGTGTAAGGTGACTAACACCCAGGTACCTACTTACTACTAGCTGAACAGCAGCAGCAGGTGTAAGGAAACGTTACCAACGCTTCAGTGTGCGCTGGGATTGAACCCGAGTCCTTCAGATGTGAGCCGAAGGCTTACATGAGCCAGGCTTCCGTTCCACACACGCCAGGATGGCAAATGGAAACTGAAGAATATTAACCAGGACACGAATCGAATACGCGTCTTAAAAGTAGATAAAAGTTGTTTTTTATTTATTCATTGACATTCCCTCTTGCTACCTCGATGGAGGGGGAGGGTGAAATGGGAGGGGGATATCGCCAGATTCTTCCCCTTCTTTTTTTCCCCCCTTATTCTCCCTCTTTGACACCTGTGTCTTCCCTCCGTGTCTCCTACCCTCACACTGAGGACAGCAGAGTATTTCCATGTGTCAATATTGGTTGTTTGTGATGGAGAGGTGGGGGAGGGGGTGATGGAAAGGTGAGGGAGGGGGTGGAGAGGTTGGGGAGGGGGGTGATGGAGAGGTGGGGAAAGGGAGGATCAGGAAGGAAAAGAGAGGTAGGAGAAGGGGGCAACATCTCACTCATCCACGATCACCACAACAACCACCATCACCTAGGTGTTACGTACTCATAACACCTGTGTGCCTTTAAGAATCCTTGTACACCACGTACACAAAATCTACATAACTTACCTTAACCTACCCTAACCTAACTTATCCAAACCTAACCTTAACTTAACCTTGTTAACATACCTTAAATAGAACATGGATATCAACTGCATTAAATACAACTATACTAGCAATGACGTTAATGTAGCTTCTGAGGGAGAGGTAATTACTACGAGCCGACCATACTGGAGCTGGTGGTCTCCCAGAGTGAAACAGACATAGGAGGATAACAGGAAATAGGAAGGAAAGACGAATATAGGAAGAATACAAGAACATTGGAAGGATAAACGGACATAGAAGGGATTAAAGAACATAGGAAGGATAAAGGAACATACGAAGAATAACATGAAATAGGAAGGATAAAGGGACATACGAAGAATAACATCAAATAGAAAGGATAAAGGGACATAAGAATAACAAACCAGGAAGGATAAAAGGACACAGTATAAACCACCAGATCCTCATAAGTACGTGTGTGTTCTGACCTTCAGATGCTGGATAAAAGTTGCTCACAGCAGCCTGTCCCAACACCAACGTATATATACTCACGCACGTGTCCTCACGTACGTGTCCTCACATACGTGTCCTCACGTACATGTCTTCACGCACGTGCCCTCAAGTACTGATATACGCTTACCTAAAATACCATCTCAGTGACGCATGATTATGCTCCTTATCCATCCCTTTATGAGGCGCATGTACGCATACGCGCGCGCACGCACGCACACACACACACACACACACACACACACACACACACACACACACACACACACTGGCAACAATCTTCAAGTCAACGGACACACGGCAATTGCTAGAGGTGTGGAAAACAGCAAATGTAGTCCCAAATTTTCAAGGAGACAGACAGTGTTAAACCTGAGACCAGTGTCACTGACGTGTATAGTATGTACTGTTGTGTAGTAGAACAGGAGAAGAGTGGTGTAGCATGTTGTTAGAATCATTGTGCGAGGTAAGAATCTTTAGTAATGACTGATTCAGTAATAAACAAAGAGTCAAAGAGTCACAGGTCAACTTTAGCGCCATTAGGATGACAAACAATACAGTCTGCAATGTAGACGCCCAGTTGTTAATTCTTATGCCTAGCTCATCACAGTGACGCCCAGTTGTTAATTCTTATGCCCAGCTCATCACAGTGACGCCCAGTTGTTAATTCTTATGCCCAGCTCATCACAGTGACGCCCAGTTGTTAATTCTTATGCCCAGCTCATCACAGTGACGCCCAGTTGTTAATTCTTATGCCCAGCTCATCACAGTGACGCCCAGTTGTTAATTCGTATACCTAACTCAGCACAGTTGCTAGAGTTACACCTACAGATATACGTGTATACATAACATGAGGGTGGACATGCTTGGGAAGGGATGACCTGTGACTCACTGTCTTGGTGCTAACCAGGAAGTGACTAAGTTATACTTTGTCGGCAATGTTCCTCCAAGACGTGTTACAACTTTATCCTCGCCAGATTAGATTTTTAGATTTTGCCGCCGAAGCGGCTTGTTTACTGTGCAACTTACATCCTGTGGACGGCAGCTTAAGAACATACGCAAGGTCTAGCAACTAGAATTTAAAAGGGGTTAACGGGAGAACATTTGTGCTCATATTTACAAATGATGTTTCAGCTGTTATGTCTCGTCAGCTACCGTGAATAACAAGATTTATTGAGCCATGTAGTGCTTATGCTTAGAACTCTAGAGGAATACGTCTATGTATATTCTTGGTATGTATGTGGGTAAGTTTCACGTATATCCTTGCTGGCATGACTACATCCACAACACAGTCACTCGAAGCGTCCCCACAGAGAGCTTATTAAAGACGGGTATAATTTTACAGCGGCAGGAACCTGAACCGAGGTAGTGTGTTGCGTGAAGCAACGTACTGGTTCAGAACTAAGTATGACCACCTCATTACAACCAACCTTGTTACCACACTCACAAACACTCACACTCACACACATACACGCACACACTACACTCACGTCTTACACAGGATCGCGTGTCGGCTGGTACGGTCTCCCAGACAAGGTAAACAAACACCGCTTCTCTGCCTCTGATAAAGATCTCATTACATGGTATGGACAAGCAGGCCACATTCACACCCACGGGGCCACACTCTGACATGGTATGGACAAGCAGGCCACATTCACACCCACGGGGCCACACTCTGACATGGTATGATCAAGCAGGTCACATCCACACGCACGGGGCCACAATCTCCTTACTGATAACCAAAGGAAACTAGAATGAAAGAAGCGTCACTGTCCCAGGGCCAGACCCGTCCTGTTCAGCCTCTTGTACTCACCCATAAACTAATACATGTATATACGTCGTGCCGAATAGGTAAAATTGGTCAATTAGGAAGAACTCATTTAAAATTAAATCCTTTCTAAAATTTTCTCTTATACATTTAAAGACATATTTTTTTCATTTATGTTAATATAAAAATAAATGATTCTGTATCAAAAGAACCTTAGGAAACTTACCTAACCTTATTATAACAAGCGCAATTTAATTTAGCCTAACCCAACTAAATATATTTTATACAAGTTTACAATAATTTAATAATAAACAAACACAATGAAATCTATTTATTTTCGTTAGATTTAGAATTATTTTTGCGAAATTATTTCAGACACAAATTTTCGCTTGCCTTATTCGGCAGAAGCGAGTTGCTATTTAAGCCGAAATCGCAAGGTTTACTTTTTTGGCACGACGTATATATATATATATATATATATATATATATATATATATATATATATATATATATATATATATATATATATATATATATATATATACACACACACAAGCGGAGGTATATACAAAGAAAGGTCAGAGTCAGCAGTATTCGAACTCAGGTTCTGGAAGGCATAGTTCCCTATGTGATGCCGTAGATCAAGCATTGTACTATGAGTTCAGAAACCAACTGTTTTCTGTAAGGATACCTGCACTTGGTTCCGGAGATCACCGCCCCCGCGACCCGGTCCCAGATCAGGCCTCCTGGTTGTTAGCCTGATTTATCAAAACGCTGGTGTCCGCCGGTCAAAGTCCAGCGTATGCACCACAACCCGGCTGATCAACAACTGGCCTGAACATGTCGGGTTCCTTGAAGACAGGGGTTTGTTAGTAATCCCCATACGGAAAAAAACAAACGTTTCATGTACACAGTGGGCGAAACATTGTCAATAAAACATTGCATTATACATTTGTGTCTATTTTTTCCATCATGTCGGTGTTTTATACTATTTATCTCCAATCCCCCCTTATGCATGAAGGGAGGTCTTTGAAAAGTCGAGGTCCCCTTACACTTAGTGAGCTCTCTCTGTGTTCTCATCACTTCCTGACTCTTCACCAGAGGTTAATATGCATTTATTTCAGTGTTCAGGTTCGGGACCAATCCCTCCAGTATCCTCTGGGTATGGATTATGATGTTTTGTGAGTCTTCGCCTTTGCTTGTAGAGGGAGCGTCTCTCTCTCTCTTGTATACATCTCTTTTTTTTCTGAGGGGAATGTGCCTTGAGCATACCAGCATACCACAGAGTTGATCCTTTCTAGGCACTAGTTTGGATCTGTGTTGTTAAAGATATCGTCCCAGAACGTTTCATTACGGACATGGTTAATTTGATACCACTGGATGTTCTTGTTGAAGGTGAATTTAATGACGGCTTCCTTATAACTAACTGTATTTTGTTGGTCAGAACTTCTGCGAATACAAGTCTGAATTTCGATTAGGTTGTGATCCGAATTAAATCAAAACATAAGAACATAAGAAAGAAGGAACACTGCAGCAAGCATACTGGCCCATGCGAGGCAGGACCAAGTCTCCTACCGGCTTAAGCCAATGACCCAACCTAGTCAGGTCAGGTCACATTCACTTAAGGAAGGAGCACGGGCATCAGACCTAGTAGCACAAGCTAGTCAGGTCCAGCTGTCTAATGTCTTTGATACTATTAGAGTTCTTACCAGGTCGTCATTATTTCTGAAAATAAAGTCAAGTGTATTTCCTAGTCTTGTTGGCTCCACTATTTGCTGGCTTGAGATGAATTTCTTGCAGAGATTCAATAGCTCATGTGTGTGTGTATGAGAATATTCATCTAAGCTGCCTCCTGAGCTGCCATGAAAAGAATAACATTTTGAGAGGTTCTTGACTAAACAGCTTGCAGTCATCCATCCTTCCTTCCTTCCTAGTGGTCCTCCACTTTGTTGCCGTGGACAAGCTGAAGGGTCGGCAGGGATAAGCAAACAACGTGCTTATCAACAAAGAGCTGCTGGGGTAGAGAGACGGCCCCTGTGGCCGCCACCCCTGACTCACCCTCAAGGAATCTCACCCTTCTCAATGAAGCTAGAGGGGGGTTACACTTCTCAATGAAGCTAGGGGGGGTGTTACACTTCTCAATGAAGCTAGGGGGTGTTACACTTCTCAATGAAGCTAGGGGGTGTTACACTTCTCAATGAAGCTAGGGGGTGTTACACTTCTCAATGAAGCTACGGGGTGTTACACTTCTCAATGAAGCTAGGGGGTGCTACACTTCTCAATGAAGCTAGGGGGTGTTACACTTCTCAATGAAGCTAGGGGGTGTTACACTTCTCAATGAAGCTAGGGGGTGTTACACTTCTCAATGAAGCTAGGGGGTGTTACACTTCTCAATGAAGCTAGGGGGTGCTACACTTCTCAATGAAGCTAGGGGGTGCTACACTTCTCAATGAAGCTAGGGGGTGCTACACTTCTCAATGAAGCTAGGGGGGTGTTACACTTCTCAATGAAGCTAGAGGGGGTGTTACACTTCTCAATGAAGCTAGGGGGTGTTACACTTCTCAATGAAGCTAGGGGGTGTTACACTTCTCAATGAAGCTAGGGGGTGTTACACTTCTCAATGAAGCTACGGGGTGTTACACTTCTCAATGAAGCTAGGGGGTGCTACACTTCTCAATGAAGCTAGGGGGTGCTACACTTCTCAATGAAGCTAGGGGGTGTTACACTTATCAATGAAGCTAGGGGGTGTTACACTTCTCAATGAAGCTAGGGGGTGTTACACTTCTCAATGAAGCTAAGGGGTGTTACACTTCTCAATGAAGCTAGGGGGTGTTACACTTCTCAATGAAGTTAGGGGGTGTTACACTTCTCAATGAAGTTAGGGGGTGTTACACTTCTCAATGAAACTAGGGGGTGTTACACTTCTCAATGAAGTTAGGGGGTGTTACACTTCTCAATGAAGCTAGGGGGTGTTACACTTCTCAATGAAGTTAGGGGGGTGTTACACTTCTCAATGAAGCTAGGGGGTGTTACACTTCTCAATGAAGCTAGGGGGTGTTACACTTCTCAATGAAGCTAGGGGGTGTTACACTTCTCAATGAAGCTAGGGGGTGTAACACTTCTCAATGAAGCTAGGGGGTGTTACACTTCTCAATGAAGCTAGGGGGTGTTACACTTCTCAATGAAGCTAGGGGGTGCTACACTTCTCAATGAAGCTAGGGGGTGCTACACTTCTCAATGAAGCTAGGGGGTGTTACACTTCTCAATGAAGCTAGGGGGTGCTACACTTCTCAATGAAGCTAGGGGGTGCTACACTTCTCAATGAAGCTAGGGGGTGCTACACTTCTCAATGAAGCTAGGGGGTGCTACACTTCTCAATGAAGCTAGGGGGTGTTACACTTCTCAATGAAGCTAGGGGGTGTTACACTTCTCAATGAAGCTAGGGGGTGCTACACTTCTCAATGAAGCTAAGGGGTGTTACACTTCTCAATGAAGCTAGGGGGTGCTACACTTCTCAATGAAGCTAGGGGGTGCTACACTTCTCAATGAAGCTAGGGGGTGCTACACTTCTCAATGAAGCTAGGGGGTGTTACACTTCTCAATGAAGCTAGGGGGTGCTACACTTCTCAATGAAGCTAGGGGGTGCTACACTTCTCAATGAAGCTAGGGGGTGTTACACTTCTCAATGAAGCTAGGGGGTGTTACACTTCTCAATGAAGCTAGGGGGTGTTACACTTCTCAATGAAGCTAGGGGGTGTTACACTTCTCAATGAAGCTACGGGGTGTTACACTTCTCAATGAAGCTAGGGGGTGTTACACTTCTCAATGAAGCTAGGGGGTGTTACACTTCTCAATGAAGCTAGGGGGTGCTACACTTCTCAATGAAGCTAGGGGGTGTTACACTTCTCAATGAAGCTAGGGGGTGTTACACTTCTCAATGAAGCTAGGGGGTGTTACACTTCTCAATGAAGCTAGGGGGTGTTACACTTCTCAATGAAGCTAGGGGGTGTTACACTTTTCAATGAAGCTAGGGGGTGTTACACTTCTCAATGAAGCTAGGGGGTGTTACACTTCTCAATGAAGCTAGGGGGTGTTACACTTCTCAATGAAGCTACGGGGTGTTACACTTCTCAATGAAGCTAGGGGGTGTTACACTTCTCAATGAAGCTAGGGGGTGTTACACTTCTCAATGAAGTTAGGGGGTGCTACACTTCTCAATGAAGCTAGGGGGTGTTACACTTCTCAATGAAGCTAGGGGGTGTTACACTTCTCAATGAAGCTACGGGGTGTTACACTTCTCAATGAAGCTACGGGGTGTTACACTTCTCAATGAAGCTAGGGGGTGTTACACTTCTCAATGAAGCTAGGGGGTGTTACACTTCTCAATGAAGCTAGGGGGTGTTACACTTCTCAATGAAGCTAGGGGGTGTTACACTTCTCAATGAAGCTAGGGGGTGTTACACTTCTCAATGAAGCTAGGGGGTGCTACACTTCTCAATGAAGCTAGGGGGTGTTACACTTCTCAATGAAGCTAGGGGGTGTTACACTTCTCAATGAAGCTAGGGGGTGCTACACTTCTCAATGAAGCTAGGGGGTGCTACACTTCTCAATGAAGCTAGGGGGTGTTACACTTCTCAATGAAGCTAGGGGGTGCTACACTTCTCAATGAAGCTAGGGGGTGCTACACTTCTCAATGAAGCTAGGGGGTGCTACACTTCTCAATGAAGCTAGGGGGTGCTACACTTCTCAATGAAGCTAGGGGGTGTTACACTTCTCAATGAAGCTAGGGGGTGTTACACTTCTCAATGAAGCTAGGGGGTGTTACACTTCTCAATGAAGCTAGGGGGTGTTACACTTCTCAATGAAGCTAGGGGGTGTTACACTTCTCAATGAAGCTAGGGGGTGCTACACTTCTCAATGAAGCTAGGGGGTGCTACACTTCTCAATGAAGCTAGGGGGTGCTACACTTCTCAATGAAGCTAGGGGGTGCTACACTTCTCAATGAAGCTAGGGGGTGTTACACTTCTCAATGAAGCTAGGGGGTGTTACACTTCTCAATGAAGCTAGGGGGTGTTACACTTCTCAATGAAGCTAGGGGGTGTTACACTTCTCAATGAAGCTAGGGGGTGTTACACTTCTCAATGAAGCTAGGGGGTGCTACACTTCTCAGTGAAGTTACTGAAGATATACTCAGGTCACATATGAAAATATTAAGAGTGACAAGTTAGGCATAGTTTAAAATCCTCACAAATTTTATTCATCATAAATGAAACAAATTTATACAACCCAGAACTTATATTCATACTGCAATCAATACATATTTCATGTAGTTTGATTCTGTTATATTTCGCTCAACCATGGACTTCCTTGTTGCAACTTTCGCCGCCTTTTCAAAATCAATTAGATGGTAAAAATCTCTCACGTGAACAAACAGAGCATTAGACTCTTGTCCAGTTCTAATGCTATATTTATGTACCTTTCATATACCTTTAATGAGTTTCGAGTGTCTCTTTGCTCTCGGAGCCCGGGCATGGGTCAGGCTCGTCAGGTGCTTGCCTGGTCAACCAGGCTGTTGTAATCATAGTTCAAGACTTTTTCAATTTGAGTGTGATAAACTTTACTGCATATTTTTACAGACTGAATATGTTTCTTTGTCTTTTTCGAATTGTAAAATGTACTTCTGGCAGTTTTGAAAAAATTGTCAATTAATTTTTGGGGAGATATTTTAGATCATATGCTAATTCGGAAATCTTCAATAGTCCCTCATCTATGAACTCTGGGTTACAAATTCTCAAAACTCTCAAGAACTTAAGGAGATTACAGAACAGTTAACTCTCTCACGATGTGAAGAATAACAGTGTACATAAAAACAGATAGTTTTTGGTTTTCTGTATATTTGGAATTTAAAATTTTGGTTTCCTTTAATAATTAAAATATCTTAAAACAGGGCAATGAGTTATTTCGTCCAAACCTGCGTACTCGGCACCAAAGTACGTAGCAGTGCCAGCAGTCCAAAATTTCTTTCGAAGATCACTGTATGTAGCAGGATTTGATGAAATAACCTCTCACAGCCTGGTGTTCAGGGTATGGGAGTTACCATCCAGCTTCAGACTGACTCCCATACTTATATTTGTAACACTGCAAGCTCCTGATGTGTGGATTGCAACACGAAAGGCCTAGAGCTATCATTCAACTGCCCCCGTGGTTGTTTTTGCGTCTTGTATAGCTCGTTGGCGATATCTGCATTATATATATATATATATATATATATATATATATATATATATATATATATATATATATATATATATATATATATATATATATATATATATAATGTGTGTGTGTGTGTGTGTGTGTGTGTGTGTGTGTAGTGCCGAATAAGTAAAACTAGCGATTTAGGCTTAAATAGCAATGTACTTCTTGCCGAATAGGGCTAGCGAAAATTTGTGTATGCAATAATTTCGCAAAAATAATTCTAAATCTAACGAAAAAAATGTAATTCACTGTGTATATTATTAAATTATAGTAACCTTATATAAAATATATCTAGTTGGATTGGGCTAAATTAAAATTCGCTTCTTATAACAAGGTTAGGAAAGTTTTCAAAGGTTCTTTTGGTACAAATTCATTCATTTTTATATTAACATGAATGAAAAAATATGTCTTTAAATGTATAGGAGAAAATTATAGAAATGACTTAATTTTAAATGAGTTCTTGTTGATTGATCAATTTTACCTATTCCGTACTATATATATATATATATATATATATATATATATATATATATATATATATATATATATATATATATATATATATATATATGCAATAAGATCACAGTAAACAGGTGATTTCAAAATATGCAAAACAACCACTCTGAAAGAATAGAGAAATTCCAAGCGCTTTCGTGACTACTCACATAGTGAGTAGTCACATAGTTCCTTGATAATGTGAGTAGTCACGAAAGCGCTTGGAATTTCTCTATTCTTTCAGAGTGGTTGTTTTGCATATATATATATATATATATATATATATATATATATATATATATATATATATATATATATATATATATATATATATATATATATATATATATGAGTAAGCAGTAAGAGTGATAAAGGAGAGAGTAATCCTTGGCGGGACTTATCGACCTGACAAACAGGAAGTCATAAAGCGGCCATGTTTAGTGTCATAACATCTCTAGTGGTAGTAGCCCTTAACCAGTTTATATGTGGAACCTTGGACTACTGATCCACGCTGTGTGGAACCTTGGATCACTGATCCACGCTGTGTGGAACCTTGGATCACTGATCTACGTTGTGTGGAACCTTGGATCACTGATCTACGCTGTGTGGAACCTTGGATCACTGATCTACGCTGTGTGGAACCTTGGACTACTGATCCACGCTGTGTGGAACCTTGGATCACTGATCCACGCTGTGTGAAACCTTGGATCACTGATCTACGCTGTGTGGAACCTTGGATCACTGATCTACGCTGTGTGGAACCTTGGATCACTGATCTACGCTGTGTGGAACCTTGGACTACTGATCCACGCTGTGTGAAACCTTGGATCACTGATCTACGTTGTGTGGAACCTTGGATCACTGATCCACGTTGTGTGGAACCTTGGATCACTGATCCACGTTGTGTGGAACCTTGGATCACTGATCCACGCTGTGTGAAACCTTGAATCACTGATCCACGTTGTGTGGAACCTTGGATCACTGATCCACGTTGTGTGGAACCTTGGATCACTGATCTACGCTGTGTGGAACCTTGGATCACTGATCCACGCTGTGTGAAACCTTGGATTACTGATCCACGTTGTGTGGAACCTTGGATCACTGATCTACGCTGTGTGAAACCTTGGATCACTGATCTACGCTGTGTGGAATCTTGGATCACTGATCTACGCTGTGTGGAACCTTGGATCACTGATCTACGCTGTGTGAAACCTTGGATCACTGATCCACGTTGTGTGAAACCTTGGATCACTGATCCACGTTGTGTGGAACCTTGGATCACTGATCTACGCTGTGTGAAACCTTGGATCACTGATCCACGTTGTGTGGAACCTTGGATCACTGATCTACGCTGTGTGAAACCTTGGATCACTGATCCACGTTGTGTGGAACCTTGGATCACTGATCTACGCTGTGTGAAACCTTGGATCACTGATCCACGTTGTGTGGAACCTTGGATCACTGATCTACGCTGTGTGAAACCTTGGATCACTGATCCACGTTGTGTGGAACCTTGGATCACTGATCTACGCTGTGTGAAACCTTGGATCACTGATCCACGCTGTGTGGAACCTTGGATCACTGATCTACGCTGTGTGGAACCTTGGATCACTGATCTACGCTGTGTGGAACCTTGGATCACTGATCTACGCTGTGTGAAACCTTGGATCACTGATCCACGCTGTGTGGAACCTTGGATCACTGATCTACGCTGTGTGGAACCTTGGATCACTGATCTACGCTGTGTGAAACCTTGGATCACTGATCCACGCTGTGTGGAACCTTGGATCACTGATCTACGCTGTGTGGAACCTTGGATCACTGATCTACGCTGTGTGAAACCTTGGATCACTGATCCACGCTGTGTGGAACCTTGGATCACTGATCTACGCTGCTTAAACTGTAAGCTCTTCAAGTCACTTCTTCATCAGCTGGGTTTGCCTACCTGGAGGGCATTCTGGGGATCAACGCCCCCGCAGCCCGATCCATGACCAGGTCTCCTGGTGGATCAGGGCCTGATCAACGAGGCTGTTACTGCTGGCAGCACGTAGTCCAACACGAAGCACAGCCCGACTGATCCGGTACTGACTTTATCTGTCCAGCTCCTTTTTGAAGACAACCAGGGGTCTATTGGTAATTCCCCTTATGGCTGGTGGGAGGCTGTTGAACAGTCTTGGGCCCCGGACAGTAACTGTGTTTTCTCTTATTGTACTAATGACGCCCTTACTTTTCACTGGAGGTATATTGCATCGCCTGCCAAGTCTTTTGCTTTCGTAGGGAGTGATTTCTGTGTGGATATTAGGGACCAGTCCCTCCAGAATCTTCCAGGTGTAGATTATGATATATCTCTCTCGCCTGCGCTCCAGTGAATACAAGTCAAGTGCTTCCAGGCGTTCCCAGTAGTTAAGGTGTTTGATGGAACTTATACGTGCAGTAAAGGTTCTCTGTACATTCTTTAGATCTGCAGCTTCACCTGCCTTGAATGGAGATGTTAATGTACAGCAGTATTCCAGCCTAGAGAGAACAAGTGATTAAGAAAGAATCATCATTGGCTTAGTATCTCTTGTCTTGAATGTTCTCATTATCCATCCTATCAGTTTCCTCGAAGATGTGATAGTGGCATTGTTGTGATCCTTGAAGGCGAGATCCTCAGTCATTAACACTCCCAGGTCCTTCACATTACTTTTCCGCTCTGTTGTGTGATTGGAGTTTGTAGTATACTCAGTCCTAGTTATTATTTCCTCCAGCTTTCCATAACGGAGTAGTTGGAATTTGTCTTCATTGAATATCATATTTTTCTTCGTTGCCAATTGGAAAACTTGGTTTATAATTTTTTGGAGATTTGTCGTGTCCTCAATAGATGACGCTCTCATGCAGATCCTAGTATCGTCTATAAAGGATGATACAGTGCTGTGGTTTACATCTCTATGTCTGATGTGAGAATGACGAACAGGATAGGTGCGAGTACTGTGCCTTGTGGGACAGAGATCTTCATTATGGCAGCTTCCGACTTAACTCCGTTTACCACTACTCTTTGTGTGCGATTGGTTAGAAAGTTGAAGATCCATCTGCCTACTTTGCCGGTTATCCCTTTAGCACGCATTTTGTGTGCTATTACACCATGGTCGCACTTGTCAAAGGCTTTTGCAACATCTTGGTATACTACATCTGCATTCTACTTGTTTTCCAGTGCACCTAAAACCATATTATTGTGGTCCAATAGTTGCTTAAGTTGAACTGCGTGCTACTGGTAACAACAGCCTGACTGGTCGGATCTGGCCCGGGGGGCGATAACCCCCCGGAATGAATCAAAATGTGTGTAAATATCGGAATAAAATTTCATTGAATTTGTTCCACCCCTCGTTTCTCCCCTACTGTTCCATCCCCCCTCACTGACGCCCCCTCCTGCACCCAGGAGCTATCAGTGCCAGGGGGCACTCTTCCACAGGGCCTGGTGAGCGTGCCTGGGAATGCTGGTGCCACAAAATACCAACACTAGTGACTCTTGCCTTGTTAATTCTATCTGGCTGTACTTAGTGTTATTACCTCGTGGAAGCTTTGCCCCTGCCCCTACCCCTGCCCCTGCCCCTGCCCCCTGCCCCTACCCCCTGCCCCGCCCTACATTGGCCTCGCCTTATCCTAGACCCTCCAGGTTTCCGACCCTGCTTGCCCCTGGGGCTCCGCTCTGGATTTATATCTCCAGTTCACTTATCTCTAACAAGAAAATTGAGTAAATTTGCTGGATATATCTGGTATCTTATTTTCACTAATAAAATACCTTGACATGTCACGTAGGTTATTATACTATCTCTATATTCCTCAATAAATGGAAAATTATGCACATAATGTTCGAGACAGTGACCGAAGGGTTGGCCACTTAATTTGCATTTGGTTTGATCATCTGTGTGTATCCCAAACTGTCATATGTATTTGTAACCAAGCCTAAGCAGAGGAGATATGATAAGAACGTATAAAATACCCAAGGCATTCACAAGATACAAAGGAACAGGCTGTTTGAGAGGCAAGAAACGAAACTCGAGGATACGACGGGACGTACAAGAAACAGATGAGCCACATGGATGTCAGGAAGTATTTCTTCAGCCTCAGGGTGGTCGGAAAGGGGAATGATCTTGGTGAAGAAATGGTGGCTGCATAGAAAGTTTTAAGAATAGGTATGGTAGGACTCACGAAGGAAGCAGGGAGTGAATCTGACAACCGGCAAGTTGACAGGCGGTGCCAGAAGTTGTAGCTCGACCCCTGCAACCACATATGAGTGAGTGGGTGAGTACACACACACACATACATAGCCTACCTTAGTAGAAAAAGAAAAGGGTAGGGTGCCTGGTTTAGGGCTCGGTGGGGGGTGAGAGGGGAGGGGCGGGGGAGAGTGAAAGCATGGGTGATGGTAGGCAAGGGGGTCCGAGGGGGGAGATGAGAGGAAGGGTAGGTGGTAGGGAGGGGGGGGGTCAGGCGATTTTTTCCCACTTAGCAGAATTTGATACAGCAGCAGTGTGCTGCTACGCTGTTCTATATGATAGTTACACAGTGGGAACACCAGCAGTGTGTTGCTTACGCTGTTCTACATGATAGTTACACAGTGGTAACACTAGCTAGCTATGTTTCCCCTGTTATATCCACCCAGTACTGAACCCTCCAGATCCCCCAGTACTGAATCCTCCTGATCCTCCAGTACTGAACCCTCCAGATTTCCCCAGCCGTAAACTCTCCACATGACTCCAGTACTAAACATTCCAGATCCCACAGTACTGAACCCTCCAGATCCCCCCCGGTACTGAACCCTCCAGATCCCCTCCGGTACTGAACCCTCCAGATCCCCCAGGACTGAACCCTGCAGATCCTCTCAGCACTGAACCCTCCAGATCCACCCAGTACCGAATCCTCCAGATCCCCCAGTACTGGATCTGCAGTAATATTCCTAATTGGGAGTGCGTTGTAGTCTTGGGGAGCGGGGGTTCCAGGACCGTGTGCTGGAATACTGGACACTGGCTTAGGTGCGTGAGCTGAGACGCTCTTCCAGCCAATAAAGTGAATGGTCCAGCGAATCCTTCAATGTCTTACCGCCCCACCACCCTAGTTGTGATAACTAGATTGGATTTGACACTCTCTTTCTCTCACTCTCTCTCTACACACGGAGTTCTTCCTCTCTCAATTCTTTACCTTCACCACCGTAGTTGTGATAACTACACTGGATCTGACTCTCTCTCTCTCTCTCTCTCTCTCTCTGTCTTTTACACAGGGTTCTACCTCTCCCTCCCTCCCTTCTTTCTCTCCCTCTCTCTCTTCTCCTTCTTCATTTCTTAGCGGAATGACCGAGCTTTCTTGTATTTCGTTCTCTTGCTCTTCATCTCTCTCTCCTGTCTACCTCTTTTCCTCTCCCTATATTTTCTTTACTACTCTACGTACATTTCGCCTCCATCCTCCTTTGCCTTTTCCTCTGCGTCTCTCCATGCCCCTCCTCCTCCTCCTCTTCTTCCTCCCCTCCTCCTCCTCGTCCCTCTCTCTTTTTCCTCCTAATCTTCCTTCTCCCTCTTCTCCTCCCCTTCCTCCTCCTCCTCCTCCCTCGATCAAGATTATCCTCAGCTTACAGTGATCGATGTGTGTGCAAAAAAAAGTTGGATTTACGAGTAAAACAGGAGAACGGCAGACTGAGTGGGGGAGGGGGAGAGTGGGAATAAGGGAGGGGGAGAGTGGGAATAAGGGAGGGGGAGAGTGGGAATAAGGGAGGGGGAGAGTGGGTATCAGGGAGGAGAGAGTGGGAATAAGGGAGGGAAGAGTGGGAATAAGGGAGGGGGAGAGTGGGTATCAGGGAGGGGAGAGTAGGAATAAGGGAGGGAAGAGTGGGAATAAAGGAGGGGAGAGTGGGAATAAGGGAGAGGAGAGTGGGTATCAGGGAGGGGGAGAGTGGGAATAAGGGAGAGGTGAGTGGGTATCAGGGAGGGGAAAGTGGGAATAAGGGATGGGAGAGTGGGAATGAGGAAGGGGAGAGTGAGTATAAGGGAGGGGAGAGTGGGAATAAGGGAGGGGAGAGTGGGAATAAGGGAGGGGGAGAGTGAGTATAAGGGAGGGGAGAGTGGGTATCAGAGAGGGGAGAGCGGGAATAAGGGAGGGGAGAGTGGGAATGAGGAAGGGGAGAGTGAGTATAAGGGAGGGGATAGTGGGAATAAGGGAAGGGGAGTGGGAATAAGGGAGAGCAAAGTGGGTATCAGGGAGGGGAGAGTGGGAATAAGGGAGGGGAGAGTGGGAATAAGGGAGGGGAGAGTAGGAATAAGGGAGGGGGAGAGTGGGAATAAGGGAGGGGAGAGTGGGAATAAGGGAGGGGAGAGTAGGAATAAGGGAGGGGGAGAGTGGGAATAAGGAAGGGGGAAAGTGGGTATCAGGGAGGGGAGAGTGGGAATGAGGAAGGGGAGAGTGAGTATAAGGGAGGGGAGAGTGGGAATAAGGGAGGGGAGAGTGGGAATAAGGGAGAGGAAGAGTGGGAATAAGGGAGGGGAGAGTGGGAATAAGGGAGGGGAGAGTGGGTATAAGGGAGGGGGAGAGTGGGAATAAGGGAGGGGAGAGTGGGAATAAGGGAGGGGGAGAGTGGGTATAAGGGAGGGGGAGAGTTGGAATAAGGGACGGGAAGAGTGGGAATAAGGGAGGGGAAGAGTGGGAATAAGGGAAGGGAAGAGTGGGAATAAGGGAGGGGGAGAGTGGGAATAAGGGAGGGGGAGAGTGGGAATAAGGGAGGGGGAGAGTGGAAATAAAGGAGGGGGAGAGTGGGAATAAGGGAGGGGGAGAGGAAACAGAGGGACGAGAGGGAGAACGAGAGGACACTGAGGGGCAGGAACAGGAAGACGAGATGAGAGGGACAATGGATATGCGAGGGACAGTAAATGAATGACAAAACAGGATAGAAGAGAAGGGGGTGGAGAGAGAGGGAGAGAGTGGGTGAGAAGGAAGGAAAGTGAGGAGGAAATAGAGGGTAAGGAGAGAAATGTGTGTGAGAAAGAGAAGGGAAGGGAACATAAGAAAAGTGGGTGAAGTAAGAGTTAAAAGAAAAGTTAGAAGAAGATTGGAAGAGTGAGGAGAGAGAGAGAGAGAGAGAGAGAGAGAGAGAGAGAGAGAGAGAGAGAGAGAGAGAGAGAGAGAGAGAGAGAGAGAGAGAGAGAGAGAGACAAGAGAAAACAGAAACATCTCAAAAGGGATAACGGAAGATTTGGAAGAGAAGTGGAATGATTTCTCTTATACCTTCCTCCTCCTCACCTCCATCTACTCCACCTCCTCCTCCTCCTCCACTTCCACCCACATACATACCTACGTACCTACCTACCTACCTGGAGGGAGTTGGGGGTCAACGCCCCCTCCCGGCCCAGTCCTTGACCAGGCCTTCCGGTGGATCAAAACCTTATCAACCAGGCTGTTACTGCTGGCCGCACGTACTCCAACGTAGGAACAACAGCCCGGCTGATCAGGTACTGACTTTAGTTACGAGAGGACTTAGAGAAGGAAGGTGGAAAAAAACAGAAGGAAACAGAGGAAGGAAGGAGGAGGAAGGATGGACTAGGGAGGAGGAAGGAAGGAGGAGGGAGGAGGAAGGAAGGAAGGAGGAGGAAGGAGATAGGGAAGAGGGTATAGTCAGGGGAAATATTCAACAATTTGTTCAAAATTTTAAATGAGGTCCTCAGCATAATTAGGTATTAATTAGGAATCCCTAAAGCACTACATTTACATGAAGTACTCAGCATAATTAGGTATCCCTGAAGGAATACACTTATATCATATCCTCAACATAATCAGGTATTAATTAGGTATCCCTGAAGGGATACACTTACATCATATCCTCAATATAATCAGGTATTAATTAGGTATCCCTGAAGGGATACACTTATATCATATCCTCAATATAATCAGGTATTAATTAGGTAACCCTGAAGGGATACACTTATATCCTCAACATAATCAGGTATTAATTAGGTATCACTGAAGGGATACATTTTAAGTGGTTACCTAATTTTCTTCGTCCAAGGTTTTTCACTTATAACTCAAGGACGGTTCACCAGATCGACTTAAACTTTCCAACCCTAGCGAACTACAACAAGGGGTAGAGATGACCACCTGTTATCTACGACCTGGCACCCTTCACTACCTGTCATCTATGACCTGGATCCCTCCACTACCTGTCATCTATGACATGGATCCCTCCACTACCTGTGACCTGGATCCCTCCACTACCTGTCATCTATGACCTGGATCCCTCCACTACCTGTCACTTGTGACCTGGTTCACTCCACTACCTGTCGCCTGTGACCTGGATCTCTCCACTACCTGTCATCTGAGACCTGGATTCCTCCATTACCTGTCATCTGTAACATGGATACCTTCACTACTTGTCACCTGTGACCTGGCACCCTCCATTACCTGTCATCTGTGACCTGGATACCTCCATTACCTGTCATCTATGACCTGGATCCCTCCACTACCTGTTATCTGTGACCTGGATCCCTCCACTGTACAGTATAGCTCTCTAAGTATTTTCTACACACTGACTATATGCCGCCTTATATTTCGTCTCTTCTGGAGCTGTGAGAGAAACACCGGAGGAGAATCTTTCACCAGGAAGTGTTAGCAATAATACTGAATGATCAGTTATGGAAGGAGAAGAGGGAATATAAACGTATAAATTCAAGGATTATGTGGACTAAAACAAGGGTTGGATGCGAAAAGTGGGTCATAATAAGAGTCTATGTACCTGGAGAAGAGAGAAGTGTAGAGAGAGAGAGAGAGAGAGAGAGAGAGAGAGAGAGAGAGAGAGAGAGAGAGAGAGAGAGAGAGAGAGAGAGAGAGAGAGAGAGAGATTTTGGGAGATGTTAAGCGAGTGTGTAGGAACTTTTGAACCAAGCGAAAGAGTAATTGTGGTAGGGGACCTGAATGTTAAGTAGGAGAAACATTTAAAGAGGGTGTGGCAGGTAAGTTTGGGGTAAGTTTTAGGTCTCCTACCACAATTACTCTCTCACTTGGTTCAAAAGTTCCTACACACTCGCTTAACATCTCTCAAAAAATTCTCTCTCTCCTCTACACTCCTCTCTTCTCCAGGTACAAAGACTCTTATGACCAACTTTTCGCATCCAACCCTTATTTTAGTCCACATAATCCTTGAATTTATACATTTATATTCCCTCTTCTCCTTCCATAAATGATCCTTCAACATTATTGCTACCCCTTCTTTAGCTCTAACTCTCTCAGATGCTCCTGGCTTAATCCCATTTATTTCTCCACACTGAAGCTTTGTTTTGCTTAGAGCTACGACATCCAACTTCTTTTCATTCATTACATTAACAATCACATTCAAGCATCCCAGTTTTATAAAGTTTTCCTTCACATTTTTAGTATTTTCTACAGAAGGAGTTACTAGCCCCTTGCTCCCGGCATTTTACTCGCCTCATACGACACTCATGGCTTACGGAGAAAAGATTCTTTTCCACTTCCCCATGGAGAACAGAGAAAATAAAGAAGAACTATTAAGAAAAAAATACCTAATGTGTGTATGTATACATATACATGTGCATGCTTGTGTAGTGTGACCTAAGTGTAAGTAGAAGTAGCAAGACATACCCGTTATCCAGCGTGTTTATGAGACTGGAGCTTCTGAACGTATGATAGGCTGTTCTATTTAAATTGATGTTAGAGAGAGAGGGGGAGAGAGAGAGAGAGAGAGAGAGAGAGAGAGAGAGAGAGAGTAGGTTTACTGTGGTTTTCATCATTATTCACACACTGTGTTGACCTCGGCCAGTTATCTCACCCTCGCTGGTGAGGAGGGAGACGGGGAAGGAGGGTACAGAGATGGAAAAGAATCGGGTGGAAGGAAGGAAGGAAGGAAGGATCAGTGGGAGAGGTGTGGAAGGAGAGGGTGATGAAGAAGGGACAAGATGAAGGTGGAGAATGAAGGAAAAAAAATAAGATAAGTCTGAAAAGGGAAGGGAAGGAACAGGAGGAAAAGGAAGAGGCATGTGTGAAAAAGTAAGCAAGATAAAGAAAAGAGAGAGGGATAAGAAAAAACAATAAATGGATAGAAAGATGCAGAAAGAATATACTGGTGTCGACTCACAGTGTGTGATACACCACTAAGAGGAACTAAGGGGGTCGAAGCAACGTAGGATGAGAAAGAGAGACTAGGGGATAGGGAGTAGGGAAAGGGAGTGATGAATCACATGAGGGAGGAAGATGATGACGCAGCGTGATGTAAGTGTGTGAGTCATGGGGAAGAGAGAAGAAGGGAATGTAGAATATGGGAGGAAGATGCTATGAGGAGGAAGATATGGGGAGGAGGATGCTATGAGGAGGAGGATTTGGGAGGGAGGAGGATCTGGAGAGGAGGATGGTCTGGGAAGGAGAAGGATCTGGGAAGGAAGATGCTATAGGGAGGAGGATGATCTAGAAAGGAGGAGGATCTGGAAAGGAGGATACTATGGGGAGGAGGAGGATCTAGGAAGGAGGATGCTATGGGGAGGAGGATCTGGGGAGGAGGATGTTATGGGGAGGAAGAGGGTCTGGGAAGGAGGATGATCTAGAAAGGTGGATGCTATGGGGAGGAGGATGGTCTGGGAAGGAGGATGCTATGGGGAGGAGGATGGTCTGGGAAGGAGGATGCTATGGGGAGGAGGATGCTATGGGGAGGAGGATGGTCTGGGAAGGAGGATACTATGGGGAGGAGGATGCTATGGGGAGGAGGATACTATGGAGAGGAAATACGAGAAGAGGTGATGAAGGGATTACTACTATTGTGGAAATCCTTCAGCCCGAAGAGAGAGAGAGAGTGTCAGGCTTGACGGGAGTCAGGGAAGGGTACTTACAATTCCGTGGATCAAGAGCCCTTAACCAGCATCAAGGCAGCACCATCTTGATGACGGTCCAAGTTATATACGTGACGAGTCACACTGTTCATGTTCTTGATGTTAACTTATTTATGGCGGAAGTTACTTACTGAGAATATTAATTGTAACAGTGATGAAGACATTTATTTGGAAATTAATATTTGAAAAATACACTACAATATGACAGATAATTGATTTAATAAAGAAATATTACTATCCTTTACCTCTCAAGCAATGCCACACGCTTTGACATAGAACAATGTTGAACACATTTTGGCAAGTTCTTCGTCGATATACCAGGTCGTAATAACAGCAGTAATTAGCTTCACCACAGTTGAACAGTTCTGTTTCGTGATCCTGAGCTTGGTTACTGTCCACAGATTCTCAATTGGGTTGAGGTCAGGAGAGCTTCCAGGCTAATTTAGAACCCTTAGCTCACTCTCTTCGAAGAATGCCAGCATTTTTCTGGAAATGTGGCATGGAGCAAGATGCTGCTGGAAAATACCTTCTCCATCAGGAAAGTCTCTCCTCAATGGGAAGCAAATAAGTTGCCAGGATTCCCTTGTATCTGTCACTGTTTATCGTTGGGGTGTTAATGTTTCAGTTTTATAACTGTAGTGTAAGCGCGCCTCTGGCGAGACAGTGATGGAGTGAATGATGAAAGTGTTTCTTTTTCGGGCCACCCTGCCTTGGTGGGAGACGGCCGATGTGTTAATAATAATAATAATAATAATAATAATAATAATAATAATAATAATAATAATAATAATAATAATTATCGTTGATATAAACTTTGGTGATAAATACCGACAAGTTATTTAGAAAGAAACGTAAACACACACTAGGACATATCAGAAAACGTTTCTGTCCTGGGACTTTGTTCACTTCTAACATGTAGAGGTTAATAAGGATTAGCGAGGCTAATTAGCCACGCTAATTGCCGTCACCGACATTACAGAACATAATACGGGAAACTACAACCACCTGGTCACCACTACAACCACCTGGCCACCACCACTACAACCACCTGGTCACCACTACAACCACCTGGCCACCACCACTACAACCACCTGGTCACCACTACAACCACCTGCCCACCACCACTACAGCCACCTGCCCACCACCACTACAACCACCTGGTCACCACCACTACAACCACCTGGCCACCACCACTACAACCACCTGCCCACCACCACTACAACCACCTGGTCGCCACTACAACCACCTGCCCACCACCACTACAACCACCTGGTCACCACCACTACAACCACCTGCCAACCACCACTACAACCACCTGCCCACTACCACTGCAACTACCTGTCCACCGCCACTGCAACCACCTGCCCACCACCATTGCAACCACTTGCCCACCACCACCACCACTGCAACCACCTTCCCATCGCCACTGCAACCACCTGCCCACCACCACTGCAACCATCTGCCCACCACCACTGCAACCAACTTCCCATCACCACTGCAACCACCTGCCCACTACTACAACCACCTGCCCACCACCACTGCAACTACCTGCCCACCACCACTGCAACCACCTTCCCATCACTGCAACCACCTGCCCACTACAACCACCGGCCCACCACCACTACTCTTGCCCATCTCCCTCTAACACCTCCCTCCGTCACTACCACCTTCCCCTCCCCCCACCTCCCACCGTCACTACCACCTTCCCCTCCCCCCACCTCCCGCGCTCCCCCTCCCCCCTCCCTCTCCCCTCACCTCGCAACCCACGATAGTGGACGACGTAACCATCAATTTTTCCTTCAATTTCCCTTCAATTTTCCAAGAGTCAGCCGTCATTCATCACGGGGGTCCCCGCCCCCTGGTGACATGACCCCCCCAGGTGACCTGACCCCCCTGTGACATGACCCCCGCGTGCGCACTCGAGGTGACCTGCGCCAACTTTTCATCTCGCCGAAGTGAGGACTGGTTGGGGAGGATTAGAGAGAGAGAGAGAGAGAGAGAGAGAGAGAGAGAGTTACTAGTTGTCAAAGGCACTTGTCGACAGATACTTGGACTGCTGAGTTTTGTGTGTGTACTCACCTAATTGTGGTTGCAAGGGTCGAGACTCAGCTCCTGGTCTGTACTCACCTATTTGTACTCACCTATTTGTGGTTGCAGGGGTCGAGTCCTAGCTCCTGGCCCCGCCTCTTCACCGGTTGCTACTAGGCCCTCTCTCTCCCCGCTCCATGAGCTTTATCAAACCTCGTCTTAAAACTGTGTATGGTTCCTGCATCCACTACGTCATTTTCTAGGCTATTTCACTGCCTTACAACTCTATGACTGAAGAAATACTTCCTACTATCTCTCTGACTCATTTGTGTCTTCAACTTCCAATTGTGGCCTCTTGTTTCTGTGTCCCCTCCCTGGAACATCCTGTCTTTGTCCACCTTGTCTATTCCACGCAGTATTTTATATGTCGTTATCATGTCTCCCCTGACCCTCCTGTCCTCCAGTGTGGTCAGGCCGATTTCCCTTAATCTTTCCTCATAGGACATTCCCCTTAGCTCTGGAACTAACCTTGTCGCAAACCTTTGTACTTTCTCTAGTTTCTTGACGTGCTTTATCAAGTGCGGGTTCCAAACAGGTGCTGCATACTCCAGTATGGGCCTGACATACACGGTGTACAGTGTCTTGAATGATTCCTTACTAAGGTATCGGAATGCTGTTCTCAGGTTTGCCAGGCGCCCATATGCTGCAGCAGTTATCTGATTGATGTGTGCTTCCGGAGACATGCTCGGTGTTATACTCACCCCAAGATCTTTCTCCTTGAGTGAGGTTTGCAGTCTTTGGCCACCTAGCCTATACTCTGTCTGTGGTCTTCTGTGCCCCTCCCCCATCTTCATGACTTTGCATTTGGCAGGATTAAATTCGAGAAGCCATTTGCTGGACCAGGTGTCCAGTCTGTCCAGGTCTCTTTGAAGTCCTGCCTGCTCCTCATCAGATTTAATTCTCCTCATTAACTTCACATCATCTGCAAACAGGGACACTTCTGAGTCTAACCCTTCCGTCATGTCGTTCACATATACCAAAAATAGCACTGGTCCTAGGACCGACCCCTGTGGGACCCCGCTCGTCACAGGTGCCCACTGTAATACATCATGACTCGTTGTTGCCTCCCTGTCAGGTATTCTCTGATCCATTGCAGTGCCCTTCCTGTTATATGCGCCTGATGCTCTAGCTTCTGCACTAATCTCTTGTGAGGAACTGTGTCAAAGGCCTTCTTGCAGTCCAAGAAGATGCAATCAACCCACCCCTCTCTCTCTTGTCTTACTTCTGTTATTTTATCATAAAACTCCAGAAGGTTTGTGACACAGGATTTGCCTTCCGTGAATCCGTGCTGGTTGGCATTTATACTCCTGTGTATGTGTATGTGTGTGTGTGTGTGTGTGTGTGTGTGTGTGTGTGTGTGTGTATGTGTGTGTGTATGTGTGTGTGTATGTGTGTGTGTGTGTGTGTACTCACCTAGCTGTGGCTGCGGGGGTCGATTCACAGCTCCTGGCCCCGCCTCTTCAACTGGAGCAACTTAAGTCACTCTTCCCGCTCCGTGAACTTTATCATACCTCTTCTTAAAGCTACATCACTTGCCAGGCTATTCCACTTCCTGACAATTCTGTGACTGAAGAAATACTTCCTAACATCCCTGTGGTTCCTCTGAGTCTTCAACTTCCAACTGTGACCCCTTGTGTGTGTGTGTGCGCGCGCGCGCGTGTACACCCTGGGGCAAGAGAGTGCTCCAGCACACAGGTCAATAAGGTGGGGAAACACTGCAGGAATTAAGGTCCTCTCCTCCCTTAATCCCCCGCCCTAAAGCCCTTAAATTACCTGGCTACTCTTAGGTACTTCGCTTGATTGGTCGCTTTATTGTCTGGATCCTGGTGATGAGGGCCACCCACCCCTCTCACCCTTTTCTACCTCTTCTCCCTCTTTTTCCTCACTCTCCCTCTTCTCTCCCTCTCCCCCCTCTCTCTCTCTCGTTCTCTCTCTTTCTATCTATCTACCATTTCTCGGCTCCTCCTCCTCCTCCTCCTCTCCCTCATATTTATTCTTTATCCTTCTCTTCCTCTCATCACGGATATATTACAGGTGTGTCACAGGTGCGTCACATGTTACAGGTTCGTTACGTGTCACAGATCTGTCACATGTGTCACAGGTTTGTCACATGTGTCACAGGTTTGTCACATGTGTCACAGGTTCGTCGCATGAGTCACAGGTGCGTCACATGTGTCACAGGTGCGTCGCATGAGTCACAGGTGCGTCGCAGGAGTCACAGGTACGTCGCATGAGTCACAGGTGCGTCACATGTGTCACAGGTGCGTCGCATGAGTCACAGGTGCGTCGCATGAGTCACAGGTGCGTCGCATGAGTCACAGGTGCGTCGCATGTGTCACAGGTGCGTCGCATGTGTCACAGGTGCGTCGCACGTGTCACAGGTGCGTTACATGTGTCAGGTGCGTCGCATGAGTCACAGGTGCGACGCATGTGTCACAGGTGCGTCGCATGAGTCACAGGTGCGTCGCATGTGTCACAGGTGCGTCACATGTGTCACCCTCTCTTTTTCCCTCAATTCTTGCTTTTCCACCCACTTCTTTCCCCCTTTAAGTAACCCCCACCTCTCCCCCCTCCATCTCTCTTCCCCCTCTCCTCTTCCTCCCCCCCCCCACACGCCAGGATTGCCTATTACTCAGGACAATTACAGAGTAAAGGGATTAGGTCTGGGTTTTTGATGTGACCTGCGGCAGGTCACTCACAAGCTGATTAACCATTAACAATAAAACAGCAAGACTGGGAAATTTGGAATGTTGCTGCACGACCGTGAAGCAGCAGCAGCAGCAGTACCAGCAGCAGCAGCAGCAGCAGCAGCAGCAGCAGTACCAGCAGCAGCAGCAGCAGTACCAGCAGCAGCAGCAGCAGCAGCAGCAGCAGCAGCAGCAGCAGTACCAGCAGCAGCAGCAGCAGCAGCAGCAGCAGCAGCAGCAGTACCAGCAGCAGCAGCAGCAGTACCAGCAGCAGCAGCAGCAGCAGCAGCAGCAGCAGCAGTACCAGCAGCAGCAGCAGTACCAGCAGCAGCAGCAGTACCAGCAGCAGCAGTACCAGCAGCAGTACCAGCAGCAGCAGCAGTAGCAGCAGCAGCAGCAGTACCAGCAGCAGTACCAGCAGCAGCAGCAGTACCAGCAGCAGCAGCAGTACCAGCAGCAGCAGTACCAGCAGCAGCAGCAGTACCAGCAGCAGCAGCAGTACCAGCAGCAGCAGTACCAGCAGCAGCAGCAGTACCAGCAGCAGCAGCAGTACCAGCAGCAGCAGCAGCAGCAGCAGTACCAGCAGCAGCAGCAGCAGCAGCAGTACCAGCAGTACCAGCAGCAGCAGTACCAGCAGCAGCAGTACCAGCAGCAGCAGCAACAGCAGCAGTAGCAGCAACAGCAGCAGTAGTAGCAGTAGCAGCAGGAGCAGGTTGAGAGAAAGGTAGGGGTTAAGTGAGGTGAGGTGGAGAAGGAGGTAGGGGTTGCGAGGTTGTTAGGGGCAGGAGGGACAGTGCCATTTATTCTGGCTCAAAAGAGAGGCACTGCCCCCTCACTGTGACCTGAGAGAGAAGGGAATATCGCCCATCACTGACCTGAGGGGGTAAAGCCCCCCTGACAATTTAGCCCTACACCCCCTCGTACCCCAAGAAACCTTTCCAAAATATCTACAAGAAACCAACTACAAGACACCCACTTAACCACCACTACAAGACACTCACTTAACCACCACTACAAGACACCCACTTAACCACCACTACAAGACACCCACTTAACCACCACTACAAGACACCCACTTAACCACCACTACAAGACACCCACTTAACCACAACTACAAGACACCCACTTAACCACCACTACAAGACACCCACTTAACCACAACTACAAGACACCCACTTAACCACAACTACAAGACACCCACTTAACCACCACTACAAGACACCCACTTAACCACCACTACAAGACACCCATTTAACCACCACTACAAGACACCCACTTAACCACCACTACAAGACACCCACTTAACCACCACTACAAGACACCCACTTAACCACCACTATAAGACACCCACTTAACCACAACTACAAGACACCCACTTAACCACCACTACAAGACACCCATTTAACCACCACTACAAGACACCCACTTAACCACAACTACAAGACACCCACTTAACCACCACTAAAAGACATCCACTTAACCACCACTACAAGACACCCACTTAACCACAACTACAAGACACCCACTTAACCACCACTACAAGACACCCACTTAACCACCACTACAAGACACCCACTTAACCACCACTACAAGACACCCACTTAACCACCACTACAAGACACCCACTTAACCACCACTACAAGACACCCACTTAACCACCTTCCATCACTTCAAAAAGGGGACGAAAAATCCACTGAAAAAGCAAGGAAAAAAAATAAATTTGAGGGAAGAAGTGGAGATAAAAGTGAGAGTGAGTGGGCACTCAACACACGGTGTGAGGCGCCCACTCAACACCCACTCACACCCTCCACCCCGTGTGATTACTTCTGCTTCACGCCATCTGTGTGTCCTGATCAACGCTAAATTGGTTACTCTGTGAGCAGACGTTTGAGCTGTATATGTACTAGAGAGAGAGAGAGAGAGAGAGAGAGAGAGGATGTGGTTGTACTCACGAATTTAAACTCTCTCATGCAAACAGAGGCTGCAAAACTCACTCGAGGAAAAGGATCTCGGGGTGAGCATCACACCGAGCACATCTCCTGAGGCGCACATCAATCAAATAACTGATGCAGCATATGGGCGTCTAGCAAACCTGAGAACTAGCGTTTCAACATCAATTTTAAGGACTCATTCACGACACTGTACACCGTGTACGTTAGGCCTGTATTGGAGTATGCAACACCAGTATGGAACCCACACCTGATCAAACACCTCAAGAAATTAGAGAAAGTGCAAAGTTTTGTAACAAGACTAATCCCGGAGCTAAGGGGTTTATCCTACGAAGAAAGGCTGAGGGAACTGAACCTGACAACACTGAAGGCAGAGGGATAGGGACGACAAGATAACGACATAGAAAATACCGAGAGGAATTGACAAGGTGGATAGGGACAGAATGTTCCAGAGATGGAACACAACAACAAGGGATCACAACTGGAAGTTGAAAACTCAGATGAGTCACAAGGATGTTAGGAAGTATTTCTTCAGCCACAGAGTAGTCAGGAAGTGGAATAGTTTGGGAAGCGATGTAGTGGAGGCAGGATCCATACATAGCTTTAAGCAGAGGTATGATAAAGCTCACGGCTCAGGGAGAGTGACCTAGTAGCGATCAGTGAAGAGGCGGGGCCAGGAGCTTGGACTCGACCCCTGCAACCTCAACTAGGTGAGTACACATACACACACACATAGACACACATAGACACACACACACACACACACACACACACACACACACACACACACACACACACACACACACACACAGACACACACACACAGACACACACACACACACACACACACACACACACACACACACACACACACACACACACACACACACACACACACACACACACACATTAGAACCTCCCAAAAAACTCGTACCTGAAAATTCTTGGCCCGATGGACCAATCGTCAAAATGTTTAATGGGGTGTCAGAATGTTTGGGACAGCGTAAGGACCGAGGACGGTGCGGTGAACGATACTCAGCGGTGAGCGACCAAAGTAAGAGATCACGGCTCAATTAATACTAGTAATTAATCGGTCTGGTTAATTAGCGACTTGCCAACTCCCTCACGAGCGGTCCAGTGATGGACCGGTTATTATCCAGTCTCAGGTACCGTGATGGACCGGTTATTATCCAGGCTCAGGTACTGTGATGGACCGGTTATTATCCAGGCTCAGGTACCGTGATGGACCGGTTATTATAGAGGCTCAGGTACCGTGATGGACCGATTATCCAGGCTCAGGTACAGACACACACACACACACACACACGCAGCTTCATGAATGGACACGACAGTATACACGGGGCAGGAACCTCGTAAAAACCACTATAAGGTCAAGAGACCGGGCCAAGAGCTGTGATTCGAACCCCCCCCCCCCCGTAACTGATGAAACATATCGTCAACCAGCGGCTTTATCAGTCCAACACAAGAGAATAAATCCACTGGTTGTGAAACATCTCTGTAATAAAGATACCATCTCTGTAATAAAGATACCAGCTCTGTAATAAAGATACCATCTCTGTAATAAAGATACCCATCTCTACAATAAAGATACCCATCTCTGTAATAGATACCCATCTCTGTAATAAGATACCCATCTCTGCAATAAAGATACCCATCTCTGCAATAAAGATACCCATCTCTACAATAAAGATACCCATCTCTGTAATAAAGATACCCATCTCTGTAATAAGATACCCATCTCTGCAATAAAGATACCCATCTCTGTAATAGATACCCATCTCTGTAATAAGATACCCATCTCTGCAATAAAGATACCCATCTCTGCAATAAAGATACCCATCTCTACAATAAAGATACCCATCTCTGTAATAAAGATACCCATCTCTGTAATAAGATACCCATCTCTGCAATAAAGATACCCATCTCTACAATAAAGATACCCATCTCTGTAATAAAGATACCCATCTCTGTAATAAGATACCCATCTCTGCAATAAAGATACCCATCTCTGCAATAAAGATACCCATCTCTGCAATAAAGATATCTCTGCAATAAAGATACCCATCTCTGTAATAAAGATACCCATCTCTGCAATAAAGATACCCACCTCTGCAATAAAGATACCCATCTCTGTAATAAAGATACCCATCTCTGTAATAAGATACTCATCTCTGCAATAAAGATACCCATCTCTGCAATAAAGATACCCATCTCTACAATAAAGATACCCATCTCTGTAATAAAGATACCCATCTCTGCAATAAAGATACCCATCTATGCAATAAAGATACCCATCTCTGTAATAAAGATACCCATCTCTGCAATAAAGATACCCACCTCTGCAATAAAGATACCCATCTCTGTAATAAAGATACCCATCTCTGCAATAAAGATACCCATCTCTGTAATAAAGATACCCATCTCCGCAATAAAGATACCATCTCTGCAATAAAGATACCCATCTCTGCAATAAAGATACCCATCTCTGTAATAAAGATACCCATCTCCGCAATAAAGATACCATCTCTGTAATAAAGACACCCATCTCCGCAATAAAGATACCATCTCTGTAATAAAGATACCCATCTCCGCAATAAATATATCATCTCTGCAATAAAGATACCCATCTCTGCAATAAAGATACCCATCTCTGTAATAAAGATACCCATCTCTGCAATAAAGATACCATCTCTGCAATAAAGATACCCATCTCTGCAATAAAGATACTGAAGTGTTGCACAGGTGTCTTGCTCATTAACCTGTCGGTATTGCATCCAATTCACCCACTTGTCGGAACTATACACGGCTACTTAGACCAGCAGTGGTATACAAGCAGCAAGGTATACCACAGCAACACCCCCCTGATAAAGTCTAGGGACACGACCCGCCGAGTTTCACAAGCTGGGCCGCTCATCTCCCACAAACTTGCCTCTCCTCTCCACAAGTTCCTAAGCCAGCAATATATGTTCAACAGGGAGCGATATAAAGATAATCACAGGGCTGGATATCGCAGGATCTCCCACAGAGTTTAGGAATCAAGACTTTCTCAACTTCCGTAATTGGGATTTGTTGCTTCTGTAGTTTCTTGGATATATTTCACTTCTGGCCAATAATAGTGTGGTGTGGGAGGGTGATTGGTGATAGGGTGGTGGTAGTGGGTGATCGATGGTGGGTGGTGGTAGTGGGTGATCGATGGTGGGTGGTGGTCTTGGTAGTGTGTGTGTGTGTGTGTGTGTGTGTGTGTGTGTGTGTGTGTGTGTGTGTGTGTGTGTGTGTGTGTACAAAATCAACACTTATAATTTCGAGGATATTTTATCTAGTTGTCTTTTGTATCACATGGAGATGCAAGCTCAGTTACACACACACACACACAGACACACATACACACACACACACACACACACACACACACACACACACACACACACACACACACACACACACACACACACACACACACGTCTCTGACAACTGGAAACACGCCCCACACACACAGTCTACAAATATACAAAACTCCAAACATTTACAACCTAAAACTGAACACGAAGTTCTGCTGCATTCCACTATAAGAAAGAAGCAGAGAGTGAATTAATGAGCCTCAGTGACTCCGGCTAAGACAGTACAAGCAGCCACAACACACACATTTATGGAACACATAAACACAGCCAAGATACAATTCACACGTTATAATCTCCTTCCTCAACCCCTACCATAGTTGTGTTTATTACGCGCTCCTCCCCAGGACGCCCCACACAGCAAGGTATTAAATTGTCTAATCCTCTGGAAGTTGTCTAAACGCGGCCCCGCATGCAGTCGTGGGCTCTCGTGGGCAAGAAACACGGCGTCCGCGTCTTACTTGTCTGCTCCCTCTAGACTGGATTATTGTGATAAACGCCAGACAACCAAGGTCTCACTTATCATCTCTTCCTCTTCTTATACCCCTTCTACTTTCCTTCTTGGTTTCCTGCATCTCGCCCTCTTTTATCGTCAGCGTCTTCTTTTTTCATCCTCTTTCACTTCTAACTTGAGGAGGAACAGTGAGGCCTCGATACGGCGCAAGCTGTCAGGGGCCCTATATACCATCAACATGACGAAGACAACGTGAAGTGTGTAGAGAGGAGATATATATATATATATATATATATATATATATATATATATATATATATATATATATATATATATATATATATGCAAAACAACCACTGTGAAAGACTAGAGAAATTCCAAGCGCTTTCGTGACTACTCACATTATCAAGGAACTATGAAAGTAAAGCATCCAAGGAAGGTATATAAGGGGTCTGGCCAACACATCACTATCAGATCCCACAACGTTAGACACCTGACGCGCGCCGGCCCAACTGGACAGGTCCTTCGCACAACCCACCAACAAACTATTCTACCCAAGAAATTTTTAAAAATTATTACTTGTCCAGTGTATTATTAAATTCTTCCCAAATTCTATTAATTATAAATGGATCTAATTTATATAAACCAAAGGAAATATTCATATTATTGTCAAAACTGTTTTTATGAAACAAGATTCAATTATATTCCTGTCGACCATGGACTTGCTTGATACTACTTTCTCAACTTTTTGAAAATAAATTGGATGGTTAAAATCTCTTACATGAATAAATAGAGCATTGGAATCTTGTCCAGTTCTAATGCTATATTTATGTTGTTTTAATCTTAGTTCGAGATTTTTACCAGTTTGACCGTAATAAACTTTATCGCAAATTTTACAAGGAATCTTATAGACACATCCATCAGCATTTTGGGGGGAATTCTTTATCAAAAGTTTTTTTTTACTGTATCAAGATTTTTGAATACAACTTTAATATTAAAAGTCTTAAGAAGAGAAGGCATATCAACCAAGTTTTCATGGTAAGGGAGAACCAACATATTTTTAGTTGAATAAGGCTGGTTGTCCCTTTTTGGATTATAAAAAGTGTTTCTAGCAACTTTAAAAGATTTATCAATTACATTTCTTGGGTATTTTAAATCATTACCTATTTCATAAATTTTGGATATTTCCTCATCTATGAACTCAGGACTACAGATTCGTAAAGCTCTCAAAAACATTGATGAGAAAACAGACAGTTTGACTCTATCTTGATGCGAGGAATAATAGTGGACATAGGAACAGTTATTTGTAGGTTTTCTGTAAATTTTAAATTTGAATTCATTATTACCCTTAATAATTAAAACATCTAAAAAAAGCAATAGTTATTTTCTTCAAACTCAACAGTAAAGTTTATAGAATGGGCTAAGCTATTTAATTTTCCAAGGAAATGGTGTATATCTACATTTTTGGGCATAAGACACAAAATATCATCAACATATCTGAACCATTTAGCTCTTGGAATTTCTCTAGTCTTTCACAGTGGTTGTTTTGCATATTCCGAAATCACCTGTTTACTGTGATCTTATTGCATATATATATATATATATATATATATATATATATATATATATATATATATATATATATATATATATATATATATATATATATATATATATATATATGCAATAAGATCACAGTAAACAGGTGATTTCAGAATATGCAAAACAACCACTCTGAAAGAATAGAGAAATTCCAAGCGCTTGGAATTTCTCTATTCTTTCAGAGTGGTTGTTTTGCATATATATATATATATATATATATATATATATATATATATATATATATATATATATATATATATATATATATATATATATATATATATATATATATATATATATATATATATATATATATACTCTCTTGTGCTGTTTCTTTAAATGTAGAAGATGACAAGAAAAAACAATACCCACAATGTATGAAGCTTGTTAAAAAAAATATGCAGAATTTGCAGCAATTAAATCATTTTAATTTGCAAAGATCGTCATACCTGCAAATAAAGATACTGATCGTCATCCCTGTAGATAAATATACTGGAACGGGAAATGCAGCGATACCTGTATATTGAAACAGCCAAGAATAGACCTAATATCGTCAATAGCGCGCACACACACACACACACACACACACACACACACACACACACACACATATACATACATACACACACACACACACACACACACACACACACACACACACACACACACACACACAAACACACACTTTCTCTCTAAGAGATATGGGTAAGATATTTAAGGATTTCTCAACTATTTTTCATGGATTTCTGCGACAAATTCTCAACTAACAGTGATGGAGTTACTCCCTGGACTGCTGGTTGTATGCTCCCTGGACTGCAATATGTGTTTAATATATTCTTAGCATTGACAAATTCGTAATACGAGGTCTGGAAAAAAATATTTCAATACACGTTTAAAATTGTTTTATATCTTAATTTTGTTACAAGAAACAGTATTAGTAGTAATAGTGTGGCATGCAAAGAGTACGTAACCTTTATTCGGCGCATATACACACCCTCATTGAAAGGCTAGCTCTCCAACCAGCGATTCAGTACTAGGGTCGAACGATGGGGCCCCATCGTTCGATCAGTACCCAGGTTCAGCCAATGAGGTGGGTCTGGCAATAGTAGAGGTGTTGTGGTCACCACCCACCTGTCTACCCTTGTCATTTCCATACTAGAGGTGGTTGAACACGGTTGTCCATTTTGTCTCCAGGCTGTGTCTTGGCCTTGCCTAAACCGTGTTGTACACATACATTTCCAACTGTATATAGTGTACATATGTGGAAATAACCACTATTGCCCTTGGAGAAGGAAAATATATTTCAATGTCATTCAGCTGTGTTTGTTCTGCTCCTTGCTCCCTTTTGCACCCACGAAAACAGGCCTTATTGTTCCTGGGTTATAATAAATAGTAATAGTAGTAGTAATAGTAGGAATAGTTGGTTTTGTTCTACTATGTTTCTTCAAAAGAATACATACCACCTATATTACTAATACCTACATTCATTACTACTACTACTATCACCACCATTACTACTACTACTACCACTACCAAACACTACTAATGCTACTACATGTTACTACTACAACTACTATTACTACTAACACACTACTACTACCACCAAACTGCCACTACTACACAAAATGGTTTCCGAAGCGGTGGAAAAAACTCTCCATTTAATTCCCACCAATTTTCCCGAGGAGCAATCTATGCCTGGCTCTTCCCAAATATTCCCCATAAATTCCCCCCGTGGATCCACTTTAAATTCCCTGGACTCATCTTAAATTTCCCCTCTTATCCTCCCCACCAGCAACCTCCCCACCAGCAGACCTCCCCACCAGCAGACCTCTCCACCAGCAGACCTCTCCACCAGCAGACCTCCCAACCAGCAGACCTCTCCACCAGCAGACCTCCCCACCAGCAGACCTCCCCACCAGCAGACCTCTCCACCAGCAGACCTCCCCACCAGCAGACCTCCCCACCAGCAGACCTCTCCACCAGCAGACCTCCCCACCAGCAGACCTCCCCACCAGCAGACCTCTCCACCAGCAGACCTCCCCACCAGCAGACCTCCCCACCAGCAGACCTCTCCACCAGCAGACCTCTCCACCAGCAGACCTCCCCACCAGCAGACCTCCCCACCAGCAGACCTCCCCACCAGCAGACCTCCCCACCAGCAGACCTCTCCACCAGCAGACCTCCCCACCAGCGGACCTCCCCACCAGCGGACCTCCCCACCAGCAGAGTCATGGACATTCGGTATCTCTTCTGATATTCTTGTTAACATTCATTAGACACTTCGAAAATTTGTGATTTCAAGGGTAATGGGGAAAGGAAGGGAAGTAAGGGAAAGGAGGTAAGGGGAAAGGGAAGGGAGAGGACAGACTCAGTAAGGAGAAGAAGGTAAGGATTGGAAGAATGAAGGATAAGGTCCTAGGGGAGAGGGAGGGAGGACAAACGCACTAAGAGGAAGAAACTATGGGGTAAGGGGTTGTGTAAGAATCCCCCCACCTCCCCAGTGAGCATAAATCCCCCACCTCCTCAGTGAGCATCAATCCCCCACCTCCCCAGTGAGCATAAATCCCCCACCTCCCCATTGAGCATAAATCCCCCACCTCCTCAGTGAACATCAATCCCCCACCTCCCCAGTGAGCATCAATCCCCCACCTCCCCGGTGAGCATAAATCCCCCACCTCCCCAGTGAGCATCAATCCCCCACCTCCTCAGTGAGCATCAATCCCCCACCTCCCCAGTGAGCATAAATCCCCCACCTCCCCATTGAGCATAAATCCCCCACCTCCTCAGTGAACATCAATCCCCCACCTCCCCAGTGAGCATCAATCCCCCACCTCCCCAATGAGCATCAATCCCTCACCTCCCCAGTGAGCATCAATCCCCCACCTCCCCAGTGAGCATCAATCCCCCACCTCCCCAGTGAGCATAAATCCCCCACCTCCCCGGTGAGCATCAATCCCCCACCTCCCCAGTGAGCATCAATCCTCCACCTCTCCAGTGTACATCAATCCCCCCACCTCCCCAGTGAGCATCAATCCCCACCTCCCCAGTGTGCATCAATCCCCCACCTCCCCAGTGAGCATCAATCCCCCACCTCCCCAGTGAGCATAAATCCCCCACCTCCCCAGTGAGCATCAATCCTCCACCTCTCCAGTGTACATCAATTCCCCCACCTCCCCAGTGAGCATCAATCCCCCACCTCCCCAGTGTGCATCAATCCAACACCTCTCCAGTGTACATCAATCCCCCCACCTCCCCAGTGAGCATCAATCCCCCACCTCCCCAGTGTGCATCAATCCCCCACCTCCCCAGTGAGCATCAATCCCCCACCTCCACAGTGAGCATCAATCCCCCACCTCCCCAGTGAGCATCAATCCACACCTCCCCAATGAGCATCAATCCCTCACCTCCCCAGTGAGCATCAATCCCCCACCTCCCCAGTGAGCATCAATCCCCCACCTCCCCAGTGAGCATAAATCCCCCACCTTCCCAGTGAGCATCAATCCCCCACCTCCCCAGTGAGCATCAATCCCCCACCTCTCCAGTGTACATCAATCCCCCACCTCCCCAGTGAGCATCAATCCCCCACCTCCCCAGGGTGCATCACTCCCCCACCTCTCCAGTGAACATCAATCCCCCGCCTCCCTAGTAAGCATCAATCCTCCACCTCTCCAGTGTACATCAATCCCCTCACCTCCCCAGTGAGCATCAATCCCCCACCTCCCCAGTGCGCATAAATCCCCCACCTCCCCAGTGAGCATCAATCCCCCACCTCCCCAGTGAGCATCAATCTCCTACCTCCCCAGTGTGCATCAATCTCCCACCTCCCCAGTGAGCATCAATCCCCCACCTCCCCAGTGTACATCAATCCCACACCTCCCCAGTGTGCATCAATCCCCCACCCCCCCAGTGAGCATCAATCCCCCACTAGTGAGCGAGGATGTCCTCCTCAGTCTCCCCAGCACGCCAGTGATCGCTGTCCAAGATCATAACATCCACAATTTTTCTCCCCGCCTAAAGTTCCCCCCTCCCCACACCCCCATTTCCCTCCCCTTCCTCTTTAACCCCCTCCCCTCCCCTCGGCCGATGTGTACATAATAAAAGGTATGATCTTAAAGAAGGGCTTATCTCCTCTTTTTGTGACCTACCCTCTTCCCCTCTCCACCCACTCTGAATCCCCCTCCTCCTTCCCCTCTCCACCCTCTCTGAATCCCCCTCCTCCTTCCCCTCTCCACCCACTCTGAATCCCCCTCCTCCTTCCCCTCTCCACCACTCTGAATCCCCCTCTTCCTTTCCCTGTCTACCCACTCTGAATACCCCTCCTCCTTCCCCTCTCCACCCAATCTGAGTCCCCCTCCTCCTTCCCCTCTCCACCCACTCTGAATCACCCTCCTCCTTCCCCTCTCCACCCACTCTGAATCCCCCTCCTCCTTCCCCTCTCCACCCACTCTGAATCCCCCTCCTCCTTCCCCTCTCCACCCACTCTGAATCCCCCTCCTCCTTCCCCTCTCCACCCACTCTGAATCCCCCTCCTCCTTCCCCTCTCCACCCACTCTGAATCCCCCTCCTCCTTCCCCTCTTCACCCACTCTGAATCCCCCTCCTCCTTCCCCTCTCCACCCACTCTGAATCCCCCTCCTCCTTCCCCTCTCCACCCACTCTGAATCCCCCTCCTCCTTCCCCTCTCCACCCACTCTGAATCACCCTCCTCCTTCCCCTCTCCACCAACTGAATCCCCCTCCTCCTTCCCCTCTCCACCCACTCTGAATCCCCCTCCTCCTTCCCCTCTTCACCCACTCTGAATCCCCCTCCTCCTTCCCCTCTCCACCCACTCTGAATCCCCCTCCTCCTTCCCCTCTCCACCCACTCTGAATCCCCCTCCTCCTTCCCCTCTCCACCCACTCTGAATCCCCCTCCTCCTTCCCCGCTACACCCACTCTGAATCCCCCTCCTCCTTCCCCTCTCCACCCACTCTGAATCCCCCTCCTCCTTCCCCTCTCCACCTACTCTGAATCCCCCTTCTCCTTCCCCTCTCCACCCACTCTGAATCCCCCTCCTCCTTCCCCTCTCCACCCACTCTGAATCCCCCTCCTCCTTCCCCTCTCCACCCACTCTGAATCCCCCTTCTCCTTCCCCTCTCCACCCACTCTTAATCCCCCTCCTCCTTCCCCTCTCCACCCAATCTGAATCCCCCTCCTCCTTCCCCTCTCCACCCACTCTGAATCCCCTTCCTCCTTCCCCTCTCCACCCACTCTGAATCCCCCTCCTCCTTCCCCTCTCCACCCACTCTGAATCCCCCTCCTCCTTCCCCTCTCCACCCACTCTGAATCCCCCTCCTTCCCCTCTCCACCCACTCTGAATCCCCCTCCTCCTTTCCCTGTCTACCCACTCTGAATCCCCCTCCTCCTTCCCCTCTCCACCCAATCTGAATCCCCCTCCTCCTTCCCCTCTCCACCCACTCTGAATCACCCTCCTCCTTCCCCTCTCCACCCACTCTGAATCACCCTCCTCCTTCCCCTCTCCACCCACTCTGAATGACCCTCCTCCTTCCCCTCTCCACCCACTGTGAATCCCCTCTCCACCCACTCTGAATCACCCTCCTCCTTCACCTCTCCACCCACTCTGAATCCCCCTCCTCCTTCCCCTCTCCACCCACTCTGAATTCCCCTCCTCCTTCCCCTCTCCACCCACTGTGAATCTCCCTCCCCATCCCCTCTCCACCCATTCTGAATCTCCCTCCCCTTCCCCTCTCCATCCACTCTGAATCCCACTACTTTCCACCCATTCTGAAACCCCCTCCTCGCTTCCCTCTATACCCATTCTGAATCCCAGTTCTCCCCATCCACTTTGAATCTCCCTCCTCTCTTCTCCTCTCCACCCACTCTGAATCTCCCTCTTCCCTCTCTGTCTCTTCTCGACATTCCTCTCCCTCTCACCCTGTCTCCTCTTCCCGACCTCTCTCTCTCTCTCTCTCTCTCTCTCTCTCTCTCTCTCTCTCTCCCTCTTCCTCTTCTTTCTCTCTATATTTCTCTCCTCCTCCTCCTCTACCCCTTTCTGCCTCCTCTCCCTGTCTCTTCTCCAGATCTCTCCCCCTCTCCATTTCCCTCCCCTCTCCCCACCCCTCGTACAACACAATGGTCGGAGCCAGGATGAAGGAGCAAGGATTTTTTCCTTCTTGATAGCTAGAAGGAATCCTGTTGGGTGACTGACTCTTGTGACTGAGTACTGGTGAACATGAGGGCGTATGAGAGTACGGTAGACCCAGACACTTGAGTACTGGTGAACATGAGGAAATATGAAGGTACGGAAGCCCCAGATAACTGACTATTGGTGAACATGAGGGAATATGAAGGTACGGTAGCCCCAGACACTTGAGTACTGGTGAACATGAGGGAATATGAAGGTACGGAAGCCCCAGATAACTGACTATTGGTGAACATGAGGGAATATGAAGGTACGGTAGCCCCAGAGAGACACTGTGAGATTTTGGTACCAAACCTACACACCAAAATTACTACTTATGAACATAAGGTTCTTGACAATAAGTGTTAGGGGACCATGACTCTTCAACACCCTTCATGCAAACTTCTGGCTGTCTTCAAGAGGGAACTCGACAGATTCTTCAATACAATTCATGATCATCAAGGTTGTGGTGCATACATTGGACTGTGGGTGCTGGCAGTAACAGCTTGATCGATCAGTCGAGCGTCCAGAGGGCCTGGTTTGGGAGCGGGCCGCGGGGGCAATGGCCTCCGGAAGCTACTATGGGTAACCGGTCCAGTGAGGTTTAGGGTGTAATGCATTTCCCCGTAAAACGTCCATGTACAGTATTGTCTAAGGTACAGTGTGGGCTATGGTACAGTACTGTCTATGGTACAATATGATTACACACACACACACACACACACACACACACACACACACACACACACACACACACACACACACACACACACACACACATACACACAAGGTTTGTTCCCAAGGGTAACAGAAATAATGGGAAGAACAGAACGAGTCCTTGGTTTACCCGAAGGTGTAGGGAGGCAAAAGCTAAGTGTGCTAGAGAATGGAAAAAGTACAGAAGGCAAAGGACTGAGGAAAATAAAGAGATTAGTCGACAAGCCAGAAACGAGTATGCACAGATAAGGAGGGAGGCCCAGCGGCAGTACGAAAACGCCATAGCATGGAAAGTCAAGTCTGACCCGAAACTACTTTACAGCCACATTAGGAAGAAGACAACAGTCAAGGACCAGGTAATCAGGCTGAGGAAAGAAGATGGGGAGCTCACAAGAAATGACCAAGAAGTATGTGAGGAACTCAACACGAGATTTCAGGAAGTATTTACAGTGGAGGCTGAAGGGACACTGGGAAGACAAAACAGTGGGGAACACCAACAATGGATATACTAACAAGTGTTGAATGATATACACACAACTGAGAAGGAGGCGAAGCAGCTCCTAAGTGACCTTGATACCTCAAAGGCGGTGGGACCGGACAATATCTCTCCGTGGGTCCTGAGAGAGGGAGCAGACACACTGTGTGTACCACTAACCACAATCTTCAACACATCCTTTGAAACTGGGCAACCACCTTTGTAACATTTGAGAATATTTATTGAGGAAATGTTTTGCCAGCCAGTGACTTCATCAGTTCAATACAAGTTAGAACGGTGGAAAAAAAGGAGGAGTTTGAGGTAATCAGTCCCTCAACCTGGAGTCGGTGTGTTCAGTCCATCAGACTTCAAGACTGATGGACTGAACACATCGACTCCAGACTGAAGGACCGATTGCCTCAAACTCCTCTTTTTCCTCCGTTCTTCTTTGTATAAGACCGATGAAGACACTGTGTGGCGTAACGTTTTCTCAATAAAGATTCCCAAATGTTACACAGGTGTCTTATTCTTGAACTTCTCGGTATTCTAAACCATTTATCACACTGTTACTCCAGTGTTACTCACACAGCTGCGTGTGCCAGTGTCACACAGCTGTGTGTGCCAGTGTCACTCACACAGCTGAGTGTGCCAGTGTCACTCACACAGCTGAGTGTGCCAGTGTCACTCACACAGCTGAGTGTGCCAGTGTCACTCACACAGCTGTGTGTGCCAGTGTCACTCACACAGCTGAGTGTGCCAGTGTCACTCACACAGCTGAGTGTGCCAGTGTCACTCACACAGCTGAGTGTGCCAGTGTCACTCACACAGCTGAGTGTGCCAGTGTCACTCACACAGCTGAGTGTGCCAGTGTCACTCACACAGCTGTGTGTGCCAGTGGTTCTAGTTCCCACTACTAGTATTTCTTGATCCTGTGGTGCAAGTGGAGGGGAACACTTGTACATGTTGATCAGTTTCTGAGGATACCAGTGGCCACTGTTGCAACTACCACTGCTGACTACTTTCACCACCACCACTGTATTATTAACCTGGGTGGTTCACTATTAACTGCTGGTGCTGACGCAGTTGTTGAACGAACATCAGAACTCCGCTGACTGCAGTTAGCCCCAGCACAGTATCTACCTGACTCCTAGACTTGCAAAGTGCTTGTCCAGTTGTTTGTCCAACTGTATCTTTGCGTTTACAGCTTTGCCCAGGTTCGTGTTGCATCTCTTGCCTCTAAGTTTCATTCCAAGTTACTGACTCACTTTGCACTTTAAATAATTCTTCGTGTCTGGCTTTATCAAAACTTTAGTTTCTCTTCTCTGTACCCTATACAATGCCTCCGTATTTTATGTAAAACTGGAGACAGAACTGGACCACATATTCAAGATCTGCTCTAATAAATACATTAAAATCAATGTGGTTTGTGTTTGTACACGAAATTTCTAGTTATGGAGCCTAGTACTGTGTTAGCTGTACTGCTCAAACACAATGGTAATACTAAGGTCGTTGTTTACAATTACTGCCCCAAGGTCTTTTTCTTCTCTTGTTTCGGTTCATTTATTGCCAAATATTGTGTACTCACGTGTGAGATATTTAAAATGCATCAGGTTATACCGAGAATCATCTCCCAAGTCTCAAGCCACAACAACCTATCCAGCTCCCTCTCAGGGTGGAAGAGTGAAAAAGGGAGAATAAAGGAGGGGTAACAAAGGGATGAGGAAGAATAAAGGAGTGAGAGAGAGTAGAGAAGTAAGGGAGAGTAAAGGAGTGAGGGAGAATAAAAGAGTAAGGGAGAGTGAGGCTGAGAGACACCAGGGTGAGCCTCCATTGCCCTGCCTAAGCTGAAAATATTGCCAGTTACGGGATGGAGGAATGTACTCCATACTGATGGAGGAGGAACTCCATCAGTCTCCAGCACTCCACGCCCAGCCTCCACCTCCAGACTCCAATGTTTCTCCATCCTTCATGTTTATCCTTAATTACCATCTGTCACCTTCACCTTTACTCTGTACTTCTCAACTCCTTCTTTAACTTTTGTGTGTCTATATCTACATCTATATCTACGGTAGATTATCATCTGTCTTCTGCAATTACCAACCTACCTCTTTCATTTTCTTCCTTATCTTCACCTTCTCATGTTCGTCCTGTTCATCTTCATGTTCCTCCACATCATCATCATCTTTCAAGTTCCTCCTACTCCTCTTCCTTCTTCTCTTCGCGTTGATTTGCACTAACCTTTTACTGTCATCCACTGTAAGACCCTTGTCACCCTTTTTATTTCCTCATTTCCGTCTAGTTACTCTTTCTCCGGCTCTTCTGCTCTCCATCTCTCCCTCCTTACTCCTTCTCCATCTCTTCCTTTTTATTCCCCCTTCATCTCTTCCCCTTCCATTCGTTCCCTTCCCAATAAAATTCCCTTTACCATGTGAATGGCCAAGGACATTCTGAGAGATGGTAACTGTCAAGTGATAGTAACTGCAGCTCTGCTGGAAGATGGTAATTGTCAAGTGATAGTAACTGCAGCTCTGCTGGAAGATGGTAATTGTCAAGTGATAGTAACTGCAGCTCTGCTGGAAGATGGTAACTGTCAAGTGATAGTAACAGCAGCTCTGCTGGAAGATGATAACTGTCAAGTGATAGTAACTGCAGCTCTGCTGGAAGATGATAACTGTCAAGTGATAGTAACTGCAGCTCTGCTGGAAGATGGTAATTGTCAAGTGATAGTAACTGCAGCTCTGCTGGAAGATGATAACTGTCAAGTGATAGTAACTGCAGCTCTGTTGGAAGATGATAACTGTCAAGTGTTAGTAACTGCAGCTCTGCTGGAAGATGGTAATTGTCAAGTGATAGTAACTGCAGCTCTGCTGGAAGATGGTAACTGTCAAGTGATAGTAACAGCAGCTCTGCTGGAAGATGATAACTGTCAAGTGTTAGTAACTGCAGCTCTGCTGGAAGATGGTAACTGTCAAGTGATAGTAACAGCAGCTCTGCTGGAAGATGATAACTGTCAAGTGTTAGTAACTGCAGCTCTGCTGGAAGATGGTAATTGTCAAGTGATAGTAACTGCAGCTCTGCTGGAAGATGGTAATTGTCAAGTGATAGTAACTGCAGCTCTGCTGGAAGATGATAACTGTCAAGTGACAGTAACTGCAGCTCTGCTGGAAGATGATAACTGTCAAGTGATAGTAACTGCAGCTCTGCTGGAAGATGATAACTGTCAAGTGATAGTAACTGCAGCTCTGCTGGAAGATGGTAACTGTCAAGTGATAGTAACTGCAGCTCTGCTGGAAACTGACGATATTCTCATTGTCCTACTGAAGTCTCCCAGCTCAGACTGACACTACTAAAGTCTCCCAGCTCAGACTGACACTGCTGAAGTCTCCCAGCTCAGACTGACACTACTGAAGTCTCCCAGCTCAGACTGGCACTACTGAAGTCTCCCGGCTCCGAGTGACACTGAAGTGTCGCAGATCAGGCTGATGATAGTGTCATAAAGGAACAATGGTATTGTCAGTGATGGTGTCATGAAGGAACAATGGAAGTGTCAGTGATGGTGTCATGAAGGAACAATGGTATTGTCAGTGATGGTGTCATGAAGGAACAATGGAAGTGTCAGTGATGGTGTCATGAAGGAACAATGGTATTGTCAGTGATGGTGTCATGAAGAATTAATGGTAAAAGAGAAACAGTTAAAGCTGACCCTGAGTTCAGGTCCCTGGACCAGTACTCCCTGGAACGAAGGCGAGAAAGATACATCAAAATCCACACCTGGAAAGCCCTGGAGGGACTGATCAGAAATCTGCACACACAAATCACTCTCCTTCCCGTCTCCCCCCCTCCCACCCGCCCTCCCTCCCTCCCTCCCTCCCCCCCTCCCTCCCTCCCTCCCTCCCTCCCACACTTCACCTCACATATAAAACTGTACCTCAATTTATTCCCTCATAAAACTGCTCTTCAGTGTGTTCCACTAATACAATTCTATTTCTTTTCGGAATTGAAAGAGAGTTCAAAATTCTTCGGTCGGTAGGCGTGTGGGCGTGGTGCTGAGGGTGAGTGTGGGCGTGGTGCTGAAGGTAAGCGTGGGCGTGGTGCTGAGGGTGAGTGTGGGTGTGGAGCTGAGGGTGAGTGTGGGTGGGGTGCTGAGGGTGAGTGTGGGTGTGGTGCTGAGGGTGAGTGTGGGTGTGGTGCTGAGGGTGAGTGTGGGTGTGGTACTGAGGGTGAGTGTGGGTGGGGTACTGAGGGTGAGTGTGGGTGTGGTACTGAGGGTGAGTGTGGGTGGGGTACTGAGGGTGAGTGTGGGTGTGGTACTGAGGGTGAGTGTGGGTGGGGTACTGAGGGTGAGTGTTGGTGGAGTGCTGAGGGTGAGTGTGGGTGGGGTGCTGAGGGTGAGTGTGGGTGGTAGTGTGGGTGTGGTGAGAGAAACGTTGACTCAACAGTAGCAGAGTGGCACACAAGGTGATCACCTTCATGCTGCTTTAATTGGCAGAAAGTGCTAAATTAACCCAGCTGATGCTGCCTTAACATTATGACCGTCTTTCCAGCCAGGGGCACCCAGCTGCATAACTCGGCGAATGTGAGGGGCATACCTTGGCGAGTGTGAGGAGGGGCATACCTTGGCGAGTGTGAGGAGGGGCATAACTTGGCGAGTGTGAGGAGGGGCATAACTTGGAAAGTGTGAGGAGGAGGAGGAGGAGGAGGAAGGAAAATTTTCAGAGGATAAGGAGGTTCTCCTTTGGCACACAATGCTTGATCAAATTAACATTCTGGTCACATGTAGCTGGGGAAATAACCCACAGCTAGACAGAGCGTCTGAAGACCACACCAGACTACACTGGTGTACACCTGGATCAGGGCTTAAATGTTCCCTCTGCTACGGAGAGGGAACAGTTAAGGAAGTATGTGAAAACCCATCAGGCACAGAGAAGAATACTAGAAAAGAGGCAGGAGGAGGAAACACTGAGTGTCAAGGAACTGCTCAAGGTGCATCCACAGCCCCTTTCTTGCAGTGCTCAACCACAATTTACCAACACCAACACCTAACCCCCCCTACTTCTCCCTTTTCCTTCACACCCTTTCCCTTTTCTGCCCACCTTATCACTAATCCCTTACCCTGCACTGATACACACTCCAACTGTAACTCTATTTCTCCCACTCCTGTGAAATGAGCAATATGCAGAAAGACTAGACAACACAAATCAGTGTTTGGTGAGGACAGTAAGTAAATGCAGATGAATTCTCAAACGTGAGTAATGAGGTGAAAGAATAAATAGCAGAAATAACCCCAGATATTATAGCTATTACAGAGTCAAAGATGACTGAAATATCAGATGTCATATTCCCAAAACGATATCAAGTGATAAGGAATGATAAGAGGAAAGGGAAGGCAGTAGCACTGCTAATCAGAAATCACTGGAGTTTTGAAGAGTGGGATAAACAGACAAGCAGCGACTGTGTTGTGGCCTTAAGACTGGGGGACCCAACTTAGCAGTGGCAGTGATTTACAACTCACCATCTAACAGCAGGAGACCGAGACAAGAATATGAAGACAATAACAAAGCAAATGAATGACACCATAACAGAAACAGCTAGGAGTGTGCACGGGGCTAAAACAAAGCTAATTATCATAAGTGATTTCAACCACAAAGAAATCGACTGAGACAGCCGGAACCCACATGGGGAACTGAACACACGGACGGCTAGGTTGATACAGATGGTTAGGGAACCTGTGTCAGAATGTTAAGGACGCGACAAGAGGAGGAAGAGATGAACCAACAAGACTTGACCTAGTACATATTTAAAAGTGCAGCAAACGCAGTTGAAATAGAAAATGAGAACCCACCTGGGTACTAGAAACCATACAGTACTAAGCTTCAGTACCTTGTGTAACTGAAAGTAGAGGGAAGAACGGCAGGTGGAGGGCACGAGAAGTTAGACTTTAGAAGATGGCAACTTTGAAGGGATGAGGGAATTCCTGACTGAAGTGCAGTGGGATAGGGGAGTGGAAGGTAAGTCAGCAGATGAGATGAAGTACCTAGATGGAAAGTGTTGGGAGGAAGAGAACTCCATACCGTACCCAAAAGGAAAAACAGAGAGCCCTTGTTTCAACCAGAGATGTAGATGGTAAAAAACAGAGGAGCATGGAAGCATGGAAACTCAACAGAAAGCAAAGAAAAGATGAGAACAGAGAATCATCACTATAGAAACTGTGTGTGTGTGAGAGAAAGAGAGAGAGAGAGAGAGAGAGAGAGAGAGAGCGCAGAAGCACTAGCTACGATCTACAAGTCAGTGAACACGGGACAGTTTCCAGAGATCTGGAAAACAGGGAGTGTAGTCCATCTATTTAAGAAAGAAGCCAGGCTTGGTATGCACTAACATGCATACCATGCAAGGTAATGTAATCATTAACACCAGAGTGGAAGAGGATAATTTGCAGAGAAGAGGTTTCGTAAACAAAGAGGGGAATAAGAGGCATAAAAAGAGGGGAATATGAGGCATAAAAAGAGAGGAATAAGTAGTATAAGAGTAATAAGTGGTATAAAAGAGGAGAATTAGTAGTATAAGAGGGGAAATAATTGGTATAAAAGAGGGGAAATAAGTGGCATAAGAGGGTAAATAAGCGGTATAACAGAGGAGAAATGAGTGGTATAAAAGAGGGGGGTAAGGGGTATAAGAGGGGAAATAAGTGGTATAAACAGGGGAAATATGTGGTATAAGAGGGGAAATAAGTGGTATAAACAGGGGAAATAAGTGGTATAAACAGGGGAAATAAGTGGTATAAGAGGGGAAATAAGTGGTATAAGAGGGGAAATAAGTGGTATAAAAGAGGGGTCTCTCACCTCAACTAACTCCTCCCTTCCTTCCTCAATTTAACTCTAATTTACTTCCCCTCGCCTTCAATTCGCCCATTAACCGCGGCTGGCCTCTTCCCCTCCCCCCTCCCCATTCCATTTACCTTTCCCCTCCTCTTTCCCCCTTCGCCGCCCCTTGACCTGCTTCCTGCTACACACCTCTTTATTCTCTTTTTCACCTTTTCCCTCTTTTTCCCCCTCACCTACTCAACTTCCTTCTTGTCTCTTGCAACATTTGGCTACCTACCTTACTTTTCTACGTTACATACTTATCTACTTATCTACCTGCATATCTACTTATTAATCTACAGGCACACTACTCCCAGGGTTTGAAATATCTACTCACAGGGTCCGAAATATCTACTCCCAGGGTCTTAAATAATACTCCCATGGTCCTAAATATCTACTATCAGGATCATACTTATCTAGTCCCAGGATATCTACTCCCAGGATCTTACTTATCTACTACCAGGATCTTACTTATCTACTCCCAGGATCTTAAATATCTACTACCAGGATCTTAAATATCTACTACCAGGATCTTAAATATCTACTACCAGGATCTTACTTATCTACTCCCAGGATCTTAAATATCTACTACCAGGATCTTACTTATCTACTCCCAGGATCTTAAATATCTACTACCAGGATCTTAAATATCTACTACCAGGATCTTACTTATCTACTCCCAGGATCTTAAATATCTACTACCAGGATCTTACTTATCTACTCCCAGGATCTTAAATATCTACTCCCAGGATCTTAAATATCTACTACCAGGATCTTACTTATCTACTCCCAGGATCTTAAATATCTACTACCAGGATCTTACTTATCTACTCCCAGGATCTTACATATCTACTCCCAGGATCTTATATATCTACTCCTAGGACATTAAATATCTATTCATCTGTTATAAGCAAACTCAGAAAATTTACTTAATATATCTGGCATCTTATTTTCATTAACAAGATATCTTGACACCTGGGATATTATACTGTCTATCTCTCAGGTTCGGTTGTCAGTGTATCACTACCCAACACTGAATTGGACGTCAGAAATCCTCAGCATTTATTTTCCAATATATTTGATTTTCTGGCCCTCTACCTGGAGGGTGCTCGGGGGGGGGGGGCAACGCCCCCATACAGCTGTCAGTCACAAACAACAAATGATAAGCCTACCTGGAGGTTACCTGGAGGTCATTCCGGGGATCAACGCCCCCGCGGCCCGGTCCATGACCAGACCTCCCGGTGGATCAGGGCTGATCAACTAGGCTGTTACTGCTGGCCGCACGCAGTCCAACGTACGAGCCACAGCCCGGCTGATCCGGCACTGACTTTAGGTATCTGTCCAGCTCTCTCTTGAAGGCAGCCAGGGGCTTATTGGCAATTCCCCGGCCTAATGCTTGACGGGAGGCTGTTGAACAGTCTTGGACTCCGGACACTTATGGTGTTTTCCCTTAATGTACCAGTGGCGCACCTACTTTTAACTGGGGGCATTTTGCATCGCCTGCTCAGTCTTTTACTTTCGTAGGGAGTGATTTCTGTATGCAGATTTGGGACCATTCCTTCCAGGATTTTCCAAGTGTAGATTATGATATATCTCTCCCTCCTGCGTTCCAACGAGTACAAGTCAAGTGCTTCCAAGCGTTCCCAGTAGTTAAGGTGCTTGACAAAAATTATACGTGCAGTAAAGGATCTCTGTACACTCACTATATCTGCAATTTCACCAGCTTTGAATGGAGATGTTAATGTACAGCAGTATTCCAGCCTAGAGAGAACAAGTGATTTGAAAAGGATCATCACTGGCTTGGCATCTCTCGTTTTGAACGTTCTCATTATCCATCCTATCATTTTCTTTGCACTTGCGATCGTGGCACTGTTGTAATGCTTGAAAGTGAGATCCTCAGACATTACTACTCCCAGGTCCCTTACATTATTTTTCCGCTCTATTGTATGGCCAGAGTTTGTAGTATACTCTGTTCTAGTTATTATCTCCTCCAGTTTTCCATAAAGGAGTAGTTGGAATTTGTCCTCATTGAACATCATATTGTTTACCGTTGCCCACTGGAAAACTTTGTTTATATCTTCTTGGAGGTTAACCGCGTCCTCAGCAGATGACAGCCTCATGCAGATCCTAGTATCATCCGCAAAGGATGATACGGTGCTGTGGTATATATATCTGTCTATGTCTGATATGAGGATGAGGAATAAGATGGGGGCGAGTACTGTGCCTTGTGGAACAGAGCTCTTCACTATGGCAGCCTCCGATTTAACTCTGTTGACCACTACTCTTTGTGTTCGATTTGTTAGGAAGTTGAAGATCCATCTCCCCACTTTCCCAGTTATTCCTTTAGCACGTATTTTATGGGCTATTACGCCATGATCGCATTTGTCAAATGCTTTTGCAAAGTCTGTGTATATTACATCTGCATTCTGATTTTCTTCCAGTGCATCCAAGGCCATGCCATAGTGATCCAGTAGTTGTGAGAGGCAGGAGCGACCTGCCCTGAACCCATGTTGCCCTGGATTGTGCAGATTTTGGGAATCCAGGTGATTTGCAATCCTGCTTCTTAGCACTCTTTCAAAGATTTTTATGATGTGGGACGTCAGAGCTATTGGTCTATAGTTCTTAGCTAATGCTTTGCTGCCACCTTTATGGAGTGGGTCTATATCCGTTGTTTTAAGTGACTGTGGAATTTCACCCATGTCCAAGCTCCTTCTCCATAGTGTACTTAGGGCACGCGAGAGGGGTTTCTTGCAGTTCTTAATGAATACAGAGTTCCACGAGTCTGGGCCCCGGGCTGAGTGCATGGGCATGTTGTCAATGGCTTTTTCGAAATCTATCGGAGTTAGGGTAATGTCGGAAATCTGGCATACATTTATGGAGTTTTGAGGCTCATTCATGAAGAAATCATTTGGGTCGTCGATCCTCAGACTGATTAGTGGTTCACTAAACACAAGAGTCGTACTGGGATTTCAATATTTCACTCATTTCCTTGTTGTCATCTGTGTAAGTCCCATCCTGTCTGAGTAAGGGCCCGATACTAGATGTGGTATTTGCCTTGTTTTTGGCATATGAGATGAAATATTTTGAATTTCTTTCAATTTCACTAATAGCTTTAAGCTCCTCCTGTCTCTCATGGTTCCTGTAAGAGTCATTTAACTTAAGTTCAATAGTTTCCACTTCCCTGGTCAGCGCCTCCTTTCGTGTATCAGATATTCTAGCACTCCTGAGGAGCTCAGTGACTCTTCGTCGTCTTCTGTCTCTCTCCAGTTTACTCCTGCTCTTCTTCTTTCTTAGGGGAACATGCCTAGAACATACTTCAGCTGCCAGGAAGTTGATCCTTTCAAGGCACTGGTTTGGATCCATGTCATTTAAGATATCTTCACAACATGTTTCGTTTAGGACATGGTTTACCTGGTCCCAGTTGATGTTCCTGTTGTTGAATTTGTATTTTGTGAAGACACCTTCACAGGTACATGCATTCTGCTGATCAGGACCCCTATGCACGTACGTCTGGACTTCGATTAGGTTGTGATCGGAATTAGTTGTTTTTGATATTCTTATGTCTCTTATCAGGTCCTCATTATTTGTGAAGATAAGGTCAAGTGTGTTTTTTAGTCTTGTTGGCTCCACTATCTGCTGGCTTAAGGTGTGTTTTTCGCAGAGACTTAGTAGCTCATGTGTGTGTTACCTTTCATCTGCGCTACCTCCGGGGATTGTTTCAGCTATAACATTATTTGCTACATTCTTCCATTTTGTATGCCTTAGGTTGAAATCACCAAGCAGCAAGATATACACTCATTAATCTTCAGTAATAAGGAAAATATAAACACTGATTACTTTTTTAGGGACAATAAAACAGACAGATGTATCTTCCCAGTCCTTAATCGCTGTCACACATTATTGATTCAATAAAATTCTTTAAGTATCAGATCACTCACTCACAAAAAATAATTCCCTCGACATTACCTTTTCTTCAGTCATGACACTATCACACACACACACACACACACACACACACACACACACACACACACACACACACAGGATAAAATGGTAATTAACACACAAGGGGTCACAATTGGAAGTTGAAGACTCAGATGAGTCACAGGGATGCTAGAAAGTATTTCTTCAGTCACAGAGTTATCAGAAAGTGGAATAGTCTGGGAAGTGATGTAGTGGAGGCAGGATCCATACACAGCTTTAAGAAGAGGTAGAATAAAGCTCCTGGAGCAGGAAGAGTGATCTAGTAGCGACTAGAGAGGAGAGGGCCAGGAGCTGTGACTCAACACCTGCAACCACAAATAGGTGAATAGGTTGAGTACACACACACACACACACACACACACACACACACACACACACACACACACACATACACACACACACATACAGAGTAGTCAGTAAGTGGAATAGTTTGGGAAGCGATATAGTGGAGGCAGGATCCATACATAGCTTTAAGCAGAGGTATGATAAAGCTCACGGCTCAGGGAGAGTGACCTAGTAGCGATCAGTGAAGAGGCGGGGCCAGGAGCTCGGACTCGACCCCTGCAACCTCAACTAGGTGAGTACAACTAGGTGAGTACACACACACATCGTATGACTAAGGAAAATTCCCCTCCCCCATTTATCCCTCCCTTTCTCCCCTTCTCTCCCCTCTCCCCCTTCCAACCTCCCCATTTTCACCCCACAACATTCAACAGACTTGCAGAACGCTGCTGATGTATCAAATTTTACTAAAAAAAAAAAACGCTCTTTGTGTTGCTCTCGTTCACACCTCTTTTACTCTCCTCTCATCACCCTCCTGGCTCCTCCCCTCTCCCCTCTTCCCCTCCCCTCCCCAAGGTGTGGTCAGGTGGAGTGTAATCTAAGACGATAGAACTGGAATGAAATTGTGGCTGGGGTCCCAGTGCGCCATTGTTCTTGATAGACAAGACCAGTCACTCTCTCTCGCTCTCGCTTTCATTCTCTCTCTCTCTCATCTTCTTCCTTCTTCATTCTCTCTTTCTGTCATTTTCTTCCTCTTCCATCTTCATTCTCTCCCTCATTTTCTCAGTTCACTCTATTTGTCTCTTCCTTCTTCATTCTCTCCTCACTTTTTGCTCCTCTTCCATCTTCTTCCTTCATTCTCTCCCTCCCATCCTCCATCCCACCAAGGAGGGAGCCTCCATCCCACTAACAAGAAGGGAGTCCCCTCAGGTGGAGGCAGGAGAGTATTTCCCCTCAGAGGCTGTGCTGGTGTCCCCTCGGTGTGGCCAGGTAGATTGAAACAATGATGTGGGGATGGAACCCCTCACCCCTGAGACTCCCTCCCTTCCTCTCTCTCTCTCTCCCTCCCTTCCTCTCTCTCTCTCTCTATCTCTCTCTTCCTCCATCTCTGCCTTTCGTGATATGGTCCAGCGTCTCCCCATCACTCTCCCTCTAGCTTCATTTCCTCCTGTTTTCTCTGATCAAAGACACTGACCACCTCTCCTCCCTCCATCCATCCCTATATCCCTCCATCCCATCCCTCCCTCCATCCCTACCTTTCTTTCCTGTAATTTCCTCCTTTCCTACTCCACTCTCCATCCCTTAATCCCCCCTCCCTTATTATACTCCTCGTTATCCATCTCTCTCCTCTCCTCCTCTCCCCTGCTGCTACAACGATGTATTCTCTCTCTCTCTCTCTCTAAAGGCAATTTTTTTAGAGCACTTTCCATCTTTTCCCGTCTTTGTGATCTCCCTACGACCACATCCCTTTTATACGCCTAAGTTGTGCTTTTATATGACTAAGATAGTGCCTTTTATATTTCTAAGATAATGTTCTTTATATGACTAAGAAAATGTTTTTTTTTTATGTATAAGATAATTCATTTTATATGTCAAAGATAATGCCATCTGTATACGGTAATTCTTATATGACAACACACACACATACACACACACACATACACACACACACATACACACAAACGCTGATGGAATAACAAATAAGTGGGAGGAGTGGCACGAAAGGGTCAAAGAAGCATCACCGGACATCATAGCTCTTACAGAAACCAAGCTTACAGGTATGATAACAGATGCCATCTTTCCAACGGGATACCAAATCCTGAGGAAAGACAGAGGGAACAGGGGGGGTGGAGGAGTGGCGTTGCTGATCAAAAATCGCTGGAATTTTGATGAGCTGGAGAGAGGAGATAGCGGAGAAGAAAGTGATTACATAGTGGGAACACTTCACTCTGGAGGTCCCAAGGTGGTAATAGCAGTGATGTATAACCCACCACAGAACAGCAGGAGGCCAAGGCAAGAGTACGACGAGAGCAATAGAGCGATGGTTGACACACTGGCTAGAGTGGCCAGAAGAGCTCATGCATGCAGGGCAAAGCTCCTGATCATGGGTGACTTTAACCACAAGGAGATCGATTGGGAGAACTTGGACCCACATGGGGGCCAAGATACATGGAGGGCTAAGATGATGGAGGTGGTACTGGAGAACTTCATGTACCAACACGTAAGGGACACTACAAGAGAGAGAGGAGAGGATGAACCAGCAAGGCTGGACTTAGTATTCACCTTCAGTAGTGCAGATATCGAGGACATCGCATATGAAAGACCCCTTGGGGCCAGTGACCATGTGGTTTTAAGCTTCGAATACACAGTAGAGCTACAAGTGGAGGGAGAAGCAGAAAGGCCAGGACGAATGAAGCCAAACTACAAGAAAGGGGACTACACAGGAATGAGGAACTACCTGAACGGGGTTCAGTGGAACAGAGAACTGGCAGGGAAGCCAGTTAATGAGATGATGGAATATGTAGCAACAAAATGCAAGGAGGCTGAGGAGAGGTTTGTACCCAAGGGTAACAGGAGTAATGAAAAAGCCAGGATGAGCCCATGGTTTACCCAAAGGTGCAGGGAGGCAAAAACCAAGTGTGCTAGGGAATGGAAGAAATATAGAAGGCAAAGGACCCAGGAGAATAAGGAGAACAGTCGTAGAGCCAGAAACGAATATGCACAGATAAGAAGGGAGGCCCAAAGACAATATGAAAATGACATAGCAGCGAAAGCCAAATCTGACCCGAAACTGTTGTACAGCCACATCAGGAGGAAAACAACAGTCAAGGACCAGGTAATCAGGCTAAGGAAGGAAGGAGGAGAGACAACAGGAAATGACCGTGAAGTATGTGAAGAACTCAACAAGAGATTCAAAGAAGTGTTCACAGAGGAGACAGAAGGGACTCCAGAAAGACGGAGAGGTGGGGCACACCACCAAGTGCTGGACACAGTGCACACAACCGAGGAAGAAGTGAAGAGGCTTCTGAGTGAGCTAGATACCTCAAAGGCAATGGGGCCAGATAACATCTCCCCATGGGTATTGAGAGAGGGAGCAGAGGCGCTATGTGTACCCCTAACAACAATATTCAATACATCTATCGAAACAGGGAGATTGCCTGAGGCATGGAAGACAGCAAATGTAGTCCCAATCTTTAAAAAAGGGGACAGACATGAAGCACTAAACTACAGACCAGTGTCACTGACATGTATAGTATGCAAAATCATGGAGAAGATTATCAGAAGAGTGGTGGAACACCTAGAAAGGAATGATCTCATCAACAGCAGCCAGCATGGTTTCAGGGACGGGAAATCCTGTGTCACAAACCTACTGGAGTTCTATGACATGGTGACAGCAGTAAGACAAGAGAGAGAGGGGTGGGTGGATTGCATTTTCTTGGACTGCAAGAAGGCGTTTGACACAGTTCCACACAAGAGATTGGTGCAAAAACTGGAGGACCAAGCAGGGATAACAGGGAAGGCACTACAATGGATCAGGGAATACTTGTCAGGAAGACAGCAGCGAGTCATGGTACGTGGCGAGGTGTCAGAGTGGGCACCTGTGACCAGCGGGGTCCCGCAGGGGTCAGTCCTAGGACCAGTGCTGTTTCTGATATTTGTGAACGACATGACGGAAGGAATAGACTCTGAGGTGTCCCTGTTTGCAGATGACGTGAAGTTGATGAGAAGAATACACTCGATCGAAGACCAGGCAGAACTACAAAGGGATCTGGACAGGCTGCAGACCTGGTCCAGCAATTGGCTCCTGGAGTTCAATCCCACCAAGTGCAAAGTCATGAAGATTGGGGAAGGGCAAAGAAGGCCGCAGACGGAGTACAGTCTAGGGGGTCAGAGACTACAAACCTCACTCAAGGAAAAAGATCTTGGGGTGAGTATAACACCAGGCACATCTCCTGAAGCGCACATCAACCAAATAACTGCTGCAGCATATGGGCGCCTAGCAAACCTCAGAACAGCATTCCGACATCTTAATAAGGAATCGTTCAGGACCCTGTACACCGTATACGTTAGGCCCATATTGGAGTATGCGGCACCAGTTTGGAACCCACACCTAGCCAAGCACGTAAAGAAACTAGAGAAAGTGCAAAGGTTTGCAACAAGACTAGTCCCAGAGCTAAGAGGTATGTCCTATGAGGAGAGGTTAAGGGAAATCAACCTGACGACACTGGAGGACAGGAGAGATAGGGGGGACATGATAACGACTTACAAAATATTGAGAGGAATTGACAAGGTGGACAAAGACAGGATGTTCCAGAGACTGGACACAGCAACACAGGGACACAGTTGGAAGCTAAAGACACAGATGAATCACAGGGATGTTAGGAAGTATTTCTTCAGCCACAGAGTAGTCAGGAAGTGGAATAGTTTGGAAAGCGATGTAGTGGAGGCAGGATCCATACATAGCTTTAAGCAGAGGTACGATAAAGCTCATGGTTCAGGGAGAGTGACCTAGTAGCGACCAGTGAAGAGGTGGGGCCAGGAGCTTGGACTCTACTCCTGCAACCTCAACTAGGTGAGTACACACACACACACACACAGAGGGGACACAGAAACAAGGGGTCACTCTTGGAAGTTGAAGACTCAGATGAGTCACAGGGATATTAATTCAAATTCAAAGTTTATTCTCTATAAGGATTACAATGCTGAGTTTACAGAATTTGGTTATTGTATTGTTTACATGTAGTAAAATAATAATTACAGAGTGTTCCACTAGAACACCTAGCATGGCTAGGCATTTCGGGCAGACTTAAATTAAATCTTAAGTTTAAAATATAACAAAATTATGAGGTAAGTTGGTATTATGGCTAAGTGACTAAATACTAGTTTGTGAGTTTAGCAATGTGAATGCTTTTGTTTTGGCACTATACATAGTTTCAGTATTGGAGTATCACAGGCCAACTTATGACTAGTTAAGATTCATTATTTTGAGATTGAGATTGATATTTCTGTTTATGGTCAAATGGGTGAGTGAGTGTAAGTGTGAACCACCAGGTGGTATTCGTGTAATTAGTTGACAGGGTGTATCAGGGAGATAAGATGTTTTCTGATGGTAGTTTTGAAGGTGATGAATGTGTCTGCAGTTTTAGAATTTTCAGGTAGGGTGTTCCAGATTTTAGGGCCTTTGACATACATTGAATTTTTGTAAAGGTTTAGTCGGACACGGGGAATGTCATAGAGATGTTTGTGTCTGGTATTGTGCCTGTGGGTTCTGTCGCAACTATCAAGAAAGCGTTTTAGGTCAAGGTTAATATTGGAATTTAAGGTTCTGTAGATGTAGATTGCACAGTAGTAAGTGTGGATGTACTGAACAGGGAGTAAGTTTAGATCTATGAAGAGTGGGGGGGGTGTGTTGCCAGGGATGGGATTTAGTGATTATTCTTACTGCGGCTTTTTGTTGGGTTATTATTGGCTTTAGGTGTGTTGCTGCAGTTGAACCCCAAGCACAGATAGCATAGGTGAGGTATGGATATATAAGTGAATGGTATAGTGTAAGAAGGGCAGTTTGCGGCACGTAGTATCGTATCTTGGAGAGGATCCCAACCGTTTTGGATACTTTTTTGGTTATGTTTTGGATATGGGTGCTGAAGTTCAGGTTGTTGTCGAGGTATAGGCCTAGGAATTTGCCCTCATTATACCTGGCAATTAGAGTGTTGTCGATCTTAATGTTAATTTGCGCATCTCCTGCTCTGCTACCAAACATAATGTAGTAGGTTTTGTCAGTGTTAAGCGTAAGTTTATTGGCTGTCATCCAAGTCGATATTTTGATCAGCTCCTCATTAACAATGGTGTTGAGGGTGGCAAGATTAGGGTGAGAGATGACATAAGTCGTGTCGTCAGCAAGAGAATGGGGTTCAGGTGTTGAGATACGTTTGGATTAGGAAGCAGTTCTTCAGTCATAGAGTGGTCAGGAAGTGGAACAGTTTGGCGAGCGATGTAGTGGAGGCAGAAACCATACATAGCTTTAAGACGAGGTATGATAAAGCTCATGGAACAGGGAGAGAGAGAACCTAGTGGCGTTCAGTGAAGAGGCGGGGCCAGGAGCCGAGTCTCGACCCCTGCAATTACAATTAGGTGAGTACACACACACACACACACACGCGCGCGCGCACAGGATCCATACATAGCTTTAAGCAGAGGTATGATAAAGCTCACGGTTCAGGGAGAGTGATGAGGCGGGGCCAGGAGCTTGGACTCGACCCCTGCAACCTCAACTAGGTGAGTACAACTAGGTGAGTACACACACACACACACACACACACACACACACACACACACACACACACACCAAGCCTTGAGTCTATCAACAAGTGCCTTTGACAAGGGGTAACTAACATAGTGGTTGCTGCAAATTCAATACACAATTTCAAGACTAGGTATGATAGGGCTCACGAGTCCAGTATGACGAACAAGTTTTTAAAATTGCCTGTTGTACGGTACAAGACACCAGTGTAGCTGCGAGCATTAAAGTAATCCAGAGAATGAGGAACAGACCATACATCCTATTGTTAGTATTTCAATAACTCTATATTACCACTATCAAATTTATTTACAAGTGAGAGTGCACTAAATTACCGCTTTCATATCGGCAGGTATCGGCCTAAAAGTGAGTACCGGTATGGGTATTGGCAAAAATTTTAAGTAATGTCCCCTCCCTGTTGTTAAGTATTTAATTAGCTCGAGGCTCGTCAGAGACTGAAGCTCCTGTGCTGCCCCTAGTTACAAGGTAGCCTACCCTGAGGCTCTCCACCTCACCCTGACTGGCAGCTCTCAAAACACAAAATAGTTACTACCTAGTATCCAAATGGTGTGTCTGACGCCCGTCAAATAATGTACTCGACGTATGTACACTACAGACAGGAAACAATAATGCTGGAGACTGTAGTTTAAGAGGCGGGGCCAGGAAATGAGACTCAACCCCCACCGTGGATACACACAAACACACATACACTACTAGTAGCTACACACGCGCACACCCTCTCTCTCTCTCCCTCCCTCCCTCCCCCCCTCTCTCTCCCTCTTCCACCCCCTCACTAGGACTCGTGTCTTGGCCTCACCAACAAAGCACAGGAAACAATTTGCTCAATATATTCTTGGCTTGGTGTATGGTGTGTTGGAAGCCTTAATGTGGTAGAAGCCGGCTTGTGATGCCTCACCCTCGGTAATCAACCTTTTTTCTCTCCTTCCTTTAGTGTTCTGCCGCAGATGGAGGAAAAGACTGAGCTGCGGGAACATGCGGCCTCCCTGCCCCCAGTACTCTGGTGTGTGTGTGTGTGTGTGTGTGTGTGTGTGTGTGTGTGTGTGTGTGTGTGTGAATGAGTGAGAGAAAATGAAAAATTATCTGAATGAGAAACTGCAATACTGCTGGATGAAGACGCGAAGGCCAGGAGCTATGAATCAACCCCTGTAACTACAACAAGGTAACTACACCTGAGTAAACGCACGTACTCAGTTAAGAGAGAAAGGGAAGTGGGGGGTATAGGAGCCGAGACTCGACCCTAGGATTATCCCAAGGAGAGTACAACTACCAGACATAACCTTACCTGCAGTATACCTGGAGAAGGTTCGGGGGTCAACGCCCCCGCGGCCCGGTCTGTGACCAGGCCTTGACATGGTCAAGGGTTCAACCCATGGTGTCTAGCCTGTGGCCCACTTACTGACTGCCAAATCAACCAGCCTATTACTGCTAGCAGCCGGCAGGTTAACGTACCTTATTTCGTCCACGAAGAGAGTAAAGAACGAGACTAATAAAGTATCACATAATGTTCTCTCTTTATTTTTGCGAAATAAAGTGAGAAAATTTGGTGGAACCTTGGACGGTTGAGGGTCAGACAGGGGTATTGGGGGCAATATAATGGGTAGCATCAATCTCCGTAAGGGCGGCGCTCTTATCCTAAGTGTTGGGGATTTAGTGTCGCACAGGATGTGAGAGAGATGCCCTCGTCAGAGTGTAGCAATGTGGTGAGCAATTTGACCTGGCTTTACCCGTCAAGACTGAAGGTCAGGATGCAACAGCAAATGTTTAAGTGATTCTCTCTCTCTCTCTCCCCTTTCCAATGATTATATATATATATATATATTTATTATTTTTTTTTTTTTATTATCACACCGGCCGATTCCCACCAAGGCAGGGTGGCCCGAAAAAGAAAAACTTTCACCATCATTCACTCCATCACTGTCTTGCCAGAAGGGTGCTTTACACTACAGTTTTTAAACTGCAACATTAACACCCCTCCTTCAGAGTGCAGGCACTGTACTTCCCATCTCCAGGACTCAAGTCCGGCCTGCCGGTTTCCCTGAATCCTTTCATAAATGTTACTTTGCTCACACTCCAACAGCACGTCAAGTATTAAAAACCATTTGTCTCCATTCACTCCTATCAAACACGCTCACGCATGCCTGCTGGAAGTCCAAGCCCCTCGCACACAAAACCTCCTTTACCCCCTCCCTCCAACCCTTCCTAGGCCGACCCCTACCCCGCCTTCCTTCCACTACAGACCGATACACTCTTGAAGTCATTCTGTTTCGCTCCATTCTCTCTACATGTCCGAACCACCTCAACAACCCTTCCTCAGCCCTCTGGACAACAGTTTTGGTAATCCCGCACCTCCTCCTAACTTCCAAACTACGAATTCTCTGCATTATATTCACACCACACATTGCCCTCAGACATGACATCTCCACTGCCTCCAGCCTTCTCCTCGCTGCAACATTCATCACCCACGCTTCACACCCATATAAGAGCGTTGGTAAAACTATACTCTCATACATTCCCCTCTTTGCCTCTAAGGACAAAGTTCTTTGTCTCCACAGACTCCTAAGTGCACCACTCACTCTTTTTCCCTCATCAATTCTATGATTCACCTCATCTTTCATAGACCCATCCGCTGACACGTCCACTCCCAAATATCTGAATACGTTCACCTCCTCCATACTCTCTCCCTCCAATCTGATATTCAATCTTTCATCACCTAATCTTTTTGTTATCCTCATAACCTTACTCTTTCCTGTATTCACCTTTAGTTTTCTTCTTTTGCACACCCTACCAAATTCATCCACCAATCTCTGCAACTTCTCTTCAGAATCTCCCAAGAGCACAGTGTCATCGGCAAAGAGCAGCTGTGACAACTCCCACTTTGTGTGTGATTCTTTATCTTTTAACTCCACGCCTCTTGCCAAGACCCTCGCATTTACTTCTCTTACAACCCCATCTATAAATATATTAAACAACCACGGTGACATCACACATCCTTGTCTAAGGCCTACTTTTACTGGGAAAAAATTTCCCTCTTTCCTACATACTCTAACTTGAGCCTCACTATCCTCGTAAAAACTCTTCACTGCTTTCAGTAACCTACCTCCTACACCATACACTTGCAACATCTGCCACATTGCCCCCCTATCCACCCTGTCATACGCCTTTTCCAAATCCATAAATGCCACAAAGACCTCTTTAGCCTTATCTAAATACTGTTCACTTATATGTTTCACTGTAAACACCTGGTCCACACACCCCCTACCTTTCCTAAAGCCTCCTTGTTCATCTGCTATCCTATTCTCCGTCTTACTCTTAATTCTTTCAATTATAACTCTACCATACACTTTACCAGGTACACTCAACAGACTTATCCCCCTATAATTTTTGCACTCTCTTTTATCCCCTTTGCCTTTATACAAAGGAACTATGCATGCTCTCTGCCAATCCCTAGGTACCTTACCCTCTTCCATACATTTATTAAATAATTGCACCAACCACTCCAAAACTATATCCTATATATATATATATATATATATATATATATATATATATATATATATATATATAATAATAATAATTTCCAATGATTATATATATATAATCATTGGAAATGTTCCAGCAACTGGGGTGTTGTGAGATGATGTTGGTGACTGCAGTCCCTCAACACTTACCTAAGCGTAGATCATTTTCTCGGGAACTAATAGACCGATCTAAGCACAACAGGTTCCCGGGTACCAACTAATTATTTATTTCAAGATTGCTTAAAGAGTTTAAGATGGAACTTACTGAGGCTTTAATTTGCCTGTTCAATACGTCACTATCAACATGTGTCGAGCAGGGAATGTGTTCATATTAGGACTGCTGCCTAATAAGTCTGATCTCTACCCACTACTATATGCCATGGTACAGGGATAGTCTTGGCAATAAAGCTGTAACTGGAACAGATCTTATGTATACCATCCACATACCAAAACGTATTTCCACATAACAGTCCAGTGTACCTCCTGCAGTGCTCCACGAACCCATGACTCGCCTCAACTCTTCTTCCTCTAACAGTATACATGTATTTGCAATCTGTATGATCTGTTAAAAATATTGAAATACAGCTACGTTTTCCCAATAAAACTCTTTCTTCATACAATGTTATTTTGTTCACTGTTACTGGAGGTATAACATTGTATTTCCTTCACTATTACTGGAGGTATGACTCTCTCTCTCTTTCCTTCACTATCACTAGGGGAATAACACTGTCTTTCCTTCACTATCACTAGGGGAATAACACTGTCTTTCCTTCACTATCACTAGGGGAATAACACTGTCTTTCCTTCACTATCACTGGAGGTGTAACACTGTCTTTCCTTCACTATCACTGGAGGTGTAACACTGTCTTTCCTTCACTATCACTGGAGGTGTAACACTGTCTTTCCTTCACTATCACTAGGGGAATAACACTGTCTTTCCTTCACTATCACTAGGGGAATAACACTGTCTTTCCTTCACTATCACTGGAGGTATAACACTATCTTTCCTTCACTATCACTGGAGGTGTAACACTGTCTTTCCTTCACTATCACTGGAGGTGTAACACTGTCTTTCCTTCACTATCACTGGAGGCATAACACTATCTTTCCTTCACTATCACTGGAGGTGTAACACTGTCTTTCCTTCACTATCATTGGAGGTATAACACTATTTTTCCTTCACTATCACTGGAGTACTGACATCTGGAATGACTGTCATTCATCCTGGAGGAAGCTGCTGCCACAGATTCACAAAGCCGGTGAGAGGAATCTTATGATAATGTCTCTCTTGGTTCTGACATCGTGGTGTCAGAACCAAGTGTATAAAGTTGTCTCTCTTACCAGGCTTCCTATACACTTTTCTGAGTTAAGTTCATTCTCATGTTTCATAAGAACATCGAAGAGAGGACGCCATGTTTTTCTTCTTCCACAGTGACCTGAATGGAGGGGACCATTCTGTTAAGGATATCTTGTGTGTGCACTTTGCAGCTCCGGGGAGTGGTCAGTTGTGGTCCATATATCTAAGCTAGGTGTTGTTAAGGGGAAGAATGCCAGTGAAACGGATAGCCTTAAGATACTCAATTTACAGAATGTATTGAAATGAAATCCACATAAACTACAGCAGAATGAGAGGAGACATCAATGAAGCATATAAATGGGTGGAGATAAATGGTATATAATACCGACAAGATAGAAAAATGGACACAAATGCAGTATAATGCAATGAATTACACACATGTATAACACCTGGGTATTTTTATTTTGGAAACGTTTCGTCAGTCAGTACATTTTTCAATTCATTATAAACATTATAGAAGGAAAACAGTGGTAGATGAGGTAGTCAGTCCCTCAATCATAAATCTGTACCTCATCTGGAGTAAGAACAGGGTCATGGACTAACTCACACCGCCTTGCATCAGTACTGCCACCGTCTATGTTGCTGAAACTATCGTCTTGTGTAAACTATAATATAGAAAAAAAATACACATGCCTGAAGAGTACACAGCCTTAATAACAGCAGTGTAAACAGATACAAATGTGACCATCCCAGGTGCTGATACAGCTGGCCTCATCATGCCTGAAAAACAACAGAAATAGACGGAAACGTTCAGAAGCGGCTGCTACACAGTCCAATACTACCACTGAACAGAACATAGGATCATTCCAGATTGTTCCTCTACTTGCACATTTCCTCTACTCTAAATACTACATACACAAAATCCTGCTCGACCAACCCACCGAAATCCCACCTTAGATATTCCAGTAGGCCTACTGCAGGGCTCCTCAGTCCTCAGCTACTTACCGACCCCTTCCCCGCCTGACCAGGCTCTTCAAGATCACTATAAACACGAGGGTTGTGTGTGGAAGGTCTGTATAGACCTAATAAAGCCCTATTTAATATAAACCTCTACTACACGTGTTTTTTTTAATCCTAGTTTGACGGATATTCACTATTCACTACACATAAAAAATACTCTGAAATATATACAGGATGAACAAAGTGAACACACAAATGAGTCAAATTATTTAGTTAACGTCACGGTAATAATGAAGTGGAAGGAACTAGAGAAACACTAGAGGCTAGAATTATTAAATAATTTACTAGAAAATGCGACACTGATCGCGTCAGCCATCAGAAAAAAAATGCGTGCACGCAAGAGCTAGAGCACAACCCCCTGCCAAACTTAGCTAGCTCTCCTATATATATCCTGGTTCCCTCACCTTCGTGTGTTAGTGTGACTAGTTAATGGTCCAAGTCGGACAGAAACGTTGCTACAAGCTTCTCTCTATGTGCGGGTTATCTGTGCTTTAGCTAGTTCAATACAAATGAATCAAATATCTCGCAAAGGTTGCCAGAGAAGAAAGGAGAGATCTTGAGGAAGCCTTCAAGGAGCACCAGGTTGTGAAAGTAACAATACGGCCCTGAGGAGACGAAGGTGAATGGACCCGCATGTCCGCTTATCTGGGACAAGTCTGGGCTCAGTGGATTACGGATCTTATATTCGTGCTCCACTGATTATGGGGCCAACACCGTAGTCCAGACACGGCGATGAAGAACGAGGGACTATGTAACTCTTAGATATGCGACTTTGATCAGGACCAAGAAACATTCTGGACATGGTACTTCAGTAGGCAAAAATCTGCGAGACTTAGAGGAGTGTAAACACGAGACTGAATCGAAGCAGTAACTCTGAAGCCGTAATACTGAAACCGGCATACCGAATTAACGATACCGAAGCCGCAATACTGAAGATACAATACTGAGGCCACAATACAGAAGATACAATACTGAGGCCATAATACTGAAGCCACAATACTGAGGCCACAATATTGAAGCCTCAATACTGACGCCACAATACTGAGGCCACAATACCGAGGACACAATATCTTGGTGGCGACACTGTATTAGCGATAACTGATCCGTAAAACCGAAGCCACAATACCGAAGCCGTGATACCACAACCATGACACACTTGCTGACACAGACACACACGCACACTTCAAGACATTTCCCAAGAAAACACTTCGCCTAGTGAAGAAGCCATTTGTGGCGACAAATTTCCCCAATAAATGTCTTCAACTGTGCATAAGTGTGTTTACCTAACGTCAGTATCATCATACCTCCCCAGTCACATGTATATTTGTGTTTTACGAACAGCCAGTGACCCGAGATGTTTGATTCGTAAGTTCGAAGTCCACGAGAGCAGGGAAGTCGAGTACTAGAGCACCGGCTGGAGGAGTGAACGAAGCGACAGGTCAACCATATACAGTATAGGGGAAGATTTATTTTTTTTTGTTTTCACGAGAGGAAGAAGAAGTAATAAAAGAGAAGAGCATCGCTGAGGACCGGGTGAAAATGGCGGAATGGACCGCACGGTCCACCGGTATTGCACACTTGAGTCAGACTTGTTTGTTCTGGAAACAGAGAAAGTGGCACCCTTCTCCCTCTTCCTCTTTCTTGGTCTCTCTCTCTCTCTCTCTCTCTCTCTCCGATTTATGTATTTATGTCCATTTATTTATACGTTTATTTCACAGCTGGAGAATGTGATATTGATAATAATGTAAGCGTAGTGTAGTAAGGGCAACGAGTGGTTGGGAAATTGTGGACTACATAGTTAGCGTCTTTCTCAGTTGTGGGACGAAGACTCAAGCCGCCACCGCTCCAAGGGAGGTAGAGGAGACAGTCTTGACTCTGTGAGACAGGGATAGAGGAGATGGTCGTCAGTGTATGAGACACTGGTAGATGAGACAGTCTTCAGTGTGAGACAGGGAAGAGACAGTGGTAGAAGACAAAGCCTTCAGTGTGAGACAGAGAAGAGACAGTGGTAGAAGAGACAGCCTTCAGTGTCAGACAAAGAAGAGACAGTGGTAGAAGAGGCTGCCTTCAGTGTGACACAGGGAAGAGACAGTGGTAGAAGAGAAAGCCTTCAGTGTGAGACAGAGAAGAGACAGTGGTAGAAGAGACAGCCTTCAGTGTGAGACAAAGAAGAGACAGTGGTAGAAGAGACAGCCTTCAGTGTGACACAGGGAAGAGACAGTGGTAGAAGAGACAGCCTTCAGTGTGACACAGGGAAGAGACAGTGGTAGAGGAGACAGCCTTCAGTGTGAGACAGAGAAGAGACAGTGGTAGAAGAGACAGCCTTCAGTGTGAGACAGAGAAGAGACAGTGGTAGAAGAGACAGCCTTCAGTGTGACACAGGGAAGAGACAGTGGTAGACGAGACAGCCTTCAGTGTGAGACAGAGAAGAGACAGTGGTAGAAGAGACAGCCTTCAGTGTGAGACAGAGAAGAGAAAGTGGTAGAAGAGACAGCCTTCAGTGTGAGACAGAGAAGAGACAGTGGTAGAAGAGACAGCCTTCAGTGTGACACAGGGAAGAGACAGTGGTAGAAGAGACAGCCTTCAGTGTGACACAGGGAAGAGACAGTGGTAGAAGAGACAGCCTTCAGTGTGAGACAGAGAAGAGACAGTGGTAGAAGAGACAGTGGTAGAAGAGACAGTGGTAGAAGAGACAGTGGTAGAAGAGACAGTGGTAGAAGAGACAGTGGTAGAAGAGACAGTGGTAGAAGAGACAGTGGTAGAAGAGACAGTGGTAGAAGAGACAGTGGTAGAAGAGACAGTGGTAGAAGAGACAGTGGTAGAAGAGACAGTGGTAGAAGAGACAGTTTTCAATGTGAGACAAAAATTCAACTATAAATAAAATCTGTCAAGTTTTCACATAAACAAAGTTTTCCATCAAAAAGTTTCAAGAGACAATGACAGCAGTGAGTCAGTGAGTCAGTGAGTGAGTCAGTGAGTCAGTGAGTCAGTGAGTCAGTGAGTGAGTGAGTCAGTGAGTGAGTGAGTCAGTGAGTCAGTGAGTGAGTCAGTGAGTCAGTGAGTCAGTGAGTGAGTCAGTGAGTCAGTGAGTCAGTGAGTGAGTCAGTGAGTGAGTCAGTGAGTGAGTCAGTGAGTGAGTGAGTGAGTGAGTGAGTCAGTGAGTCAGTGAGTCAGTGAGTGAGTCAGTGAGTGAGTCAGTGAGTGAGTGAGTGAGTGAGTGAGTGAGTCAGTGAGTGAGTCAGTGAGTGAGTGAGTGAGTCAGTGAGTGAGTCAGTGAGTCAGTGAGTCAGTGAGTGAGTCAGTGAGTGAGTCAGTGAGTGAGTCAGTGAGTCAGTGAGTGAGTCAGTGAGTGAGTCAGTGAGTCAGTGAGTGAGTCAGTGAGTGAGTCAGTGAGTGAGTGAGTCAGTGAGTGAGTCAGTGAGTGAGTCAGTGAGTCAGTGAGTGAGTCAGTGAGTGAGTCAGTGAGTGAGTCAGTGAGTCAGTGAGTGAGTCAGTGAGTGAGTCAGTGAGTCAGTGAGTCAGTGAGTGAGTCAGTGAGTGAGTGAGTGAGTCAGTGAGTGAGTGAGTCAGTGAGTGAGTCAGTGAGTGAGTGAGTGAGTCAGTGAGTGAGTGAGTGAGTGAGTGAGTCAGTGAGTCAGTGAGTGAGTCAGTGAGTGAGTGAGTGAGTCAGTGAGTGAGTCAGTAAGTGAGTGAGTGAGTCAGTGAGTGAGTGAGTCAGTCAGTGAGTGAGTCAGTGAGTGAGTGAGTGAGTCAGTGAGTCAGTGAGTCAGTCAGTGAGTCAGTGAGTGAGTCAGTGAGTCAGTGAGTCAGTGAGTGAGTCAGTGAGTGAGTCAGTGAGTCAGTGAGTGAGTCAGTGAGTCAGTGAGTCAGTGAGTGAGTCAGTGAGTCAGTGAGTGAGTCAGTGAGTCAGTGAGTGAGTCAGTGAGTCAGTGAGTCAGTGAGTGAGTGAGTGAGTCAGTGAGTGAGTCAGTGAGTCAGTGAGTGAGTCAGTGAGTGAGTCAGTGAGTGAGTCAGTGAGTCAGTGAGTGAGTCAGTCAGTGAGTCAGTGAGTCAGTGAGTGAGTCAGTGAGTCAGTGAGTGAGTCAGTGAGTGAGTCAGTGAGTCAGTGAGTGAGTCAGTGAGTGAGTCAGTGAGTGAGTCAGTGAGTCAGTCAGTGAGTCAGTCAGTGAGTGAGTCAGTGAGTGAGTGAGTCAGTGAGTGAGTCAGTGAGTCAGTGAGTGAGTCAGTGAGTCAGTGAGTGAGTCAGTCAGTGAGTCAGTCAGTGAGTCAGTGAGTGAGTTAGTGAGTCAGTGAGTGAGTCAGTGAGTGAGTCAGTGAGTGAGTCAGTGAGTCAGTCAGTGAGTCAGTCAGTGAGCCAGTGAGTCAGTCAGTGAGCCAGTGAGTCAGTCAGTGAGTCAGTCACTCAGCGAGTCAGTCAGTGAGCCAGTGAGTCACTCAGTGAGTCAGTGAGTCAGTCAGTGAGTCAGTGAGTCAGTCAGTGAGTCACTCAGCGAGTCACTGAGTCAGTCGAGTTAGTCAGTGAGTTACTGAGTCAGTTCAGTAAGTCCAGTCAGTTAGTCAGCCAGTCCAGTAAGTCAGTTCAGTCCAGCAAAATACTACAGCTTCAAGCAATGAGCTGTGCAACATCAAGAATTATGCTGTGCAACAACAAATACTAAGCTGTGTAAAATGGACTGTGCTGTGCAACGGCAAAAACTAAGCTGTGAAACAGCAAAGACTGACACCCGTGTCAGTGTTTTTGAGCTATCACACACACACCCACACACACACACACACACACACACACACACACACACACACACATACACACACATACACACACATACACACACATACACACACACACACACATACACACACACACACACACACACACACACACACACACACACACACACACACACACACACACACACACCTTCCAGCACCCACGATCAAACTCTCCAGGAATCTACTCGTGGTAGACAACGCGATTCACAACCCAAAAGACCTCAGCTCGGGGTTGTGGCATGCAAAGAGTACGTAACCTTTATTCGGCGCATGGACACACCCTCATTTACAGGCTATCTCCCCCAACCAGCGAACCAGGTTGCTAAGAGTTGATGATGGGGCCCCATCGTTCAACTAGTGACCAGGTTCTAGCCAATAAGAAGGTGGGATTGGCAATCGCAGAGGTTATGTGGATACCGCTCTCCTGTCTGCCCTTGTCATTCCCATTCTAGAGCTGGTTGAAGCACGGTCTGCTATCTTGTGGCTTCTATTTCTGCCTTGCTTACCGTGGAGTGCACTATATTTATCACTGTACATAGTGTACATATTGCTGTTCTAAATTGGTGAAGGATAATATAAGTCTAAACTTTTTCTACTGTGTTTATTTGCTCCCATTACACCTGGGATAACAGGCCATTTGAAATCCTAGGTTGTAATATGGGGGCCTGTCCGGGAGCTGGACTTAGAGAAACGGTTGAGCTTAGGGTGAAGCTTGTAGCAGGAACATTGTGTAGCTTGCTGTTTCGCTTCGCTTTACAAATTTTGCGTGTCAGTTGCTTATGATCAGCCTTGCTATTGTGTGATCGTTCAACAGCTCGCTACTAGCTTGTTCAGTGTGCTCGCTTCGCTACGGTCAATCTTGTGTGCAGTCGGCTTTGCTTGTATGCGTATTCTGCAATCGTACTGTGCATAGCTAAATGTGTTCTGCAAATTAACGTGTTACGTTGGGGTATTCGTACTGTGCATAGCGAATAACTTATGCCACCTAGACGAGTCAGACGCCTGGTGTCGGCATATACTTTGCATAACCTACCTAAATTGTCCCTACAGCGTTGTTGGCAAATTGCTCGTTCCATTGGCATTCCCTATAAACGCACTCTCACAGCTGCGCAACTGCGTTCACTTATTGCTGACATACTTATTGAAGAAGAGATGGCACATCAAACTCCTCCCTCTACGGGAGCTAGGGAAAAAACTCTTATGTTCTCGCATGAGGAAGATGATACACCTACGGAGCAAAATGGTCAGTATGGTGCAGCTGGGTTGTCTCGAGGTGAATCAGCGTCGTTGGCACTTGAGCTGGCAAAAATCACGCTGGAGCAAACTAGGGAACAGAGAGCATTCGCAAGGGAAGAATTTGATAGGGAAAGAGAAAGGAGGCAGTTTTCGCATTCTGTAAACGATTTCAGTTTACAAAAAGCAGTACAGCTTGTTCCCCGCTTCAATGAGGCCGAACCAGAGCAATTTTTCGAAAGCTTCGAAAATCAGGCTCGAGCCTTGAGGTGGCCGGAACAGCACTGGGCAGCGTTGGTTCATACAGCATTATTGGGTAAGGCACAGGAATTTACGTCGGTATTAACTGACGCTGAATTCTCTGATTATCAAGTAGTGAAGACCACAGTGTTGGGAGCATATACATGTATCCCAGCTAAATATCGTAAGACCTTCAAATTGAACAGGCGGCAGCTTGGTCAATCCCTGGTGGACTTTGTGAGACAGCAAACCAAAGCTTTTACCAGCTGGTATAAAGCGAGTGGTGTCTCTAACTTTGAGGAGCTGGTGCAGCTTATTCTGATTGATAACCTGCTGGAGTCTGTGGGACCAGAGGTTCGTGTCTTTCTGCAGGATCGTGACTTAACCACTGCATTGGAGGCGGCCAGGTTGGCTGATACCTTCGAAACGAACCGCTCCTTGTCCGAGCGGTCCCGTCTCTCTTTTCAACAGTCTGGCGTGAGCAGAGATCGACAACATTGGAGAATGAAGTGCCAGCCGGAGGGAGAGCGTCTACGTCATCCAACCAAGTCACCTGGTGAGCCACGCTTCTCAACATATGGTCCCCCTGCGGAGAGGCAAACTACTTATGGAGCATCTCGACAACAATATCCAGAGAGGCACCAGCCAGAACGACACCACTTGCAACGTCATCAGGGAGTAAAGGGCAAGCCTGTCGTCTGCTTCAGGTGCAATAAAGTAGGTCACATCAGTTCCAACTGCCCCCAAAAACCTCAACCCATCGGGAAAATCTCTAATATCCCTAGTAACATGTCCCCTAGAGAAGTAGAAAAAGGTATGGCCCCTTATTATTGCGAAAGTCTTATTTCCCTTCAGGAAAACTCAGAACCAACTAAAGTAAATACCTTTAGAGATACTGGAGCATATTGCTCACTTGTCAGAGAAGGAATATTACCCCTTTCAGAGAATACTTCCTTGAATTCCTCAGTTTTATTGGAAGCCTATGGAGGAGCTATATATTCAGTTCCTTTGCATAAAATTTATGTACAGTGCAAATATTACACTGGGTACTTGACTGTAGGTATCTCAAAAGGATTTCCCATGAAAAATGCCATGTTATTACTGGGTAATAACATTACTACTGTTACTTCGTGTCCTGAACCTATAATGATTAATGCTTCTCCAGTGTTGGCCATAACTCGGGCAACATCCCAAGGGTTGTCTGGGGAGAATGTTGACCTATCCTTGGACGACTCCGATCTCGGAATAGCCACGTTGTTTTATGAGACACACCGGCCGGAGTCTCGTAAATCAAGTGAACAGACCCCGATCAAGCCTTCCTATTCCCAGGTTGCAGGATTGCCAGATGTCTCTGTTTCCATGCCCGAGGGACTGTCCTTCCGGGAGGAACAACGAAAGGACCCTTCTTTAAAATTCGCTTTTCAGGCAGCCATGGGTAAATCCTCTTTGGGTCATCCAGTCAAGTATGAAGTTAAAAATGATTATTTGGTTTGCACTGAGACTGGTAAGGAGATAGAGGGCCGGCAATTATACGACAGGTTAGTGGTTCCAACCAAGTATAGACCTCAGATATTAAATATAGCTCATAATACGTCATTAGGAGGTCACTTAGGAATTACAAAAACCTTGTATAGAATCACAAAAGAATTTTATTGGCCAAAATTAAAGAAAGATGTGAAGAATCATATTAGGTGTTGCCGAGAATGTCAGCAAGTTGGAAAACCTGGACATTCCATTAAACCTGCACCTCTCCAACCCATACCTGCTGATGGAGAACCTTTTGCAGATTTAATTATAGATTGTGTAGGTCCACTACCTAAGTCAAAGTCTGGAAATCAGTATTTATTTACAATTATGGATAAAGTAACCAGATATCCTGAAGCGATCCCAATGCGTAGTATCAATACTAAAGCTATTCTCAAAGCTTTAACAAAATTCATTTCTTGTTTTGGCATTCCTAAAACTATACAAAGTGATCAAGGTACTAACTTCACTGCCAAAGCATTTAGGGAAGTATTAACTAGGTTAGGGATAATTCACAACTTATCCACTGCCTATCACCCTCAGTCCCAAGGCGCCTTGGAAAGATTCCACCAAACATTAAAAACAATGATGAGAAGTTTTTGCATGCACTTTCCGACAGATTGGGATGAATCTCTACCGTTGTTGCTGTTCTCAGTACGAGAGACGGTGCAAGAGTCTACAGGGTATAGTCCGTTTGAGCTGATCTTTGGGCACAATGTACGAGGTCCTCTTCGGGTGCTCAAAGAAGGATGGATGGGAGAAGACGTAAGCTCAGCACTCTACAACCCGTCTTCAAGGTTGCAGGTGGCACGTGAGTTAGCCACGGCTAACCTAAAGATAGCTCAAAGTAAGATGAAACAGAGGTATGACAAAAGTGCACAATTCCGCTCCTTCCATCCAGGAGACAAGGTGTTGGTGCAGGAACCTATACCTGGCCACACCTTGAAAGCTAGATTTACGGGACCTATGCAGATAGTAAGTAGATTATCTGATTTAAATTATGTGGTAGCTCCCATTGATAAGACCTCAAAAACAAAAACTTACCACATTAATCAAATCAAGGCCTTTCATACACCAGATAAAGTCCCAGTAATGACTCTGTCCTCTACCTCTGAGGACGACTCTGACTCTTTGCACTCTATCTCTGAAATTAATACTAAACTTTCAAATTCTGTCCTCCTCAAGGATCCTAGCCCGTTAATGGATGGATTATCTGAAATACAAGCAACCAATTTAACTGAGCTTCTACAGTCATATCCTAATATTTTTTCGGATGTGCCGAAAAAATGTACGTTAGGTTACCATGATGTAGATGTGGGAAAATCTAAACCAATTAAACTCTCCCCCTACAGAGCTAATCCTGAAAAGCAAAGGCTACTTCAGCAGGAAGTAGACTTCTTGTTAGAACATGGTTTAGTGGAGGAGTCATCTAGTCCATGGGCTTCACCGTGCATCCTAGTAAAAAAGGCTGATGGAGGGTTTCGTATGTGCACAGACTACCGTAAAGTGAACGAGGTCACAATCACAGATGCTTACCCTCTTCCTCGTCTGGATGACGTAATTGACTTTGTGGGTAAGGCTACTTTTGTGTCCAAATTAGATCTCCTTAAAGGTTACTATCAGGTACCTTTGACAGATAAGGCGAAGGAAATCTCTGCCTTCGTAATTCCAGGAGGTCATTATCAGTATACAGTTACCCCCTTCGGAATGAAAAATTCCCCCTCTTCATTCCAGAAACTCATCCATCAGGCTATTAAAGGACTTGAAGGCACGGCAGCATACCTAGATGATATTGTTGTGGTGTCTGATACTTGGGATCAACACCTACTTAGACTTAAAGCTCTGTTTGAGACCTTTAAGAATTCCCAATTAACAGTTAATTTATCTAAATCTTCCTTTGGCCAGGCCACTATCACTTTTCTAGGCCATGAAGTAGGTAGTGGTAATGTTGCACCTAAACTTGCTAAAGTTCTTTCGATTAAAGATTATCCAGTTCCTCATGATAGGAAATCTCTTCAACGTTTCCTAGGCATGATAGGATTTTACAGAAGATTCTGTAAGAATTTCTCAGATATTGTAGCCCCTCTTACCTCTCTTACCAGTCATAAAGTTCCCTTTAATTGGACGTCAGATTGTAACACTGCTTTTAATAAAGCAAAAAGATTATTGTGCTCTGCACCCATTCTCCTGTCTCCAGACTTCTCCAAACCTTTTTCATTACAGGTTGATGCTTGTGAGTCTGGGGTTGGGGCGGTACTATTACAAATCGGGAACAAGGAGCTGCAGCCAATCGCATACTTTTCAGCTAAGTTCCAGCCACATCAGAGAGCTTACTCTACCATTGAAAAAGAAGCCCTCGCGCTGGTAATGGCTTTGGAACATTTCGATGTTTATGTGGGCCAGACATCGCAGGTGGTCACAGTCTACAGTGATCACAACCCGTTAGTCTATCTCCAAGCCATGAAGAATCACAACACAAGGCTTATGCGTTGGACGCTCAGGCTGCAGCCCTACAACCTAAAAATAAATTATATTGCCGGCAAAGAAAATGTGTTGGCAGACTCTTTGTCAAGAGTCTAGTTTAATATTTTATTTAGGTTAGGATGTATTTGTGGTAACCCCCCTTTCAAGCTCTTTTTTTTATCCCCTGATGTGGGGGTTTTTTTTAGTGAGGGGATACGGGCTACCGTCCGCTTGTATCTTGGACCTATGTTGGCCTATCTGACTGCTGTCTCACTCTGAGTTTAGGGTTTGGCTTTTGGTCACTAGGAAAGCTGAGCTCTATCTAAGAGTTGGATGGTGGAGAGGATAGGCGGTCCCATTATTTTGTGCCATGGCGGCACGGTTACCACTGGGAGGTGGCAGCCTAATCCTGAGCCTTCTCGGGGGTGGGGGTGTGGCATGCAAAGAGTACGTAACCTTTATTCGGCGCATGGACACACCCTCATTTACAGGCTATCTCCCCCAACCAGCGAACCAGGTTGCTAAGAGTTGATGATGGGGCCCCATCGTTCAACTAGTGACCAGGTTCTAGCCAATAAGAAGGTGGGATTGACAATCGCAGAGGTTATGTGGATACCGCTCTCCTGTCTGCCCTTGTCATTCCCATTCTAGAGCTGGTTGAAGCACGGTCTGCTATCTTGTGGCTTCTATTTCTGCCTTGCTTACCGTGGAGTGCACTATATTTATCACTGTACATAGTGTACATATTGCTGTTATAATTGGTGAAGGATAATATAAGTCTAAACTTTTTCTACTGTGTTTATTTGCTCCCATTACACCTGGGATAACAGGCCATTTGAAATCCTAGGTTGTAATATGGGGTGGCATCCTGGGATGGGTGGCAAAATATTTTAGCGCCGGCCTTTCAAGTAAGCTGAAGATGGCATACCAGCTGTGGAAAAGAATATTCAAGATCAGGGGTCCCCAAGGGCCATGAAACTATGAGTTACAGGGGTCCCCAAGGGCCATGAAACTATGAAACTAGGTTGCACACTACACAGTGTCAACAGAACCGTACGGCCATCATCACACACACATGACCATCAGTTGTGGCAGACCTGTGTAGGAAGGTTGAGGTCCACTGCTCTACACTGATGACAGTATATTAGAGAATGTGCTCACACACTCGTGTATTCACGCACTCATTCACTCACGCATTCACTCGTGTACTCACGCACTCATTCACTCACGCATTCACTCGTGTACTCACGCACTCATTCACTCGTGTACTCACGCACTCATTCACTCATGTACTCACGCACTCACTCGTGTATTCAAACATTCACTCACGCACTCGTGTACTCATGTACTCATTCACTCACGTACTCGTGTACTCACGCACTCCTTCACTCGTATACTCACGCACTCGTGTATTCAAGCATTCATTCACTCACGCACTTATTCACTTATGCATACATCCCTTGATGTATAACTAAGAACAGTAAAAATCGTTCACAAAACTCGAAGGTCAACAGTTCCTTCACGGAATGTTCATCTTGTCACACAATACATTGAACTGTTCTCTGTATGTTCATGTATTACTTGTCGTGTAGTTGTTGTATCAATTGTGTAGTTGTTGTACTATTAGTTATGTAGTTGTTGTAGTATCAGTTGTGTAGTTGTAGTATCAGTTGTGTAGTTGTAGTATCAGTTGTGTAGTTGTAGTATCAGTTGTGTAGTTGTAGTATCAGTTGCATAGTTGGTGTAGTATAAGTTGTGTAGCTGTTGTATCAGTTGTGCAGTTGTTGCAGTACCAGTTGTTCTATAATTAGTTGTGTAGTTGTTGCAGTATCAGTTGTTCATGGAACACACTGTGTCAGTGTCAGAGTGAAGGTCAGCAGTGTTGCAGTGTTGCTGAGAGTGAGACAATGGATGTTTGCACTTTGATATTCATGGTGGTGTGTGAGGGAGAATGAAGACGAAGAGCCAGTCCATTAGTCCTTAGCAGTGCACAGGTTAGAAATGTTGCCTGTTTTTTCTGTGTGTGTGTGTGTGTGTGTGTGTGTGTGTGTGTGTGTGTGTGTGTGTGTGTGTGTGTGTGTGTGTGTGTGTCCGTCCACTAGTAAGTGATTTCGATATTTGAAGACCGCTTTGACAACATAGATTATTCACCAATCTAGGATTTAAAAATTATATATAACACACACTGGATAGAACAAAGACAAAATTAATAATGTATTAAACTACCAACATGAACAGAATACAACACAAATACTATCATACCAAGTTAAAATAACTAGCATCAGTTAAAAAAACACATTAAATTATTAATATCAAAAGACTGCTAAAATTTCCTCGAGGTCCTTACAGACCCCTCAGTAATTAAAAAAAAACACGATGAAATCAGAATGTCCTAAGCCGTGGACAAACTGTAAAAATATGACCAATATTTTGCTGTATGTCACAAGCTACAAAAGGAACACACCACCTGCAGACAGGTAGTCATGGGTGAGATGTGCGTGTCTGATCTTCAGTCCGCATATATTGTTCCCAAAGTGGTGATTCCTCTTGAAGGAAGAGCGCCAAACACCCACGTTCTGCTGAACCTCTATAACTTATTGCTAGTTTGCAAGACCCACCAGGCCCGCCACTTCCCAAGGACATATCTGTGGACAGCGCCCATGGACTGTAAGGCAGATGTTCCTACAAAGTGGGTTCGACATCTGCCCGCTCACTGCCCGGGACACTAACATGGCCAGGGTACCAACAGAACTCCATATGATTGTGCTGCACCTTAGATGAGCACTCATGTATCTCTTGGACCACAGTGTTGAGGGAAGTACACTGGGCTAGGTCAAACAGCACACTGGGAATCAAAGTACACGGTGAACCGACATACAACTAAGCCAGCTATCAGGACGAGAGCAGTGAGCATTATGTGGAGCTTGGCGGTGAACACAAAGTACTTGCTTGGTAGCTGTGCACAATACGAATCTTCATGGCGATCACAGCAAAGCCAACACCACCCTCGTTCTCTGACCCGTTAGTAAAGACCTTTACCCTTGAAGCATGAACTATATCATGCTCCATGAAGTCAGCCAAGGTCCTCACCGGGGCTCGACACTGAAGGATCTCATCGTCTACAAAGACGAGCCTAAGGCACCGTCCAAGAAAGGCACTCTGTATGTCTGATCACAGACACAAAGACCATATTCCAAGAGAGGGGGGCCGCATGTGAACATCAAACGACAATGGAAGTCTCACACAAGCACGGTGCTTCCCTTCTTCCCCATCCTTCGCAAAGACCGCAGCATAAGCCAGGTTGGCAGGTGTGCACCGGACCCGGAACAGGTAGTGCAGACCCTGTTGTCAGGAAACCCATTATACGGTGGGATTTTTTGTATGAACTACCTGGCAGGATGGTTTCCCCACCCCTCGAGAGAGGCAAATAATTCGTGAAACAGAGGAAGCCTCTACCTGTCCATCTGATGCGGAGTTCAGACCAGTAGGCCTCTACGAAGTGCCACCTCTCATGATAAAGACCGGGCTGGTTGCGTGGGTCATCAATCATACAAATGTACCAGTAGCGTTACTGTGTACCTGTGTAGTGCACTTAGATAATCCCAGCTATTTATAGAAATCGAACTGACTCATGAAATCGTAATAACACAATTGCAAACAAATCACAGAACGTGCGAGACTTGAACCCATAACAAATGAGTCCTGGACCTGCGAATTTTAGAATTCACTCACCACAGGTTCAAGCCTCACTTATTCCCTGATTTAAATCGAACTGACTGATTTACCTTCGCCCAGAGTTCTCTAGTTGTCCTTCAGAGCAAGCAGACAGAGCACACAACATTACCAACAGCAAGTGATCAGTAAGAACTGGAAAATATTCAGTGCTCGCCGATGATCATTACGTTTAAGTCCTAACATCCCAGTGTAACTTGGATAACGACCCTGGAACACAGTCACCACAACTGTTCTCAAGACAACCACTTTCAATCACAGATGTATACCCAGGCAGATCAAGTCCTGTCATTCTTTGGGTGTTCCAATTTCGAATGATTACAATCTTAGAGTGATTAGCCCAAGTAGGTAGAAAGAGTTAATATGTTAAGTACAGGTCTGAGTGGGTTTCAAGAGTGAATCACCAATACAAAATACCTGGTACAACCTACACAGGAATACCTGGCAAGTTGCCATTATTGTTCACTTCATAATAACATATACATATATAACGCTGGGAAACACGACACGTTCTCTGATGGAAGGTAGATCTGGGGATGACTGCAGCCTCCAATGACATTATTTTAGAGACAGTACTCTATTTCAACTCTAGTCATGTAATTTACCTTTGCCTAGGCAGGTAAAATTCCCCACACCAGCTATTCACAGCGGAGACTCAGGAAAACCTCCACGAACTCAACCCAGAAGCTCTCAAAATGAGTCCGTCCCTCCCTCCACGCTTCATAATTTACCAGTCCTTAACACAAACAATAACTAATGCAACAATTTACCAATACACACAAAAAAGAACTTTAAAACTGAGAGGTGAAAAGTTCTTTTCGTAACCATTAATATTTTTCCCATATGTACTGAATAAATTATTTACTCACCACATCCATGAAAGAGAAGAAGTCGTCTCGTCCTCCGCTGACCTCTTACCTGCGGGAGATGAAAGAGATCAGTGATACAGAGATGGAATGTCTATGGTAACGAAGGAATGACAGGTGTTAGAGCTAGCTTTCACTGTGGTAACAACGGCAACATAGCAGCCACCTGCAATGCAGGACACAGCTACAAGGCAGAACACAACCACAACAGAATATAGGAACAGAGTACAGCCACAACACAACACAACCACAACACAGAACACAGCCACAACACAGAACACAACCACAACACAGAACAAAGCCACAACACAGAACAAAGCCACAACACAGAACAAAGCCACAACACAAAACACACAACACAAACAACATCAACTACAAGTCAACGACATGTAAGCCAAACAATATGGTAATGTAGTAAGCTGCATCACGTCAGCAACACAGCAGGTCAGTCACAGCAACACAGCAGGTCAGTCACAGTAACACAGCAGGTCACAGTAACACAGCAGGTCAGCCACAGCAACACAGCAGGTCAGCCACAGCAACACAGCAGGTCAGTCACAGCAGGCCAGCCACAACAACAAAGCAGGTCAGTCACAGCAACACAGCAGGTCAGCCACAGCAACACATCAGGTCAGTCACAGCAACACAACAGGTCAGCCACAGCAGGTCAGTCACAGCAACACAGCAGGTCAGCAACAGCAACACAGCAGGTCAGTCACAGTAACACAGCAGGTCAGGCGACACTGTATCAGATGAAGGGGAAAGTGTGCCAGCTGATCCTCCCCTCATTGCTATGCGACACTCTCTTTCCCTCACCCCTACACGGCGCCAAGCAGTTACTACTCCCCCCACCCCGTCCAAGAGAAAAATCAGCAGTACCTCACTCGCGGAAGCAGCAGATACAGCAGAGAGGAAGCAGGAGCAGCAGAAACTACCATAAAACAGGACACCAGCGGCCTGCTGATGTAGTTAATTTTATCAATTACATAAAATACCATACAACCACTAGTTAAGAACTGACTTTCAGGAAGTTGCTGAAATTTGAGAAGTACCTGATAGTACCTGTACTTCTTGTTGACCACCACTGGTTAAGAACCAATCTTCAAGATGTTCTTGAAACCCGAGCAGTACCTGTCAGTCCTGGTACTTCATGTTGATACCGCTGACCAGTTCCTCGTTTCTCGCTACTAAGAGTACAAGTCGTCCTCCAGAGGAATCGTGCATTTGTAAACAAACATTAAAACGTGTAAATGAAAGTCTAGTTTTGCCAATGAGGAGAATAATGACTTTCCACAGTTTACCTCCATGAAGTGTCTTCTCAGTCGAACCTACAGTAATGTAATGTATAAAAACACTTAAGCAAACACTAGGACGTTTTAGAAAACGTTTCGATCCTGGGACCTTGATCAGGGTCACAGGACCAAAACGTTTCCTAGTATGTGCTAGTTTTTGCTGACGTGTCTTTTTTAACTTGTCGGTATTAATTACCAAGGTTTATACCAATTAAAATAATGTGATTGAAGCAGTTAGAAACCGCAAGCACCGTCGGAAAACCAACGCTGTGTTTAAAATATCTGTGCGGTTTCTTCCAATCGTTTAAAAATCGGTGGGTGGGTCCTTGATCGGGTGTTTTGTTTACCATATGTCATAAGCACTTGTAGCAAGACACTTGACCTGTTGTGAGTGTGTGTGTGTGTGTGTGTGTGTGTGTGTGTGTGTGTGTGTGTGCACCTACACTACAGCTACCTTGGATCACTATCTCAACAGCCCTCAAGTCTCCAGTCGTCTTTGAGGAAAAAATCAATTCTCCAATATCTAAATCGTAATCCCAACTCCCTCTGGTTTATCTGGGTTTTCAAAAACCTAACATTACAATTATTTTTTTAGGTAAACCATATAATATACCAGGGTTTCAATCTTGATATAAATAATTTATGATAAACCATTTCACCAATTACATTTCCAGACTAAAACTTCCTTAAAAACTTACAAGTTTTTAATGATTTTCTAATAGATTTTTAAGGGAGATGAAATATGAAAAATGTAATAGGTAAGGCGGTTTATTCGGAATTTTTTTTATGTAGGTGATAGAAACTAATGCTTTTGTTATGGCTGTTGTCGAGGCCCAAAAAAGTGCTCTAAACAGAGATTTAGAGCACCAGTGGAGCAGCGATATGACTTCTATAAATAAGAGAACTCATGAGAGAGACAGGAGTGTAGGTAGAGATAGAATTAGTAAAGTGGCAGTGTAGACAAGGGGGGAGATAAGTAGATATACTGCTAGTAGTTTGGTAGTGAAGATAAGGAAGGTAACTGGAGATAGTACCAGTAGTCTGATAGTGAAGATAAGGAAGGTAACTGGAGATAGTACCAGTAGTCTGATAGTGTAGATAAGGAAGGTAACTGGAGATAGTACCAGTAGTCTCATAGTGTAGATAAGGTAACTGGAGATAGTACCAGTAGTCTGATAATGTAGACAAGGAAGGTAACTGGAGATAGTACCAGTGGTCTGATAATGTAGACAAGGAAGGTAACTTGAGATAGTACCAGTAGTCTGATAATGTAGACAAGGAAGGTAACTGGAGATAGCACCAGTAGTCTGATAATGTAGACAAGGAAGGTAACTTGAGATAGTACCAGTAGTCTGATAGTGTAGATAAGGAAGGTAACTGGAGATAGCACCACTAGTCTGATAGTGTAGATAAGGAAGGTAACTGGAGATAGTACCAGTAGTCTGATAGTGAAGATAAGGAAGGTAACTGGAGATAGTACCAGTAGTCTGATAGTGTAGATAAGGAAGGTAACTGGAGATAGTACCAGTAGTCTGATAGTGTAGATAAGGAAGGTAACTGGAGATAGTACCAGTGAAGATAAGGAAGATAGAGTTTACCTGGAGAGAGTTCTGGGGATAAACGCCCCCTCGGCCCGGTCTGTGACCAGGCCTCCTGGTGGATCAGAGCCTGATCAACCAGGGTGTTACTGCTGGCTGCACGCAATCCAATGTACGAGCCACAGCCCGGCTGGTCAGGTACCGACTTTAGGTGCTTGTCCAGTGCCTGCTTGAAGACAGCCAGGGGTCTACTGGTAATCCCCCTTACGTATGCTGGGAGGCAGTTGAACAGTCTCGGGCCCCTGACACTTATTGTATTGTCTCTTAACGTGCTAGTGACACCCCTGCTTTTCATTGGCGGGATGTTGCATCGTCTGCCAAGTCTTTTGCTTTCGTAGTGAGAAATTTTCGTGTGCAAGTTCGGTACCAGTCCCTCTAGGATTTTCCAGGTGTATATAATCATGTATCTCTCCCGCCTGAGTTCCAGGGAGTACAGGTTCAGGAACTTCAAGCGCTCCCAGTAATTGAGGTTTTTTTTATTTCCGTTATGCGCGCCGTGAAGGTTCTCTGTACATTTTCTAGGTCGGCAATTTCACCTGCCTTGAAAGGTGCTGTTAGTGTGCAGCAATATTCCAGCCTAGATAGAACAAGCGACCTGAAGAGTATCATCATGGGCTTGGCATCCCTAGTTTTGAAGGTTCTCATTATCCATCCTGTCATTTTTCTAGCAGATGCGATTGATACAATGTTATGGTCCTTGGAGGTGAGAATCTACGACATGATCACTCCCAGGTCTTTGACGTTGGTTTTTCGCTCTATTTTGTGGAAGGAATTTGTTTTGTGTTCTGATGAAGTTTTAATTTCCTCGTGTTTACCATATCGGAGTAATTGAAATTTCTCATCGTTGAACTTCATATTGTTTTCTGCAGCCCACTGAAAGATTCGGTTGATGTCCGCCTGGAGCCTTGCAGTGTCTGCAATGGAAGACACTTGTCATGCAGATTCGGGTGTCATCTGCAAAGGAAGACACGGTGCTGTGGCTGACATCCTTGTCTATGTCAGATATGAGGATGAGAAACAAGATGGGAGCGAGTACTGTGCCTTGTGGAACAGAGCTTTTCACCGTAGCTGCCTCGGACTTTACTCTGTTGACTACTACTCTTTGTGTTCTGCTTATGAGGAAATTATAGATCCATCTACCAACTTTTCCTGTTATTCCTTTAGCACGCATTTTGTGCGCTATTACGCCATGGTCACACTTGTCGAATGTTTTTGCAAAGTCTGTATATATTACATCTGCATTCTTTTTGTCTTCTTGTGCATCTAGGACCTTGTTGTAGTGATCCAGTAGTTGAGACAGGAGCGACCTGCTCTAAACCCATGTTGCCCTGGGTTGTGTAATTGATGGGTATCTAGATGGGTGTGTAGGACTATTACAACCTAGGATTTCAAATGGCCTGTTATCCCAGGTGTAATGGGAGCAAATAAACACAGTAGAAAAAGTTTAGACTTATATTATCCTTCACCAATTTAGAACAGCAATATGTACACTATTTACAGTGATAAATATAGTGCACTCCACGGTAAGCAAGGCAGAAATAGAAGCCACAAGATAGCACACCGTGCTTCAACCAGCTCTAGAGTGGGAATGACAAGGGCAGACAGGAGAGCGGTATCCACATAACCTCTGCGATTGTCAATCCCACCTTCTTATTGGCTAGAACCTGGTCACTAGTTGAACGATGGGGCCCCATCATCAACTCTTAGCAACCTGGTTCGCTGGTTGGGGGAGATAGCCTGTAAATGAGGGTGTGTCCATGCGCCGAATAAAGGTTACGTACTCTTTGCATGCCACACCCCCACCCCCGAGAAGGCTCAGGATTAGGCTGCCACCTCCCAGTGGTAACCGTGCCGCCATGGCACAAAATAATGGGACCGCCTATCCTCTCCACCATCCCACTCTTAGATAGAGCTCAGCTTTCCTAGTGACCAAAAGCCAAACCCTAAACTCAGAGTGAGACAGCAGTCAGATAGGCCAACATAGGTCCAAGATACAAGCGGACGGTAGCCCGTATCCCCTCACTAAAAAAAAAACCCCCACATCAGGGGATAAAAAAAAAGAGCTTGAAAGGGGGGTTACCACAAATACATCCTAACCTAAATAAAATATTAAACTAGACTCTTGACAAAGAGTCTGCCAACACATTTTCTTTGCCGGCAATGTACTGAATTTTGAAATTGTAGGGCTGCAGCCTGAGCGTCCAACGCATAAGCCTTGTGTTGTGATTCTTCATGGCTTGGAGATAGACTAACGGGTTGTGATCACTGTAGACTGTGACCACCTGCGATGTCTGGCCCACATAAACATCGAAATGTTCCAAAGCCAGTACCAGCGCGAGGGCTTCTTTTTCAATGGTAGAGTAAGCTCTCTGATGTGGCTGGAACTTGGCTGAAAAGTATGCTACAGGCTGCAACTCCTTGTTCCCGATTTGTAATAGTACCGCCCCAACCCCAGACTCACAAGCATCAACCTGTAATGAAAAAGGTTTGGAGAAGTCTGGAGACAGGAGAATGGGTGCAGAGCACAATAATCTTTTTGCTTTATTAAAAGCAGTGTTACAATCTGACGTCCAATTAAAGGGAACTTTATGACTGGTAAGAGAGGTAAGAGGGGCTACAATATCTGAGAAATTCTTACAGAATCTTCTGTAAAATCCTATCATGCCTAGGAAACGTTGAAGAGATTTCCTATCATGAGGAACTGGATAATCTTTAATCGAAAGAACTTTAGCAAGTTTAGGTGCAACATTACCACTACCTACTTCATGGCCTAGAAAAGTGATAGTGGCCTGGCCAAAGGAAGATTTAGATAAATTAACTGTTAATTGGGAATTCTTAAAGGTCTCAAACAGAGCTTTAAGTCTAAGTAGGTGTTGATCCCAAGTATCAGACACCACAACAATATCATCTAGGTATGCTGCCGTGCCTTCAAGTCCTTTAATAGCCTGATGGATGAGTTTCTGGAATGAAGAGGGGGAATTTTTCATTCCGAAGGGGGTAACTGTATACTGATAATGACCTCCTGGAATTACGAAGGCAGAGATTTCCTTCGCCTTATCTGTCAAAGGTACCTGATAGTAACCTTTAAGGAGATCTAATTTGGACACAAAAGTAGCCTTACCCACAAAGTCAATTACGTCATCCAGACGAGGAAGAGGGTAAGCATCTGTAATTGTGACCTCGTTCACTTTACGGTAGTCTGTGCACATACGAAACCCTCCATCAGCCTTCTTTACTAGGATGCACGGTGAAGCCCATGGACTAGATGACTCCTCCACTAAACCATGTTCTAACAAGAAGTCTACTTCCTGCTGAAGTAGCCTTTGCTTTTCAGGATTAGCTCTGTAGGGGGAGAGTTTAATTGGTTTAGATTTTCCCACATCTACATCATGGTAACCTAACGTACATTTTTTCGGCACATCCGAAAAAATATTAGGATATGACTGTAGAAGCTCAGTTAAATTGGTTGCTTGTATTTCAGATAATCCATCCATTAAAGGGCTAGGATCCTTGAGGAGGACAGAATTGGAAAGTTTAGTATTAATTTCAGAGATAGAGTGCAAAGAGTCAGAGTCGTCCTCAGAGGTAGAGGACAGAGTCATTACTGGGACTTTATCTGGTGTATGAAAGGCCTTGATTTGATTAATGTGGTAAGTTTTTGTTTTTGAGGTCTTACCAATGGGAGCTACCACATAATTTAAATCAGATAATCTACTTACTATCTGCATAGGTCCCGTAAATCTAGCTTTCAAGGTGTGGCCAGGTATAGGTTCCTGCACCAACACCTTGTCTCCTGGATGGAAGGAGCGGAATTGTGCACTTTTGTCATACCTCTGTTTCATCTTACTTTGAGCTATCTTTAGGTTAGCCGTGGCTAACTCACGTGCCACCTGCAACCTTGAAGACGGGTTGTAGAGTGCTGAGCTTACGTCTTCTCCCATCCATCCTTCTTTGAGCACCCGAAGAGGACCTCGTACATTGTGCCCAAAGATCAGCTCAAACGGACTATACCCTGTAGACTCTTGCACCGTCTCTCGTACTGAGAATAGCAACAACGGTAGAGATTCATCCCAATCTGTCGGAAAGTGCATGCAAAAACTTCTCATCATTGTTTTTAATGTTTGGTGGAATCTTTCCAAGGCGCCTTGGGACTGAGGGTGATAGGCAGTGGATAAGTTGTGAATTATCCCTAACCTAGTTAATACTTCCCTAAATGCTTTGGCAGTGAAGTTAGTACCTTGATCACTTTGTATAGTTTTAGGAATGCCAAAACAAGAAATGAATTTTGTTAAAGCTTTGAGAATAGCTTTAGTATTGATACTACGCATAGGGATTGCTTCAGGATATCTGGTTACTTTATCCATAATTGTAAATAAATACTGATTTCCAGACTTTGACTTAGGTAGTGGACCTACACAATCTATAATTAAATCTGCAAAAGGTTCTCCATCAGCAGGTATGGGTTGGAGAGGTGCAGGTTTAATGGAATGTCCAGGTTTCCCAACTTGCTGACATTCTCGGCAACACCTAATATGATTCTTCACATCTTTCTTTAATTTTGGCCAATAAAATTCTTTTGTGATTCTATACAAGGTTTTTGTAATTCCTAAGTGACCTCCTAATGACGTATTATGAGCTATATTTAATATCTGAGGTCTATACTTGGTTGGAACCACTAACCTGTCGTATAATTGCCGGCCCTCTATCTCCTTACCAGTCTCAGTGCATACCAAATAATCATTTTTAACTTCATACTTGACTGGATGACCCAAAGAGGATTTACCCATGGCTGCCTCAAAAGCGAATTTTAAAGAAGGGTCCTTTCGTTGTTCCTCCCGGAAGGACAGTCCCTCGGGCATGGAAACAGAGACATCTGGGAATCCTGCAACCTGGGAATAGGAAGGCTTGATCGGGGTCTGTTCACTTGATTTACGAGACTCCGGCCGGTGTGTCTCATAAAACAACGTGGCTATTCCGAGATCGGAGTCGTCCAAGGATAGGTCAACATTCTCCCCAGACAACCCTTGGGATGTTGCCCGAGTTATGGCCAACACTGGAGAAGCATTAATCATTATAGGTTCAGGACACGAAGTAACAGTAGTAATGTTATTACCCAGTAATAACATGGCATTTTTCATGGGAAATCCTTTTGAGATACCTACAGTCAAGTACCCAGTGTAATATTTGCACTGTACATAAATTTTATGCAAAGGAACTGAATATATAGCTCCTCCGTAAGCTTCCAATAAAACTGAGGAATTCAAGGAAGTATTCTCTGAAAGGGGTAATATTCCTTCTCTGACAAGTGAGCAATATGCTCCAGTATCTCTAAAGGTATTTACTTTAGTTGGTTCTGAGTTTTCCTGAAGGGAAATAAGACTTTCGCAATAATAAGGGGCCATACCTTTTTCTACTTCTCTAGGGGACATGTTACTAGGGATATTAGAGATTTTCCCGATGGGTTGAGGTTTTTGGGGGCAGTTGGAACTGATGTGACCTACTTTATTGCATCTGAAGCAGACGACAGGCTTGCCCTTTACTCCCTGATGACGTTGCAAGTGGTGTCGTTCTGGCTGGTGCCTCTCTGGATATTGTTGTCGAGATGCTCCATAAGTAGTTTGCCTCTCCGCAGGGGGACCATATGTTGAGAAGCGTGGCTCACCAGGTGACTTATTTGGATGACGTAGACGCTCTCCCTCCGGCTGGCACTTCATTCTCCAATGTTGTCGATCTCTGCTCACGCCAGACTGTTGAAAAGAGAGACAGGACCGCTCGGACAAGGAGCGGTTCGTTTCGAAGGTATCAGCCAACCTGGCCGCCTCCAATGCAGTGGTTAAGTCACGATCCTGCAGAAAGACACGAACCTCTGGTCCCACAGACTCCAGCAGGTTATCAATCAGAATAAGCTGCACCAGCTCCTCAAAGTTAGAGACACCACTCGCTTTATACCAGCTGGTAAAAGCTTTGGTTTGCTGTCTCACAAAGTCCACCAGGGATTGACCAAGCTGCCGCCTGTTCAATTTGAAGGTCTTACGATATTTAGCTGGGATACATGTATATGCTCCCAACACTGTGGTCTTCACTACTTGATAATCAGAGAATTCAGCGTCAGTTAATACCGACGTAAATTCCTGTGCCTTACCCAATAATGCTGTATGAACCAACGCTGCCCAGTGCTGTTCCGGCCACCTCAAGGCTCGAGCCTGATTTTCGAAGCTTTCGAAAAATTGCTCTGGTTCGGCCTCATTGAAGCGGGGAACAAGCTGTACTGCTTTTTGTAAACTGAAATCGTTTACAGAATGCGAAAACTGCCTCCTTTCTCTTTCCCTATCAAATTCTTCCCTTGCGAATGCTCTCTGTTCCCTAGTTTGCTCAAGATTGATTTTTGCCAGCTCAAGTGCCAACGACGCTGATTCACCCTGAGACAACCCAGCTGCACTATACTGACCATTTTGCTCCGTAGGTATATCATCTTCCTCCTGCGAGAACATAGTAGTTTTTGCCCTAGCTCCCGTAGAGGGAGGAGTTTGATGTGCCATCTCTTCTTCAATAAGTATGTCAGCAATAAGTGAACGCAGTTGCGCAGCTGTAAGAGTGCGTTTATAGGGAATGCCAATGGAACGAGCAATTTGCCAACAACGCTGTAGAGACAATTTAGGTAGGTTATGCAAAGTATATGCCGACACCAGGCGTCTGACTCGTCTAGGTGGCATAAGTTATTCGCTATGCACAGTACGAATACCCCAACGTAACACGTTAATTTGCAGAACACGCTTAGCTATGCACAGTACGATTGCAGAATACGCATACAAGCAAAGCCGACTGCACACAAGATTGACCGTAGCGAAGCGAGCACACTGAACAAGCTAGTAGCGAGCTGTTGAACGATCACACAATAGCAAGGCTGATCATAAGCAACTGACACGCAAAATTTGTAAAGCGAAGCGAAACAGCAAGCTACACAATGTTCCTGCTACAAGCTTCACCCTAAGCTCAACCGTTTCTCTAAGTTCAGCTCTCGGACAGGCTACCCATATTACAACCTAGGATTTCAAATGGCCTGTTATCCCAGGTGTAATGGGAGCAAATAAACACAGTAGAAAAAGTTTAGACTTATATTATCCTTCACCAATTTAGAACAGCAATATGTACACTATTTACAGTGATAAATATAGTGCACTCCACGGTAAGCAAGGCAGAAATAGAAGCCACAAGATAGCACACCGTGCTTCAACCAGCTCTAGAGTGGGAATGACAAGGG